>NC_059379.1:40767379-41107211 GCF_019703515.2 Myxocyprinus asiaticus
CACCGATGTAGAAAATTCATAATTATGGGATTTACGTATGGTCAGGGGGTGTGATAAAAACAATTTTGTGTTATTTTTTATATAGTTTAATCACTCTGAATTAGCACCTTTTTAGTTAGGTTTAATAAGTTTTTTATTTGTTTTCTGCACCAAAAATTTGTCATTCGTTTTATACAAACATTTTCTATTCTCTCTCTGACCTTTACAACTTTTCTTTTGCTGTTGCACCTTTAAGACTCATAACAACCTTTTCAAATGTGAAATGAGAAAAAGCACTGCGCTAACATGGACTTTGCAAAGCTGCATGACATTGTGACAGATTCATAAAACAATCTGTGCTGAAATATGCAGCTGAATCTGTTCAGATCAGACTGAAATGATCAGGGATCATTAATAAACTTCAGCTGCTCGTTTCTACCGTTGTGATTCTTCAGAAGGATCTGCAGAGCGACAGATGCTACACACAAACACATACGGCACAAGCTTTCGCACACTTTCCCACATTTTACTCTTAACGTTAGATCTTCTGGTGTTCAGGAATAATAATATCTATCCTACTGAGTCCTTATTACCTCACCGTGACTGAATGACCCAAAGTTCTGATGTCTGAACAGGGTCCTGTCCCAAATGGCAGAAAGTTGCGCAAGTTCAGAACGATGTTACTAAGAAGTCTTTGAGGAGGATGTTTTGAGTTCTGCAGGTTACAGTATGTTTTCATAGTATCTCAGAAGATCAAGGGCAGTTGGACTCCTCATGATAAGACCTCTTCAATGCTTTTACCACTTACATGACTCAATTAAGCAGTAGGTCTTGAGTAGGTCTTTTATGGATAGGGGGTGCAATGATGAACAGATCTAGTTTCAACAGTATAAAAGAGGGAGCTGAACTTCCCACAGTAACCCAGTGAAAGAGTATAAGATTCACATGTTCATGTAGAAGACTCAAGATTTTGAACAATGCAGAACAGGAAAATCTGATCTGAAAATTATGTACGGTATGTGTCATTTCAACATGATTTTGAAATGTCGGGCAAAGTGTGTACATTCTCATGGACTCAAGGGGTTCATTGTGATCTTGCTGAAAGGAATCGTTCACCCAAAATAAAATATTGTCATCATTTACTCATCCTGATGTGGTTCCACACCTGTATTACTTTCTTCTGTGAAACACAAAAGGAGATGAAGACAAACGCTTATGAAGAATGTTCATGCTGGTCTTTCCCATACAATAAAAAGGCAACTGTGGCCGTCAAGCTAAAAGTACTGAAAAGTCCCATAAACCTTCTCCTTTCGTGTTGCATGGGAAAAAAGAGAAACCTACAGGTTTGAAAGGACAAGAGAGAGTATATGATGACATAATTGTCATTTTTTGGTCAACTATACTTTTAGGACTAGACCTTTGGTAGTTCAATCCAAGTGGCACTTGGAAACATGGCTGGTTTAGAGATGAACAGGATGAGTAGCTACAAAACACCCATCAAAGAGAGCGAGAGAGAGAGAGAGAGAGAGAGAGAGAGAGAGAGAAGAGATCTTACAGAGGCTGCTGATCGCCCGGGGCCCCGCTGAGCCACTATGGCCCCAGAGATTGCCCTGATCCAGCCATGCATCTCCTCTGGACTGTCAGACTGAGACAGACAGAAACACAGACAAAAACATCTATTATCAAAGACATAGGGTATCAGTATTCTAATTAGTTTCAATAGAACAGAAGTTATCTTTTATATCCTACAGATACAGGATTTTTATTTACTCTGAATTGGACTACAATGGTTTGCATTACACCATGTCTACACTGTATGCAGTCAAAGCAGTCTATATTTTACATGCACGAGTCTGATGAGACGCACAAAGCACAACTGTAAATAAAAATACAATTTAAATAAAAAGTACAGTGGAGTGCAAGTCTATTTTGAACCCTTTTGTAATTTAATATAAATATATTAATTAAAAGTTATATTACCAACATAAAAAATGAGTTGAAAAATGAACATATATTCATTAACATGAATTAACATAATTTTTTGAACATTTGGTAGAGCTGTTCGATTCCAGACATTTCGACAGTTCCAAAGAGATGGCCCCCTATATGAAATTGCAAATTGACCAAGAGATGTCCTGAAAAAAGCTGAATGGTTTTCTGAAGATCATTTGCGGTGATGATGAATTTGTGAGTTGAACTGAACAATAATTTTAAAGGAGTCTGGTAAAAGATTTTTTTTTTTTTTTTTTTAAGAAAAAATAAACTGACATACTTGGTGATTAATTTCATACACAGATTTTGGAATCAATTCCAAAAATCTATTCCAGACCTATTTTACATATACTGTACATTGTTGTCAATGTGTATTTAAATGTAATTTGATTCCATAAAATGATTTGGTACCACTTCACAATAAACAACCTGTATTTGTTAACATTAGTAAATGCATTAGTATCATAAACTAACAATAAACAATATGTTTTTACAGCATTTATTATTAATCATGTTAATTTATGAAAATACTGATAATAATAATGCATTAACTAATGTATTGATACAACTTTTATTATTAAAAAGGTGTTAGTATTTGTTAAAATTAACATTAAACAAGATTAATAAGTGCTGTAAAAGTACTGTTTATTGTTAGTTCATGTTATCTAATGCTGTTAACTAATGTTTACAAATACAATCTTACTGTAAAGTGTTACTTATTTTAAATTTAAAGTTATCCGTCAAATGCAGGCATGTGATGGCCAAAAAACAGGAAAATGTTCCGAGCAAAGTCTGCAGCACAACGAACAATCCCAAACTAAACACAAACTGGACACTTACACATTAAATCTTTGTAGTTTTCAGAAAGGTACCAGAAGAATTAAGATTGCAGACAAACTGTTTAGTTAATTACATATTTTATACATTTTTGACAAAAACAAAAGCTATTGCTGATCAGCACAAAACCTGCCAAACAGGGTGCAGAAGTTATAAAATCTACAGCCAACATTTGTGAAGGAATCATTTTGACAAGCTTCGCGATTTGAATCATAATAGGAGTCATTGGATCATCTCATATTGATGCGTCGCTCGTGGTGTCCCGAACACTAGCTCACTGACTGATGCGCTCAATGCAGACTGTCCCAGTTTTAAAATGCAGTGTTTTGCAGTTTAGCAATCATGCAAGGCCATATCACGATTTCAGTCTTAATTCAATCCATACTGCTGCCTTGATGAATATCATACCAGTGTCTCAAAGGTCAAAGTCTGCAGGTTTTAAAGCATTTTGGATGGTTTTCGTAAAGCAATTGCAGCTTTCACATCTGTCCTTAACAAAGAGATGTTGTGTCCTTAACACTGCTTTTTCCCCATTTACAGTGCTGTGAAAAAGTATTGAAAAGCAATGAAATGTCATTTTAATTGATATTTTATTTTAAAACACTGAAACTCAAAATCAATTATTGTGAGGTGACATTGTTTTTTTGTTGGGAAATATTTTTATGAAAAACAAAAAACTGAAATATCTTGCATAAGTATTCAACCCCCACACAATAATATTTGGTCGAGCCACCTTTTGCTGCAATAACCGCTTCTTTTGGGGTACATATGTACCAGCTTTGCACACAGTGACAAAGTGATTTTGACCCATTCTTCTCGGCAGATTTGCTCCAGGTTGTTCAGGTTGGTTGGGTGATGCTTGTGGACTGCAATTTTCAAATAGTGCCACAGATTCTCAATAGGATTGAGATCAGGACTTTGATTGGGCCACTGTAGGACATTATTTTTTTGTTCTTGAGCCACTCCAATGTTGCTTTGGCCTTGTGCTTGGGATCATTGTCATGCTGAAAGGTGAATTTCCTCCCAAGCTTCAGTTGTTTTTTTTTGTTTTGTTTGTTTTTTTAGCGGACTGAAGCAGGTTCTCTTGCAGTATTTCCCTATATTTTGCTCCATCCATTCTTCCTTCAGTTCTAACAAGATGCCCAGTCCCTGCTGATGAGAAGCATCCCCACAGCATGATGCTGCCACCACCATACTTCACTGTAGTGATGGTATGTCTTGAGGCACAGGAAGTGTTAGGTTTGCGCCACACATAGCACTTTGAGTTTTGGCCGAAAAGCTCTATCTTGGTCTCATCTGACCACAAAACCTTCTCCCACATCGCAGCTGGGTCACTCACATGCTTTCTGGCAAACTCCAGACATGCTTTCAGAAGGTACTTTTTGAGTAACGGCTTCTTTCTTGCCACCCTCCCATACAGGCCAGCGTTATGCAGTGCTCTTGATATGGTTGACTGGTGCACCATTAATCCACTCCCAGACACTGAATTTTGTAGCTCCTTCAAAGTATTTTTTGGCCTCTCTGTGGCTTCTCTCACAAGTCCCCTTTTTGTTAGAGCACTGAGTTTTGAGGGACGGCCTTTTCTTGGCAGTACCTGGGTGGTGTGGTGCAGCTTCCATTTCGTGATTATTTATCCAACTGTGCTCACTGGGATATCCTAACATTTGGATATTATTTTGTACCCTTTCCCTAATCTATGCATTTTTATTACTTTATCTCTAACTTCTGTGGAATGCTCTTTGGTCTTCATTTTCCTTCAGATTCACAGCCTGACCAATGATCCTTCAACAATGGGTTTTTTATCCAGAAAATGTGATTGCAACTTTAATGATTCACAGGTGGATGCCAATGGTAAAGTAACTGTGTCCTCGTTAGGGCAATTTCTTTCATCGGTGTAACCTGGCAGCTTCAACAGCACAGAGGTTGAATACTTATGCAAGCAAGATATTTCAGTTTAATTTTTTATATTTCCCAACATAAAACCAATGTCACCTAACAATAATTTATTTTGAGTTTTAAAATAAAATTTCAATGCACCATTTGTAATTCAGTAATATGAGATAATTGGTCAGGGGTCTGAATACTTTTGCAAGGCACTGTATATCTCATAATAAATTGTTAAAAAAATTCAAACAAAATCTAACATAAAACAAAGGCAATCTGAGTAAACACAAAATACAGTTTTTAAATGATAATGTTATTTATTGAAGCAAAAAAGTTATCCAATACCAACTGGGCCTGTGTGAAAAAGTATTTGCCCCCATAGTTACTAAATCCACAAATCTATGAAACTGCATTCATAATGGGGTTCAGCTGGACTAGACACACCCAAGCCTGATTACTGCCAGCCCTGTTCAATCAAACCAACACCTAAATATAACTTTTTCAGCAGCATGAAGTTGACTAAAAGGTCTCACCCAGTAGCACACTATGCCAAGGTCGAAAGAAATTTCAGAAATTATGAGGAAAAATGTGATTGAAATACAGAACATCAGTCTGGGAAGGGTTAGAAAGCTATTTCAAAGGCTCTGGGACTCCAAAGAACCACAGCGAGAGCCATTATCTAAATTGAGAAAACTTGGCACAGTAGTGAACCTTCCCAGAAGTGGCCGACCTTCCAAAATACCTCCAAGAGCACAGTGACGACTCATCCAGGGAGTCACAAAAAAGCCAAGGACAACATCCAAGGAACTGCAGGCCTCTCTCGCATCAATAAAGGTCACTGTTCATGATTCCAAAATCAGAAAGACACTGGCCAGAAATGTCATCCATGGAAGAGTGGCGAGGTGAAAACCACTGCTAACCCAGAAGAACATTAAGGCTCGTCTGAATTTTGCCAAAACACGTCATGATGATCCTCAAAACTTTTGGGAGAATATTCTGTGATGAGTCGAAAGTGGAACTTTTTCGAAGTCAGAGGTCCCATTACATCTAGTGTAAATCAAACACAGAATTCCACAAAAAGAACATCATACCTATGGTCAAGCATGGTGGTGATAGTGTGATGATGTGAGGATGCGTTGCTGCTTCAGGGCGACTTGCAATAGTTGAGGAAACATGAATTCTGCTCTCTACAAGAAAATCCTAAAGGAGAACATCCAGTCATCAGTCCGTGAGTTGAAGCTCAAATGCAACTGGATTATACAGAAAGACAATGATCCAAAGCATAGGAGTAAGTCCACCTCTGAATGACTCAAAAGAAGCTAAATTAAAGTTTTGGAGTGGCCTAGTCAAAGTCCTGACTTGAACCCGATTAAGATGCTGTGGCAGGACTTTAAACGGGCAGTTCATGCTCGAAAACCCTCCAGTGTGGCTGAACTAAAGCAGTTCTGCAAAGAAGAGTGGGCCAAAATTCCACCACAGCGCTGTGAAAGACTGATCTCCAGTTATTGGAAGCATTTGGTTGCATTTGATGCTGCTAAAGGTGACACAACCAGCTATTAAGTTTAAGGGGGTAGTTAGTTTTTCACATGAGTGATATAGGTGTTGGATAACTTTTTTGCTTCAATAAAAAAAAAAAAAAATTAAAAAAATGTATATATATATATATATATATATATATATATATATATATATATATATATATATATATATATATGGGGGCAGTGGTGGCTCAGCGGTTAAGGCTCTGGGTTACTGAAGGTCGGGGGTTCAAGCCCCAGCACCGCCAAGATGCCACTGTTGGGCCCTTGAGCAAGGCCCTTGACCCTATCTGCTCCAGGGGCGCCGTATCATGGCTGACCCTGCACTCTGACCCCAGCCTAGCTGGGATATGTGAAAAAGAAGAATTTCACTGTATATGTGCAAAATGTATAATGTGTGATAAATAAAGAAAATTATTATTATTATTATTAATTATATATTTGAAAACTGTATTTTGTGTTTACTCAGGTTGCCTTTGTTTTGTTATATCTCATTTGAAGATCTAAAACAATTTAGTACGAAAAATCCACAAAAACAGAAGAAATCAGGAGGGGGCAAATACTTTTTAACAGCACTGTATGTAAAAATGACAATAAAACCTAAATATTACATGTTCTTAAGAGTGCCAACCCTTCTACATTGTGTGGCTATTATTAATTCTGGATTGTGCGTCTGAATTCACAGAGTTTTTACAGAGTGCGTGGTCTCCAAAAATTTTTATCATGATCGCAATGCAAATTCATTTCCTGATTTAAATGAGAAAAAACTTGTCTAGACTGTTATATCAGGTTGCGGACAGGTGTGTTAACATTGAGAAATATGTTCTTAAATGCCAAATTTGACACAAATTTGGCTTTTTTATTAATTATTTGTTTTATCCCGCGTTAAATACCGCCAAACTACGGATGTCAGTCTGGAAAGCAGCTGTCTGATGTGCTAAAGGGCTTGTGTGATTGTTTCATACGGATTTACTGATGAAACTTGCACTGATCAGTCAAGAAATTATGATTGTTCAGCTGCCATCTTTTTTAAATCTGTAATTTGAATAGAGTAGCTGTTAATGCTACTCTAGAATGTGCAGTAGTTAGTGATTGAGGAAATAAACACAGTCTGAACATGTCACGCCTCTGAGTGAAATCGATTCTCAGTTCCCAACGGCTGGGAATTGAAGAATTGATTCTTTTTGGTGTCCCCCTCTTTTATTTAAATCACAGCATCCAGTCGGGCTGGCATGAACAAAAACCTGATGATTGTGTTATCACAGCATGATTTGAGAATATTCTGTAATAAATGGGCTAAAAATACAAGCAAATTCACTAGTAGATTAGTGAACTTTTGTTCCCTATCTGTCACTCACTCGACGTTGTGTCGATGTAGTGACACTAGGGGTCACTCTTGGGAGCCCCAAACACCTCTGCTTTTTTTTAAAAAGGCCAATGAGAATTGGCGAGTGGAACTTGCATGCCACTCCCCCAGACATATGGGTAAAAAAGGAGCTGGTATGCAACCACTCATTCAGATTTTCTCTTCGGAGCCGAGCGGTTCTATTCATTGAAGCTGAATTCATCCGCGAGTTCATTCACCTCATCTGCTGGATTTGACGGCGTATTTCAGCGGCTTCTCCCCCTGGGTGCTTCGGCAGAACAACAAAAGAGTATATTCTAAAAAAAAAAAAGAATATATTTTCATTCTAAATGAGCGGCACACACAGAACGTCTTTTTAAAGATGCCTTTCCGTTTGTGTGTTATTCCTGGTTGCGGTCGTTATCTCTCCACTTCTGATGGCCACAATCGCTGTCTTACGTGTCTGGGCACTGCCCACATGGAGACATCGTTTGTGGATGGGTCTTGTCCTCATTGCGAGAACATGACCATGGCAACGTTGCGGTCGCAGCTTGCATTCGTAAGAAAGCAAGCCACCCCAGCGGCTCCCCGCCTCGGTCCTTCTACCTACGGGTATGAGGCCGTGCCGGTTAGCACTGGGGGCGATTTGGGGACATCAATGGGACCACCTCAGCCGGGTATCCCCCCAGACCTCCCATTCCCCAGCACGCTCGCTTGCCCCGGTCGGGCGCTTGGACGAGACCGCCGGCTCGTCTCAGGGCGAGTTCGACCTCTTGTTCGGAGCCCAGGAAGACGACGAGTTATCGAGCGCAGCATCGGAGAGCGGGCTCATCCAGTCAGACGCAGAGGCTTCGACTGGGCTTCCTCCTTCGGGAATGGCAAAAGAGTGGTTTTCTCGTTTCCTGGGTCACACGTCCGGTGCGCACAGCCGTCGTCACGACCACCGTCCCATTTTTGCAGGTATGGCGCTCCAGCGGCGGACCTCCCGCCCGTGTGCCCAGCTGTGGCACAACCACGCCCACACGGGATTGGTTCCGGTGGACTACGGGGACGAGACTCCTCCTTCCCGTTCCTTGGCCAATCTTATGGCGAGGCCCCACCCGCTGGTACGTCCAATGTGATCATTCTCTTGGTCCCCCTTGCCCGGAGTTTCGGCGCATAGCTCGTGCTTTCCAACCCGTCGCAAAGGCTGACCCGGACCATCCGACTCGGCTACGTGATTCAGTTCGCCAGGCGCCCGCCCAGGTTCAGCGGCATCCGCTTCACCTCGGTGAAGGGCGAGAATGCCGCTACCTTGCGTGCGGAGATTGTTACCCTTCTGCGCAAGAGCCTGTCCCTCCAGCCGAGATGAAGAAAGGGTTCTACAGCCCTTACTTCATCGTACCAAAGAAAGGCGGTGGGTTGCGACCAATCCTGGACCTGCGAGTACTGAACCGGGCTTTGCACAGACTCCCGTTCAAGATGCTGACGTAAAAACGCATTCTAGCAAGCGTCCGGCATCAAGATTGGTTCGCGCCGGTAGACCTAAAGGACGCGTACTTCCACGTCTTGGTCTTACCTTGACACAGACCCTTCCTGCTGTTTGCCTTTGAAGGCCAGGCATACCAGTACAAGGTCCTCCCCTTCGGCCTGTCCTTGTCCCCTCGCGTCTTCACGAAGGTCGCAGAGGCAGCCCTTGCCCCGCTAAGGGAACTGAGCATCCGCATCCTCAACTATCTTGATGACTGGCTAATCCTAGCTCACTCTCGAGAGTTGCTGTGTGCACACAGGGACCTCATGCTCCGGCACCTCAGCTGACTGGGGCTTCGGGTCAACTGGGAAAAGAGCAAGCTCTCCCCGATTCAGAGCATCTCTTTTCTCGGTTTGGAGTTGGACTCAGTCTCGATGACAGCACGCCTCACGAACGAGCGCACACGCGCAGTCGGTGCTGAACTGTCTGAAGGCGTTCAGACAGAGGACACGTCAGGTTACCCTCAGGGGAGAGTGAAGACTCCACCCTCAGGTGGTCCAGCTGATTTGGAGTCGATTCGGTCGAGCACAGGTAGACCTGTTTGCTTCTAATACTAAAAATGTATTGGCTGATTAATTGGTTATTGGCCTTTTCCACCACCTTAATTATCGGTATCGGCAAAATCCACTATCGGTTGTTGTCTAGTTGGAATCATTAAATGCAAAACCTCTTCAATATCAAGTTTATACAGTATAATTAAATAAAACATGCTGTAGCACATGCATTCATGCATTCAGAATGGTGACATGAATTTGACGTTCCTACCTGAATGTAGAAGGTTCTTGATGTAGTGACCAGCACGAACAGATTGTCTCTCGTCATCATATCACTGCAAACAAAAGCATCATGATTAAAACCCTCAGCTGTTGAGCACAGATGTACGATGGAAGATCTGTTCTTGTTTCAAATTTCTCTCGGCATTCTTCTGAAGGGCCTGCCAGACTCACAAACTGCAACTAAACACTTAGACATTGTGCATTTTTTACGATGTAAACATTAAACTTTGGAGATAAATACAAATAGAACTAATGTCATGTTTGTCTGATCCACCCTGACAGAACACAAATGTCACAGACACGTCATTTGATGTGTTTATGTCATGTTTAAAGTGTTCTGCAATGCTATCTGAAAGTGGCGGCACCAAACAGAATTGCAAATATAATGAATGTTTTCAAACAGTTTTCCCACACACTCCACCCATATTCCATTAGCTGCACAAACAGATGGTCCCGCTCCAAACTCACATCATTGGTTGAGACAGAAATTGACAAGTCGGGCCACTAAAACAAACAGAGCAATGTTTTAAAGTGTTTACACTCTTCAGGAAGTCAGTCGACAATGGATTACTGATAGTTGTCTGCATTTTGAACCGGGAGAGGAAAAGTATTTTACATAAACAACTGCACACATGATCTTAAAAATAAAATCCGCTTTTCTCTAGACATCGTGAAAGAAAAGCAGTTCACATTTTCATTTACAGTCTGGATGATTGTACTTTCTCAAACAAAACCAAACGGTCTCCACGCAAACACAACACGCATATAAACGATGCTATAACTGACCTGTGCTTGCACTCCTGCACTCTGTTGACCTCTTTAAGTGGGATAACTCGTAATGGCTCTCGGTCCTGGAGACAGAGACACAGTGTTAATCACTCAACTATTGTCTTTATATCACGTGACACACTGTAGAAACGTTGTGGAATGTTCCAGAAGTGTAGTGTGCATGTGTAGTGTAGTACAGGCCCGAGCGGTGTGCTGCAGTGAACACAAACCTGTGATTATCAGCTCTCAAATACACTTTATTGACATCTACTCTATGATTAGCCTTTGACCAAACATCTACAATATGCCTGCCCTACACACACACACACACACACACACTTAAAATGCCCTCTTGCTGTAACAATCACAAGTTACTGTCACACAAGAAGTCAGTTTGTTTGGTTATACACACACACACACACACACAAACACATACAGTATATACACACATCCACAAACATATAGAGTAAACACACACACACAAACACATACAGTATATACACACATACGCAAACACACACACATGTACACACACACACACACACACACACACACACACAAACACATACAATATATACACACACATGTACACACTCACACACACACAAACACACACATGTACACACACTTCAAATGCCCTCTTGCTGTAACAATCACAAGTTACTGTCACACAAGAAGTCAGTTTGTTTGGTTATACACACACACACACAAACACATACAGTATACACACACACACACACACACACACACACACACACACAAAACACATAGAGTATACACACACATATACACACACATAAACACATACAGTATACACACATACAGTATATACACACACATGTACACACACACACACACACACACAGTATACACACACACAAACATGTACACACACACATACAGTATACACACACTTGTACACACACACACACACGTACACACATACAAACACATACAGTATACACACACAAACACACACACACACACACACACAAACACACACACACAACAACACAAACAGAATACACACTCACACACACATTTACATGCAAACACACACACAAACAGTATACACACACATGTACACACACACACACAAAAACACACATACAGTATACACACACACACACTTACATGCAAACGCACACACAAACACTTACAGTATACACACATACGTACACACACACAAACACATTCAGTATATACACACACATGCGTACACACACACACACACACATGTACACACATACAAACGCATACAGTATATACACACACACACAAACACATACAATATACACACACACACAAACACATACAGTATACACACACACACACAAACACACAAACACACACACATACAGAATATACATACACACACACGCGTACACACACACACGTACACAAATACAAACACATACAGTATATATACACACACACACACACACACACAAACACATACAGTATACACACACACACACACACACTAAAACATACATTATACACACTCACACACACACACACACACAAACAGTATACACACACACACACACACAAAAATGTATACACACTCAAGCACACACAAACATTCACACACACAAACTTATCTCAATCATTCATTAAAATAAAAGTAAAAACACATTTTTCAAATGTAAAACTAAATACAATTATTTTTGAGTCACCAATATCAATTAGTTTTTTAAGGGTTACTCCATTTGACCTAACAAAATGTGCCTTTTATAAAAATGTCAAAATATCTGATATATATATATATATATATATATATATATATATATACACACTCTAACTCATGATGGCGCTGCGGATGGCCACCTCGGTGTGGAGTGCTCCTATTGTTTTGTTGTTTTTGTTTGTTTGTCCTGTGTTTAGTAATCTTTTTCCAGTCAGTTTTACCAGAGACGAACTGCTGAACATTCAACAGCATATACCAGACAATCTTTTCCCGGTTTTTGAATATTCTGATGTTTTGCTGGACATTCTAGTTGTGTTGTTCAAGCTCCGTCGGTGCGGCTTTCGAACAGCACTGCCGAGTATTCATCTTGCGAATCTCCGCTCTCTTCCTAACAAAACGGACGAACTACATATCCTCACCCGCACAAACAAGGACTTTTCAACCTCTGCTGCCTTGTGCTTCACGGAAACCTGGCTGAGTGAAGCCATTCCAGAAAGCACGTTAAATCTGCCGGGCTTTCAGCTGTTCAGAGCGGATCACATTACGGAGTTAACGGGGAAAACGAGAGGCGGTGGAACATGCTTTTACATCAATGAAAGTTGGTGTAAAGATGTAACAATGTTAAAGAAGATGTGCTGTCCTAATTTGGAAGCGCTCTTTATTAACTGTAAGCCTTTCTACTCGCCATGGGAGTTTTCCTCATTTATTCTGGTGAGTGTTTACATCGCGCCAAATGCGTGTTTGAATGCCGCGCTGCAACAGCTGGCTGGTCACATCACAGACAAGGAACAACTATAACAGGACTCAGTTATTATTATTCTTGGGGATTTTAACAAAGCAAAGTAAACAAATACTGGATCACTGCTACACAACAATAAAGTATGCATATCGCTCTGTCCCTAGAGCAGCTTTAGAACTCTCTGATCACTGTCTGGTTCATCTTCTTCCAACCTACAGACAGAAATTAAAATCTGCTAAGCCTGTAGTGAGGACTACAAAGAGATGGGCCAATGAAGCAGAGCTGGAACTACAAGCCTGCTTTGACTGCACTGATTGGAGTGTTTTTGAGACATCCCTACTAGGACTTATTTAACATTTAACAACAACAAACCATGGTTTACAGCAGAACTCAGGCAGCTTCGTCAGGCCAAAGAGGATGCTTACAGAGTTGGGGATAAAGTCTTGTACAATCAGGCCAGGAACACACTGAATAAGGAAATCAGAGTAGCTAAAAGAAGATACTCTGAGAAGCTGAAAAACAAGTTTTCAGCTAATGACCCTGCATCAGTGTGGAGTGGCATGAACAACTCACAAATTACAGGACTCCTGCCCCCAAATGCTCAATCATCATTCCTGTCCCAAAGAAACCAAAAATCACAGGACTTAATGACTACAGACCTGTCACCCTGACGTCTGTGGTCTTGAAGTCATTTGAGAGACTGGTGTTGGCCCACCTGAAGGACATCACTGGACCCTTTCTAGATCCCCTTCAATTTGCTTAACGAGCAAACAGGTCTGTGGATGATGCAGTTAACATGGGATTGCATCATATCCTGCAACATCTGGACAGACCAGGGACATATGCAAGGATCCTTTTTGTGGACTTCAGTTCGGCTTTCAACACCATCATCCCAGCTATTCTCCGGACTAAATTACACCAACTCTCTGTTCCCACGTCTATCTGTCAGTGGACTACCAGCTTTCTGATGGACAGGCAGCAGCTTGTGAAACAGGAGAAATTCACTTCCAGCACATGTACAATCAGCACTGGTTCCCCCCAGGGATGTGTGCTCTCCCCACTACTCATCTCCCTCTACACCAAAGACTGCATCACCAAGGAACCCTCTGTCAAGCTTCTGAAGTTTGCAGATGACACCACTGTCATCGGCCTCATCCGAGATGATGAGTCTGCATACAGAAGGGAGGTTAAACAGCTGGCTGTCTGGTGCAGTCAAAACAACCTTGAGCTGAACATGCTCAAAACGGTGGAGATGATTGTGGACTTTAGGAGGAACACCCCAACACTGTCCCCCCTCACCATTCTAAACAGCACTGTGGCAGCAGTGGAGTCATTCAGGTTCCTGGGCACTACCATCTCACAGGACCTGAAGTGGGAGACACACATTGACTCCATTGTGAAAAAGGCCCAGCAGAGGTTGTACTTCCTTCAGCAGTTGAGGAAGTTCAACCTGCAAAAGGTGCTGCTGATACAGTTCTACTCAGCAGTCACTGAGTCTGTCCTCTGCACTTCAATAATTGTCTGGTTTGGTTCAGCTCCGAAATTGGATATCAGAAGACTACAAAGGACAGTTCGGACTGCTGAGAGGACTATTGGTTGCCCCCTGCCCTCCCTTCAAGAACTATACACTTCCAGAGTGAGGAAAAAGGCTGGAAAAATCACTCTGGACCCCACTCACCCTGCCCACTACCTTTTTGAACCGTTGCCTTCTGGCCGACGCTTCAGAGCTCTGAGCACCAGAACCATCAGGCACAGGAACAGTTTTTTTCCCCAGGCTATCCTTCTCATGAACAGTTAAAACTGTCCCATTGAGCAATAATTCATGTGCAATACACAGCTTAGTCTTTTTATATTATCCAACACATCCTACCTCTTCTGCCATTACATTCCCTTGCACTGTACATAACCGATTTGTATTCAGATTTGCACTACATATGTGTATGTGTGTATGTATGTATGTGTGTGTATGTATGTATGTATGTTCAAAAAGTTTTGAAACACTTGACTGAAATGTTTCTCATGATCTTAAAATTCTTTTGATCTGAAGGCGTTTACTTAATTGTTTGAAATTAGTTTTGTAGACAAAAATATAATTGTGCCACCATATTAATTTATTTCATTATAACACTAAAATGTAATTTAAAAAAAAAGTTTTTGAAATTGATGACTTGGACCAAATAATAAAGAAAAGCAACCAATAAGTGCCCAACATAGATGGGAACTCCTTCAATACTGTTTAAAAAGCATTCCAGGGTGATACCTCAAGAAGTTGGTTGAGAAAATGTCAGGAGTACATGTCTGCAAATTCTAGGCGAAGGGTGACTACTTTGAAGATGCTAAAATATAACACAGTTTTGATTTATTTTGGATTTTGTTTAGTCACAACATAATTCCCATTTGTTGGGCCTCATGTATTCAGATAGAAGACAAAGGCAGGCCTAACACAGTCGTAAAAACATAACTCAAGCCCTCACCTTCCAAGTCGTAAATCTTACTGATAAAAATCGCGCCAAAATCAAACAAAGGGAGTCCAAAACTGACTACAAATCCATGAAGCCTTGCTCACTAAAGGATCGAACTCTCAACTCCTATTAGATGAGGCACACAACAGAACGTCCCTCAAACATGACATCATCAGGAGTTGAACTACCTCTGAAATGTTTCGTGAGTGGCTTCCAGCGACTTTGTTCACCGAATATAGACGTAGCTCTTTGCTGCTCTCAGGTGCAATCTCGTGGCACAAAGAAGTAACATCCAACTTGAAACTGTAGCCATACAATCTGCATCTCGCTGGATGAGTTGAGATTACTCTGTGTTCAACCGAACACTCTAACGGATCCGAAGGAGACTGCCGAGCAATTCGCATCTTCATCCGTTTGCCTACAGAAGTGAAGAGATTAAAGATTTCTCTTCCATCTTCAATCAAGTCGACATTTCTGAGTTCTCCGCCAGCCCGCCGAGAATCAACAGCCGTACCGCCCGCCGACAGAGCGAGGAAACGGCCTCCCGTCATCACCCGAGCCTCTAGGAACCAAAGGACGGAGGAAAACACATTCTAACTGTGTCCTCATGCGATTCAAGTAAGAGGTTTACGTCTGGGCAGAGACAGAATATTATAGTGCGTTATTCTTGTGTTTCAAGGTTTTTTGCTTGTACAGTTTACGGACCGCCATGTCCGCTCATTGGGTATTAATTATCACGAATTTGTTTTGCTGTATTGTGGTCCAACCAAATTGGATTGTTGTGCAATTTCGCCATCGCGGGTGAGACAGCAACTGAGTTCATCCATTAAAGAGTCAAATAACGCGGGACTTTTACGAGCCGTCCACCGCGTCTCTGAGTAATGAACACAGCTGTTTTCTCTCCCACTATCATGAAATCGGCTTTAGGGCTGTCACTTAATCATCTCTCTCTCTCTCTTACTAACCACACACCCACACACACACACACACACCTTAAGTGTTATAGGATTATTTTATTTCCATATCTAATCATATCACTGTTTAGTTTGTAGTTGTAAGTCGGAAGTTTATTGACTGCATTGTATTAATTATTAATTGATTACTGCATCAATAAACTTTGTTATATTACAAAGAGAAGTGTTTTGGTTTGTTTTGCATACGCCTGTGTCACGCTGACGGGATGTCAGTGCTCGGATTCAAACCTTCATTCATTGTTTTTTTTCCCCGAAAATCGATATTCTTCGGATGTCGATTTTCCTAAGAAAACAATCTAATATTGAGACTGTTTTACTATCTGGTTATTAGTCCCTAATTCCAGGGTGGTGCCCCGTCAATGTTAATCCTTATTAATATTCTATTGATTTTTGATAATTGATAATTATCTTTGATGATTGAATTTGAATGATCAATAAGCTAGTGTTCATTTTAATGAATGTTTCATCGATGTTAACAATTAACGATTATCTTTGATAATTGTTGATTTAAAGGATTTTAAAAAGCTAACATTGTTTCTCATCAATGTTCTATTGATTTTAATAATTAATAATTATCTTTGATAATTATTAATTATTGCTAATAACCAAACTTGCTCCTAAACTTAGCACACTACATTTACTGGAGCCCCATATGAGGTTTTTAATGAGTTAGATCCAATTAATTAATTTAAATATTAATTAATAACTACAGAAATAATTATTAATTATTTCTGATAGTAACACTGATCTAAACAACCAGTAAAGCCCTACATAATAATTGGTGCCCCGTGTGAGGCATCCTACATACCAGTTCTGTCACAGTGTGTATGCATAAGAATCCAAAGTAATAACATGAATCCTTACTTCAAAGTTTGGTTCTGTTTGACAATTTACTTCTCACAACTTGCCAAACATAAGCCAGTGTGGTGTGAAAGTGCTCTTAAGAGTGAATTAGGGGTTGGTAAATTTACGATAGTCTGCTTAAAACCTGCTGTTGTTGTTATTTAACTCCTAACGCTTTCATCTAAATGTTATAGAGAGGTGCCAAGTCACTTCATTGACGTCCACCAAAGAGAGAAAGCTTCAAGCTGCCCAGCTAAAAGTAGAGTCAGATCAGGTAAGTGCAGCTGAAACGCACCGCATGACATCTGACATAGAAGAGGGCCCCCTTTTTAGCGATACGTGTAGGAATGTGCCCCTGAGAAACCCAGGGACACATGCTAGGAGCCGAGCTGCCCCTAGTGGTACAGTCTCTGACTTTGTCCTCCAAGACACCTTTCAAAATCCTCCAGCGGCCCGCTGGTTGGATGCAGGTGCCCCTCTTTACAGTTGCCCTCCTCAGTCAATTTTCAGTCACACCACCTTGCGTTTCAAACCGACTGATTCCACACCACGGAGGGGGACAATTGTTTCCAAGCCCAGAGTGGTGTAAGCGGCTCGAATATCCCATTAGCCAGGGAGCCGCACGCAACCCGGGGTCCACCCCCATGCCTCGACTGGACTCCTTCCCCACCACGAAGGGGAGAAAGTCGTCCTCATCGCTATAGCGATCCGAGTGACTATGATGTTTTGGATGACTCGGACGACCCGTGGTCACACCGACACCAACGCTTGCGAATCCGACAACTCAAGTCCCTCGCAGGGGACATAGAAGTCTTTGACCCAAGTAATCAAAATTCAAACATCGACAATTATCTTAGGGAAATTGAGCACTGCGTGATTGATTTGCCTTATGCTTCGTCGCATGAAAAACTCAAGCTTATATGGAAGACCATGGTAAGGAGTGTCCATGCGTTCATGGAAACGCTACCGACTTGTACATGAAACCGCTACTCAGCTCTGTGTAAAGCCCTACGCGAGGAGTATTCGCTGTATATCGACGAAGCCTCCGCTACCATAGCTGCTTTCGCCATCACCCAGAAGAGGCACGAGCCTCCGCGTGAGTATTATAGACGCCTGAGAACCACGTACTTCCAAGGAAGTAACGAACCAGGTCTGGAGGAGGAATGAGCTTTCAAGTCTCTTTTCCTTCACAACCTCCATGAGTGCATGCGATATAACGTCACGATGCACTGCAGAATGGGCAACCCCACCATGCAGGAAATCAGAAAGTACACGCAACTGGCATGGGAGACACGCGTGCGCCCTGCCCAAGGGCACGAAGGCAACGCCAGAGCCCTGGGGATCCAAGCCTCAGAATATGCAGACCTAGCGCTTGAAGGAAACAAAATGCCTCGCTTTAAGGTGAATGCTAGAACAGGACCCCAGAGGGGCCGATCACCCCACCAGCAGGGTAGGCAACAGAACCAGGGGGGTGGTGACCAGACACACCCCCAGGGTCACGGCAGGCCTAAACAACAAAACATTCGCCGGCCAAAAATAAATGCACGTTTCGAACGAAAACCCAAACAAGAAGGTGAGTGGGTAGAAAAGGTTTCAAATCCCCTCAGAGAACAAGATTTGAGAGAGGAAATGGAGGATATTAGGAGACGCTTGACTGAGTTGGTAACTAAGCTTGACGTGCTCTGTTGTTCACCAGGTCCATCGACCTCCTCAAAGGAACACTGCACTGAAACCTCGTCAGTATGACTAGACGATGTACCCCCTCCCGTTAACGCCAAAGTTTACTTTGTAGGTCGGGAAAAGGGGAACAGTGTCCAAGTTGCTCCCCAAAACAGTCACTCCTAACATGCCACACCCTCCTTTTCTGACCTTCTTGGGCGATATGTACCATAAGGGCAACACCTGACACATGGGTCATTCAACTCCCACGCACTACTCAACACCGGTTCCGAAACAGTCTAATGGTTCCAACACCTTTGCAGAGGTGGCTAGAGCAAAGCTCTCCCTTGGCAAACCGTTATAGACAGAGACCTGCAACGTAAGCATCACAAGCTACACGCAAGATAGGTCATCTAATCACAAAACGGGCCTGAATTGACACCTTTCAAGGGATGATGCTAATAGACCCTGTTTACATATGTCCCATTAATACGGAACCACTATTAGTTGGCCAGGACCTATTGAACCGATTGGCTCCGCTCATTGACTACCGTCGTGGACACATGTGGGCTCAGGTTGACATACCGAGACCACTTGGTCCAGAAAACAGTTTGCCAGCTTCAGATACACACGTCGCCATTGTCCAAAAATCCAGCAGAGATGACGACTCCAATAAGAACAATTACAGGGCCTGGGTAAAACCCTTCAGGGTACTGTAGTCACTGTAAATTTGCAATCCATTCTTATCAATAACACTTTGCACGCTTTAGGGACCTTTGTCAGAGAAAACAACTTATGCGTGTATCGTTAGAGATCTAATGCAGGACCTCAAGGAAATTAGCTCCTCAGTCAACAGTCTGAGTGGTGGAAGGATTCCAGCTTACCTGGTCTCCCTAGACCTTGTCGAACAAATCCTTAGATCTGCTACTATCTCCATTGTGCAACCTTCACAGATACACATGGCATATAGTTTTGGCATTGAAATTCCAATCCATGTAAATCCTCAGGACCTCAAAATAGGATTTATCCTCAATCTACCGTCATAGGCAGAATATATATAGATTAAAATCTGTATTTAATGTTGGTTTTCAGAGAGGTAATGCACACATTCACCTCAAAACACCACCAACACTTGCCGACCATGATGAGGACCCCTCGCTCTACCTTATCTCTAACCTAAACATGTGTACCAAGACAAAGTAAATTCATTGGGTTTGTCAAAACGCAACCCCTTTGTTAGAGAGGTGACGGAGGTTACAAAAGTAACCAGGATGTTCCCTATCTGTCACTCACCCGACATTGTGTCGATGTAGTGACACTAGGGGTCCCTTTACAAACACCACAACTAGCTGAACTGTGTTAACAGACTGGGATCCGCGAGTGTGGGGGGGGTGGGGGGGAAGACACCGCAGAGACTACACCCCGCCCAGAGAAGGGAGGGGGGGGTACTTCAAGTGGAAATACATCACATGGTCTTACCGAGTCTTGTCGGAAGTATATCATGTGGAGAGTCGCATGGTATGTCCTACCCAAGGGGGGAGGAGTTTCTACAGGCATGGTGACAAGGTGCTCAAGGAAGACGTAGTTTACCAAGAGGGAAACGATTTTATGGAAGATATAACACATGGGGTTACCTATGCGGAACCACCGCATGCGGAGCACCTACCTCAGTACAGGGCCTTACCAGCGCACTTACTGAGCCGGCAGCGAGTTTCTCCGCAAACTCGACTACCACAGGGCTAAGGAGGAAGTCATCCAGTGATCACAGTCTGTGAACACTACTGGGAGTCAAGAGCGCACGTCTTCCCCTCAAGGGAGGGGAAAGGCACTATGCGCAAGTGTTACACCCAGCCAGCTGTCCCGGAGCTTACCTGCTTGTGCCTGCCACTACACAGGATGAAACCAACTCAACCCGGAGATTGTAGAACCTCGCAAAGGTGTTGGGTGTTGCCCAGCCCGCTGCTCTGCAGATGTCTGCCAAAGAGGCGCCACTGGCCAGGGCCCAGGAGGCCACCACACTCCTGGTAGAGTGGTCTTGTAACCCAGCAGGGGGTGGCACGTCCTGAGCTTGATATGCCATAGCGATGGCGTCAATGACCCAGTGGGCGATCCTCTGTTTGGAGACAGTGCTTCCTTTCCGCTGTCCACCAAAGCAGACAAAGAGCTGCTCTGAGCTTCTAAAGCTCTGCGTGCGATCCAAATAGATGAGTAAAGCTCGCACCGGACACAGCAATGCCAAGGCTGGATCTGCCTCCTCCTGGGGCAGTGCTTCAGGGTTCACCACCTGATCCCAAAAAGGGGTCGTGGGAACCTTGGGCACATAGCCCAGTCGGGGTCTCAGGATCACGTGAGAGTAACCCGGACTGAACTCCAGGCACGATTCGCTGACAGAGAACACTTGCAGGTCCCCTACCCTCTTGATGGAAGTGAGCGCAGTCAGGAGGGCAATCTTGAAAGAGAGTGCCTTAAGCTCAGCTGACTCCAAGGGCTCAAAGGGAGCTCCCCGTAGACCCTGAAGGACTACAGAGAGGTCCCACAGGGGAACGAGGCATGGTCTAGAGGGGTTCAACCTCCTAGCACCTCTCAGCAACCTGATGATCAAGTCGTGCTTCCCCAAGTACTTACCATCTACTGCATCGTGATGAGCCAAAATAGCGGCTACATACACCTTCAGGGTGGAGGGGGACAGCCGCCCCTCCAACCTCTCCTGCAGGAAGGAAAGCACCGATCCGACTGCGCATCTCTGGGGGTCTTCCCGTCGGGAAAAACACCACTTAGCGAACCGACGCCACTTCAAGACATACAGGCGCCTTGTGGAGGGAGCCCTAGCCTGAGTGATCGTGTCTACCACCATGGGCGGTAGGCCACTTAAGTCCTCCGCATCCCATCCAAGGGCCAGGCGTGGAGATTCCAGAGGTCTGGTCGCAGGTGCCAGATGGTGCCCCGTCCCTGAGAAAGAATTCCTCAGGGGAATTCGCCAGGGAGGGGCTGTTGCGAGGAGTGTGAGATCCGAGAACCATGTCTGGGTGGGCCAGTAGGGTGCTACTAGGATGACTTGCTCCCCGTCCTCCCTGACCTTGCACAGGGTCTGTACAAGTAGGCTCACTGGGGGAAACGCATACTTGCATAGTCCAGGGGGCCAGCTGTGTGCTAATGCATCTATACCGAGAGGTGCCTTGGTCAGGGCGTACCAAAGCGGGCAGTGGGAGGATTCCCAGGAAGCAAACAGGTCTACCTGTGCTGGACCACCTGAGGGTGGAGTGCTGCAGGAGGACGCCCTTGGTGACAAGCAGACAGGGTGCGGGGTCTTAAGCCAGGCCGGGGCAGGATATGTTGTAAAACCTCCATCTGCTTCTTCACCACCAAGAACTGCTGGGCAAAGTCCTCGACGGTGTCGCCAAACAGGCCAACCTGGGAAATGGGGGCGTCAAGGAACTGTGCCTTGTCCGCTTCTCCCATCTCGACCAAGTTGAGCCAAAGGTTGCGCTCCAGGACCACCAGGGTGGACATTGCCTGCCCGAGAGACCGCGCCGTGACCTTCGTCACCCAGAGACCGAGCCGAAGCCTCTGCATCAGACTAGACTAGCCCGCTCTCCGATGCTGCGCTCAATAACTCATTGTCTTCCGGAGCTCCGAACGAGAAGTCGAACTCGCGCTGAGACGAGCCTCTGGTCTCTTACGAAAACAAGCCACGACCGCAACGTTGCCATGGTCATGTTCTCGCAATGAGGACATGACTCATCCACGAACGATGTCTCCACGTGGGCAGTGCCCAGACACGTAAGACAGCGATCGTGGCCGTCGGAAGCGGAGAGATAACGACCGCAACCAGGAATAACCCACAAACGGAAAGGCACCTTTAAAAAGACGCATCTTTAAAAAGACGTTCCGTGTGTGCTGCTCTTTCAGAAAGAAAATATACTCTTTTAGAATATACTATTTTAAATGTTCTGCCAAAGCGCCCAGGGGCGTTCTCTGCAAACCACAGATGCAGAGGGGGAGAAGCCGCTGAAATGCGCCGTAAAATCCAGCAGAGAGAGGTGAATGAACTCGGCGGATGAATTAAACTCAATGAATAGAACCGCTCAGCTCCGAAGAGAAAATTTGAATGAGTGGTTATACTCATATGTCCCGGGGAGTGGCATTCAAATTCCACTTGCCAATTCTCATTGGCCTTTTTTCAAAAAAGCAGAGGTGTTTGGGGCTCCCAAGAGTGACCCCTAGTGTCACTACATCGACACAACGTCGAGTGAGTGACAGATAGGAAATTACAGTTAACTGGAGGTTACTGGAGGACATATTTTCAAATTGAGGATATCCCAAATGTCCCTAAAGTATGCTGTTGTTAGAGTCTGCTGATTTAGCTATATTTTATCCCCAAACTATAGCTAAGTAATCACATAAAGTCACACAATACAATCACACACACACGCACACACACACACAAACACATGTACACACATTCACACTAGACACAGGGTCAGATGCCAGAAACAATGCACAGACTGGACTTTCACTTATCAGATGTGAGCTTACAGATGCACAGGTGCAAATCACAATGAAAACACACAGTCAACAGGTCAAGAGGTTCAAGCAGCACTCAAGGACAACAGCAATGAACTGTACAGAGAAAGAGAGAGAGAGAGAGAGAGAGAGAGAGAGAGAGACTGACTGTATCTGATTTGAAGTAGCTGAGTGTGTTGTCGTCCAGCATGAAGTATCTCCTCTTCCAGTTTTTCATCTGAACAGAGATGAAACGACACATACACACATTAATCTTGAACATAGCTCTGTTCCAAAACCTACTGAGCTGCCCACTAGACAGCATTTTAAGTCATCATAGACATGCTCGACGTGATTTGATTTTAATGAGGGCTGTTGATTTTTAACGTGTTAATTCAGAGCGATTAATTATATAAAAAAAATGAGTTAAAAAAACGCATGGAATAATCATGAATTTAGACCATAAAAAGGAATATTCCTTCCATCAGAGCAACCTGTTATCAGCAGGGGGCAGTGAGCACAACTCCAGCTGTACAGGCTACACGAATCTTATACAGAGAACAAACCACACTCAGACTTGCTTGACACTAGTGACAGCACAAGATGAGGACGAGTTCTAGCGTTCAAACACAGAAAAACATCTCAAGAGAGCATTCGTAATTGTGCTGGAACCATTTCAAACTTAGTTTATTTTGACACAGTGACCGAAAAATGGCATGTTTATGATGCGACGCAACCAAAGTGAGACGCTCCAAAAGTGCCTGTCTGATGGATGTGCACATTGTAGTGATTTGTAGATGAATTAGTCTTTTTGAACAAATCTTTTAAGTGAACAAACGGTTCTCATTCACCTTTTACACTAACTCATATTTTTCGTTCACTGACATCTCTCCCTTTCAAAGCTAATGAGCTCTGCCTCTTTTAATGCCTGTAAAGATTGAATATAGCATGAACCAATAGCATTCAAGTGCACGTTGTGAAGAAGCATATCATTGGTTCAACCTGCTGAACGAAATTATATGAATTACAGATGGAAATGTCATGCTTTGATGCACAGTGTACGATATTTAGGCTTTTCTTTTTTTTTTTTATTTGGAATGCCCAATTCCCAATGCACTCTAAGTCCTCATGGTGGTGGAGGACAAATCTCAGTTGTCTCCACATCTGAGACCGTCAATCCCTGCATCTTATCACGTAGCTTGTTGAGCACGTTACCGTGGAGACGTAGCGCGTGTGGAGGCTTCACGCTACTCTCCACGGCATCCACACACAACACACTACGTGACCCACTGAGAGCGAGAACCACAATATAGCGACCACGAGGAGGTTACCGCATGTGACTCTATCCTCCCTAGCAATCTTTATTCATTTTAGTTAAGAAAAATACAATTGCTCATTGTTAGTTCATGTTACTTCATAATGCATTATCTGATGTTCACAAATACAACATTTGATTTTAAAATGTATTAGTATATGTTGAAATGAACATTAACCAAGAGTGATTAATGCTGTAGTATTGTTCATTGTTAGTTCATATTAAGTAATGTTAACAAATAGAAACTTTATTTTAAAGTGTTACTAATGAATTCACTGACTGGATTATCCAAGAATATGCATTACCACATGCTCATTTATTAAATAAATCCAGAAGAAAATAAATCCAGAAAAAAATAACTATCGTTATATATGTACCTTTACCATAAAATGACTCATACTGGGATAGAGAATGTTGGTCATATTGTTCATCCCTATATGCAAGTATCAGTATTAGCAAAGCAAACAGAGTGAACCATTACTGGACTACACATTACAGTAACTAACCATGCCCGGTTTCCCAGTTGCAGTGTGCAGCTCACGGTCAAAAGCGCATATTTACAGCAGAAAGCTAGAACTGTGTGCGAGACGTAATGTGCAGACATAAAACTCCAGCCTTTAGAAGGCAACAAGACAGATCACTGGACTTTGTGAGAGCTAATGTTTGACTATTTTCAGATAACAAAGCAACTTTACTGTATAATGGCACAGCATTGACCATTCAGGACTCACCACGGCTCCCTGTTTAACACAATATCCAGCTTTAATCACAGACTGGTCCTGGTTACTGCGACTCAGATAATACGGCAGCTGACCTGACGGAGGTTTCCTCAGTCCACTCCTGTCTGCTCCATTCTGTCCTTCACCCTTCTCCTGAAACACAATTTAAACATTCACAATTTGTTCATTCACTAAATGCAACGTCTCGTTCAGCCAATAAATGCTTTTTAAGGCAACTGCAGATATCCTTTTCAGCAAATTATCAATACAATAAATTTGTTACCAATTCATTCTTATAGTTTCGTATGATTTTTATATAAAGTATCTTGATGTTTGTCTCTGAAGAAGACAGGACGATCATTAACATGACTTTGAGGCACACAGACCTCAGTACTGGTCATGATAAAGAAATATCATGAAGACAAAAGAGGAGCTCTTAACATCATCACAGCAAAATTAACTAACAGTGATGACAAACAACAACAATAGCATGAATAAAGTCAGCAAACAGCAAAGAAATAAGCCCATAACACATACTACGTTCTTCATTTACACTGTAATGCATGCTGGGAGCTGTTTAAAATGAAACTGTTTGTTCAGACAACTCTGTTAGGCTAGTTGGTAAAACATCTGCGGTGATGTTGTTGGTCTAACATGTCTTTTTATGTAGATTCAAAGCAATTCACATATCTTAGTATTTGTGACTTAAAAGCCCCATATGCTGGATAAAATGTCACTGCATTGTTTACAGTGCACTAATAATATTACACTAAATTGTATCGTGTAATGGACATGTACTGTATCGTGATAACACCATGGTATTCTTTGGAGTACCATGTAAATACCATGGTATATGAATATGGTAAATATTCAGTATAATGGTATAAACTATCAGACACCAACTCATTCTGTGTGATTATTATTTTCCACATTTTAGAATAAGTCAAGACTTGAATGACATAAATCTCCAGTGATGCATGAACACACACTGATGGACATTACTTTCTAGAAATCCACAGTGATGAAAGTGCCTGAGGTTGAAGAAACACCCAATGATCTGACACCATTTTGTAAGAGTATTTAGCTAATAGCAATTCACATGCTGGCATGAAAAACGAACTATTGTGGAACAGGTCCATTTATGAACATTGTGATTTGTGGATGAATTACGTCTAATGTTGCATGTGAATGTGGTCTGTGTCTGCAGTGTGACCTGTGTGGTGGTGATGATGGGCACTCCAGCGATGATCTCGGTCTTATAGGACACTTTTTTTGTGGCACCCAGCGTGTCCACACATACCTCTGTTGCATTATGATACACCTGCTCACCTGACTTTGGCACCTGCGGAAGAAACAAAGAAAAAGCTTTTTAATCCACAAAGGATATGAATACAAATTCCAGGGTCCATCTAAAGTCCATATACATAGAAATTATTACACAGCTCTCTGTGTCAGTGGTGCCGTTCTGCAGTCAGATATCTTTGTTTAATGAGCACTAAACTGCCCACAGGATAACTTTATTGTCTCCATTTGCTCTCCATTTAAAGGGATAGTTCCCCAAAAATGATCATTCTCTCATCATTTACTCACTCATATGCTCCTAAAACTTGTATGACTTTCCTTCTTCTGTGAAACAAAAATTGAGATACTGTATGATGTGCTTATATATCCATACAATGCAAGTCAATGGGGTCCAACACTTTCAAGCTCCAAAAAGCACAAAAAGGCAGTATAAAGGTAATCATACAGCTCCAGTGGTTTAATCCATGTCTTCTGAAGCGATACGATCAGTTTTGTGTGAGAAACAGGCCAACATGTAACTCCTTTTTACTATAAATCTTGACATCAGCAGTCTGCTTGACGCAATCATGATTTGAAGCTCAATTACACTTCCTTGTGATTGACGCATACGCAGAGTGCTGTACACACTTCAGAAGACATGGATTAAACCACTGGAATCTTATCGAGGCAGCATTTTAAGACATCATAGGTGTGCTCACGATGCAAAGGCTGTTACAAAAGGTAGGTATCATATTTATGCTGCCTTCTAAGATATCTTGTTTTGACCAGATTTTAAGGTATCATAAGGTATGTATTCTTCCCTGAGTAGGTGATCACAGAATGCACCATGATGAGCTCGGTAGAAAAATAAATCCAAGATGAAAGAATGATCAGTTTTGGGTGAACTATCCCTTTAAACAGAATACGGACCTAAATCAAAAAATTATGTGCACACAAAAAAAGGTAATATCTGAAAATCATCTGTGTATTTGTTTTTGATGTGTGTCAATACACCTTCAGGGGGGTCCAGTTGTGAACGGTTCTCATGACAATAAATGATAATGAGTTAGTCAGAGGAATCTGATCTGAGATCAGCGAGACTCACTGTGATTTTGGTGGCGTTGTTGAGCACACTGACCCACTCCACTAAATCCTGCTTATCATTCGCTTGAAGATAAAACTTCCTCATTCCAGCATTGATGACTGAGAGAGGGGAGACAGAAATAGATTTATCAGATCTGACAGAGTTGCTAGAATGAAAGTAGAAGGCAGAACTTTAGACAATTTGCATGGAAATTAATGCAGTAGTGAACACTCCTTAGAAAGAATGAATGCATTCACTTTTCATCATGTTGTCTTACTGTTTACTAAAATTACTCTGGTGTTACCATGGTACAGTGATAGTCAATGGTACTTTAATACTCCAAAGTGCTTCAAAGAACATAATTCATGGTAATATATAATGATATATCTCATAATATTCAAAACAATTCAGTTTAGATCTTGTTGAAATTTTGTCCGCTTGTGAGAATGATGGAAGTTAAACTAGATATTCAGCAGCAGAACTGTATGTTCCACTTTGTTTTCAGAATTACATCTGTGAAATAATTAGTGCTTATTAATTTTGGATGGACAGAAATTCTGATCACAAAGTTACTACACATTTTCATTCGGTTTGTTTCTGTGACAAATTCCGAGTTTTTTTCTTTGAATATTAAATATTAAAGGCTAAGAAAATGAATCAGTAATCAGTACATTTTACTGTATTTATTGATAGAATGATCTTTTATTATGGTTTCTTATTAATCTATAAGTTTAATCACTTGAACTGACTTTCTAATGTTATTACTGTGCTTACATTATGTTGCTCACCAATGTTCATTTTCAGTTTTCTTTTTAGTCATTATTTTTGTGTTTTGATAAATATATCTTTTAAAATGGGTCATAAAATGCTATTTTTTTAAATAATTTAATTATCTTCCCAGAGGTCCACTGATAATGTTAGTAAAGTTTTTAGCACAAAAACAGTCATTTTCCACCCTGTTTTTTGCCCTCTCTCTGAAACTCCCGCTTTTGGCCTCAGTGTCTCCTTTAAACTTCAATGTTAACGCCCACTGTTCTGATTGGCGAACATCATACAGCACCTCGAATACACAGTCATATTTGAAACTCAATCAGAAGAGAATGAATAAGCTCCACAACATTATAAAACTAAATTTCAGGGTTTACACATAACACACATACAACACATTGCATCTGAATATATTAAACTATTCACTCAAGCACACCAGCACCATAATCATCAAACAGTCACAACATATGAAATGTTCATGAATGAAACGGTTTACTCATGTTTTTGCGGTCAAGTTCAAGTGTTTTTTTTTTTGTTGTTTTTTTTTATTACATTTTACCCCCTTTTCTCCCAATTTGGAATGCCCAATTCCCACTACTTAGTAGGTCCTCGTGGTGGTGCGGTTACTCACCTCAATCCGGGTGGTGGAGGACAAGTCTCAGTTGCCTCTGCTTCTGAGACAGTCAATCCGTGCATCTTATCATGTGACTCGTTGTGCATGACACCGCAGAGACTCACAGCATGTGGAGGCTCATGCTACTCTCCGCGATCCACGCACAACTTACCACATGCCCCATTGAGAGTGAGAACCACTAACCATAACCACAAGGAGGTTACCCCATGTGACTCTACCCTCCCTAGCAACCTGGCTGAAGTCACTCAGCACACCATGGATTCGAACTCATGACTCCAGGGGTGGTAGTCAGCATCAATACTCACTGAGTTACCCAGGACCCAAGTTCAAGTGTTTTTAACTGCACCATCCTTCAATAATAGTTCCTTTGCAAAGCTTGAATCATATTATGTCTGGTTCACAAGCAGTCCGCACACATATATAATCCATAGCACAATTAATAGACGCACACACATCGGTGCACTGAGGCGCAGATTGCCGGAAATGTATCCAATCGGTCAAAGACGTCCAGTTAGTCCATGTTTACACCAACACCAAAATACGGCAATGATTAAAAATAGGTGAAAGAACAGTATGCTGAGCAGTTTGTGTTCAGTACAGCAAAGGCAGAGCAGCTGAATGAATCTCCTCTTTCGAGTTGTACCTCGACACTGTGTCTTTTAAAAGTGGCGCGATAAACATGACAACGGTAAAAGACAGCTGTCTAATGCATGATATATGCAAAAAATAATAATAATAACAAAATTTCAAAATAGTCCAAATGGGTCCCCTTTCGTGATCAGGAATAGTTGGTCACACTAGGTCGTCTCTCTCCCTCTCTGTTTATGATATGAACTGAGCGGAAGTGGGAGGGGCCAAGGGTGTGATTGACACATGTTTTGGGGTGTGTAAATACAACTGAGCAATGTCTTGTGACGTCACGAACACACAGATTTAAAAATGAGACTTTTCAGCAGGGTGGAAACTATACATGCTCGTTTTAGATTGGGGAGAAACTTTTTGAGTTCTGAAATTCACAGTATGTTTTTATAGTTCAGTTACCTCTTATATGTCTTAATATCAAGGAAAATTTGATTCTCCATTTCATGACCTCTTTAAATTCAGTCAATATAATGTCATATTCATTCATTTTTATTCAATTTTACACTGACTACAATGGCATTTAATTTGGTCAACAAAAATAACATATTTTGGCTAATTATAACATGCAAAATGACCTAAATAAAAACATGTATCAAACTGTAACAGACACATTTTTCTCCAAATATTCAAACATTTTGAAACATTTCTAAACAACTTATAATTATTTAAACATTTTCATCAGTAATTTCCAATACATAATTAAAGGGATAGTTAAAATTAGATTGAAGGACAGTTCAACACCACCAACTCTAGAAGCATGTGGCAGGGAATTAACATCATCACGGACTTTAAAGGGAATAAAAACTCTGCCGTGAACACCACTGCCTCTCTCCTGGATGAGCTAAATACTTTCTATGCTCATTTCGAGGAAATAACACCGCCCTCACGGAGAGAGCTCTAGCTACAGAGGTTAGTTTACTCTCCGTCTCTGTAGCGGATGTAACCCGATCCTTCCGACGATGAATATCCGCAAAGCCGCGGGTCCAGACGGCATTCCGGGCCGCATCATCAGAGCGTGCACGAACCAAATGGCTGGTGTTTTTACGGACATTTTCAACCTTTCCCTCTCTCTGTCTGTAGTCCCCACATGCTTTAAAATGTCCAACATTGTGCCTGTTCAAAGCAATCCAAAATCACTTGCTTAAATGATTGGCGTCCTGTTGCTCTAACCCCCATCATCAGCAAATGCTTTGACAGACTAATCAGAGATTACATCTGCTCTGTGCTGCCTCCATCACTAGACCCACTGCAGTTTGCTTACCGCAACAACCGCTCCACTGATGATGCCATTGCATCTACAATACACACTGCTCTCTCCCACCTGGAAAAAAAGAACACTTATGTGAGAATGCTGTTTGTAGACTACAGCTCAGCATTCAACACCATAGTGCCCTCCAAGCAAGATGAGAAACTCCGGGCTCTGGGCTTAAACAGATCGCTGTGCAGCTGGATCCTGGACTTCCTGTCAAGCAGATGACAGGTGGTTAGAATGGGCATTAACATCTCTTCATCACTGACCCTCAACACTGGAGCCCCACAGGGCTGTGTTCTCAGCCCACTCCTGTATTCCCTGCACATGACTGTGTGGCAACACATAGCTCCAATGCCATCATTAAGTTTGCTGATGATATGACGGTGGTAGGTCTGATCACTGACAATGATGAAACAGAGAGGAGGTGCACACTCTGACACACTGGTGTCAGGAGCACAACCTCTCCCTCAATGTCAGTAAGACAAAGGAGCTTGTGGTGGACTTCAGGAGAAGAGATGGAGAACACAGTCCCATCACCATCAATGGAGCACCAGTGGAGAGAGTCAGCAGCTTCAAGTTTCTGGGTGTCCACATCACTGAGGAACTCACATGGTCCATTCACACTGAAGTCGTTGTGAAGAAGGCTCATCAGCGCCTCTTCTTCCTGAGACGGCTGAGGAAGTTTGGAATGAACCGCCACATCCTCACACGGTTCTACACCTGCACTGTAGAGAGCATCCTGACTGGCTGCATCTCTGCCTGGTACGGCAACAGCACCGCCCACAACCGCAAAGCACTGCAAAGGGTGGTGCGAACTGCCAGACACATCATCGGAGGTGAGCTACCCTCCCTCCAGGACATATATACCAGGCGGTGTGTGAAAAAAGCTCGGAGGATCATCAGAGACTCCAGCCACCCGAGCCATGGGCTGTTCTCACTGCTACCATCAGGCAGGCGGTATCGCAGCATCAGGACCCACACCAGCCAACTTCATGACAGCTTCTTCCCCCAAGCAATCAGACTTTTGAACTCTTGATCTCCCACGATCAAAATACATCAGCACTGCACTTTATTACTCTTATATCTCACACCGGACTGTCATAAATTATACATTATATATTATATTCTCTCTTAACAACTTACTATCAACCGACAGCCTGAATGTCAATACAGTACAATACAACCTACTGTACATTTTATATATACTATATATACTTTTTATTGTATAATGTGTATTCTATATTGTGTGTATTGTATACTGTACAGTGTATGTTATTATTTGTATATTGTGTTATGTGTAATTATGTGTATATTAGATTTTAAATTGTGTTGTGTTAATCTGATGTTTATTGTAAATTGGTATATGTCTTTATCACTGTCACGACTACTATGTTGCTTGGAACTGCACCCAAGAATTTCACGCACGATTGCACTTGTGTATATGGTTGTGTGACAATAAAAGTTATTTGATTTGATTTGATTTTAAATTAAAACTCTCTCATCATTTACTCACCCTCAGAACACAAATGAAGATTTTTAGAAGAATATATCAGCTCTGTAGGTCCATACAATGCAAGTGAATAGTGGCCAAAACTTAATCACATAAAGGCAGCATAAAAGTAATCCATAAGACTCCAGTGGTTTAATCCATGTCTTCAGAAGTTATATGATAGGTGTGAGTGAGAAACAGATAAAAATGTAAGTGCATTTTTACTCTAAATCTCCACTTTCACTTTCAGATTAACTTTCACTTTTCAGGATTTCAAGTCCTGTAAATGGTTTCAGGACTACTTGTCCAATAGACAGCAATGTGTGATGTTGAGAAATGATTGTTCTGTATTTTTACCATTGTTGATGGGGGTTCCACATGGTTCAATATTGGGTCCTGTCTTGTTCACAATTTATATTAATAATATCACATCCTCTGTGACAAATTGTAATGCCCATCTTTATGTGGATGATGCTGTTTTGTATTGTTTTGCTAATAATGCACATTTAGCCATTGAAATCCTACAACAAAGCTTCAACAAATTGCAAGAAGCACTCTGTAATTGAAATTAGTCCTGAATGCGAACAAGAATAAATATATGCTAATTTCTAGAGCAAGAGATACAGCTGGCAATAGTCTGCATATTACCACTCTGAATGCACGTGGTATTGAGAGGGTCTCGGAGTATAAATATCTTGGTATCTGGTTGGATCAAAATCTCATATTTAAATTCCACATTGACACATTGGAAAGTAAGCTATGACAAATCTTTTTTATATTTGTACAGAAACAGAGCTAAATTTCCTCTGCTTCATAGGAAGCGGATAATTGAAGCCATCTTTTTGTCTGTCCTGGATTATGCTGATGTTATCTATAGACATGCCTCTGCCTCTACTCTTAAACTCTTAGATTCAGGCTATCACTCCGCCCTAAGAATCATTACCGCCGACATTTATTCTCCTCATCACTGCATTCTGTATGAAAAGCTTGGATGGGTATCTCCCACGTGCAAACACTAAACTTGGGAAAACTGCTTTTTACAACGCACATTATAACACACTAAAAGGTCAATCTAAAACAATGATTACAAACGACTCCATTCTTATGTTGTTATGTTGTTGCCTGTTTATTTTCTCATTTTCTGTGCGTAATTCTGTTTTAATTGTAATCTCGACATCATTGAAAATGAGGGCATGCCCTCAATGACATCTCGAGACTAAAATAAAGATTTAACGAATGTGAAAGTGAAAGGAAACAAGCACCACATTTGACTTTCAGATGTAAAAGTGAAAGTTAAAGTGGAGATTTAGAGTAAAAAAAGCACTTAAATATTTATCTGTTTCTCACTCACACCTATCACATCGCTTCTGAAGATGTGATAACCACTCTAGTCATATGGATTACTTTTATGCTGCCTTTATGTGCTTTTGGAGCTTCAAAGTTCTGGTCACCATTCACTTGGATTGTAAGGACCTACAGAGCTGAAATATTCTTCTAAAAATCTTCATTTGTGTTCAGCAGAAGAAAGAAAGTCATACACATCTGGGATATAATGAGGATGAGTAAATGATGAGAGAAGTTTCATTTTTGGGTGAACTATCCCTTTAACATTGTTGCGCACACACTCTTTCTCCACTGGGTAAAGTCCCAGTACCCCCCAGTGTGTGATTGTGTCTGGCCCTGATGTCAGAATCAATAGCTGGGGTCAGGAGTAAGGAGTCAAGGTCCAACAAGCCCCCTGTTGCCCTCCGAATACCGTTTCCACTGAGAGAGAATTGCTTACCGAAGCAGAACTCCGCCTTTGGTCGCAGCTTGGTGGCATCACTAACCTTCAACAACAAAGTAACAGCAGACAAAAACACAGAAGATTACATAAGTATGCACACTGAAAACATAAAAGGTGCACTAAACTTGATGCTGCATCCACAGTACAAGATCCAAGACCAGCACAGCCAAATAAAATCATCACTTATTTAATGAAATATTTACTCAATATTTGTCAGAAATAAGCAGAACAGGGGCAAACCTTGGATATATATGTTAGTTTAAGGGATCCGACATTGGATGTTCCAGCTGGAAGATTCTGTAAAGGAAAAGATTGAGAAGTGTATTTAAAATAATACACAGCCACTGTAATGAAGTGAGAAGTGTGTGTTTTGAGCTGTATCTGAGGACAGAATACACTCCGAGTGACTCAAATACATTCTCCAAAGCACAAGAATTGATGGATACTGTGAGGTGATTGATTGACAGCTGGAAGAGGCATCAATAAAAGATGATGGCTGAGGTACTGACTGAGAACAAGGCTGAGATTTACTCTTTTACATCAGTTAAATTACATCAACACACTGAAAATATCTTGATAAGATTAAGTACACATTTCTCTCTGATCCAAATAAGTGAAAAGGACTTCAAATACAAAATTAATTAAAAATGGAAAAGATATGTGGCCGGCCAGTTAAACAGCTCTCTGCTGTTTACTGTCACATGGGATTTTGATGTAAACGCTAACAATAATTAATTGTACAGATATCTGATGGCTACTGATCACAACAGAGACTCTAAACCCAGAATTCAGGGTCCCAGCCCTTTTTGACCAATTAATTTGTACATTTCAGAATAGATACAGACTTTTAAAAATCATTTTGATTCAGATTTGCTAATGAATCATTTAGACCGATTTGTGAACCATTTCATCGAATTCATTGATGGGTCATTAGCTGTTTCCATCCAAGTTACGAATTTTATTAATGCAAAAAAACATATTATCGCAAAAACAATGCGCGAATAAAGCGGCGATTCAATCCAAGTGTGTTCAAAAGAATGAAATCGTCACTTCTGGAAAAATTGTAGCCACTGTGTGTGTTTTATGGTTTAGAGCCCGCAGACAAAACACTCTAAAGAACTTTGTCTCATGTTTGGGAGCATCAGCGCGTCACACACTTCTGGGAGTGCTATAAGTGTGCGTTCATCCATCCTTATGACTGTGAAAATCTATAAGATATTTTTCAAAAGTGTCAATAAACCTGTTCCGTACTGCAAACTCTTTGCATGCTTTGGATTTTTTAGCCACCGGTATATTTCAGGATGATCAGAGCAACATTTCAGATGTGATGATTGGTCTGCTGGTTAGTCCAGTTATGAACGAGTTATTCAGTCACATGACCTTTTTGATGCGCATCTTTTATTCCTAATAAATTCTATAGGAGTTTATTTTATAAATGTGTTTCCATCATAGTTTGAGCATTTCTTCTTATCAAATAAAAAATGTATCCACCTCAAGTAAGCCGTAAATGTTTTATGCGCATTTTGGAGATTTTATTCGCATCTTGGTGTTTCCATCCAGCAGATTTTATGTGATATCCCAAAATGCGCATAAAAAAAAAAACTTTGATGGAAACAGCTACTGACAAATAAGGTTGTCTGAGGTGTCAAAAATGTGAAATATAAATATATATATTAAAAAATTAATAAAAAAAAAAATCTGGTTTAAAACAGATGTCAAAATTGTAGACATGTAATCTTTGAGTTCATGTTGTTTTTACAAATTGTTTGAAAAACATTTAGCGCATTTTGTAAAAAAAAAAAAAAAAAAACTTTAAAAATGTCATGTGGTGCAACCTTCAAGTAAAAGGTATTAAAATAGTTTCCTTGCACCTTGAATACATGAGTACACAAATTCATCATTCATTTCAAAAAAGTTTTCAAACATATGTTTCAAGGTGAAAAATATTACAAATATTAATTTTTTAAGTCAAGAATATCAAGACGTTTTCTCATGGTTGCACCAAATGACCTGAACAAAATGTGCCTTTTCATTACAATGTCGAAATATTTATATTTAATAATATGACAAAATTATGATTTGTTTTTAAATCTTCACATACAGGAGTCACGTGACGCTATGCGAGGGTTGGTCGCTTAGATGTGAGCTCTACTTAAACTTTGCAACAATTATCCTTTTAAGCAATATTAACTGTACAAGAACTGTAATAGTTTTGTTTATTAAACTGTGCTGGGAGAGCAGGATGTCGAAAAATGGGACATTAAAAAGCACTTATGTTCTCACACAGCGGATGCCTCACAGGATCAAAGTGGCAGAGGTCCAGTCTATTGTGACTAGGGATGGGCACAAATACTCGAGGACTCAGACGTGGCAGCAATGATCAATCACACTATGTAACACAATTTTTGTTCCCGGGTAGTAAGTGTTATTTCCTAATTGCTTATGCCTCAAAAGTATAGAAAATGCCTATTATTCCCCACAAACTTTGCTTTTGTGACCAGGACAGTGATATTTTGAAATGTACCTATTTCCAATGAGAAAACGGGTGAATTTATGTCTTTTCGTTCACATCAAGTCAGAAAAAACAACATATGAATCCAAAATCCTTCTTTATCTGTGGTCAGACGAAGACACCGGATTTGACCTTTGCCTCAGACAGCTTAGGGAAGAAGTCTTGAAGGTACTCCTTATCTTCAGCACCTTCCGGGGGTCCACCAGTGGCTCCCACTTGACGTTGTTCCTCCCCACAGAGAACTTGGTCCGCTGCGACCAGTCTCGCCTGTGGTAGTGCGCCTTGGTGTCCCTGCTGTCCCAAAGGCAAAGATAGAAGGGAAACTTGGTAAAACCGCCTTGGAGACCCATCAGGAAATCCACCATTTTGAAGTCTCCTATGACCTCCCAGCCGTACTCATCATACTTCAAGGCATCCAGCAAGGTCTTGATGCTGTTGTAATCCTCTTTGAGGTGCACCAAGTGAGCCAGGAGAAGAGATGGGTACTTGTTACCATTATGGACCAGCAAGGCTTTGAATATTACTTCAGTATAAATACATGTTAATTTGGATTCATATGTTGTTTTTTACTGACTTTGTGAACGAAAAGACAAATTCACCCATTTTCTCATTGGAAATAGGTAAATTTCAAAATATCATTGTCCTGGTCACAAAAGCAAAGTTTGTGGGGAATAATATCCATTTTCTATACTTTTGAGGCATAAGCAATTAGGAAATAACACTTACTACCCAGAAAAAAAAAAAAAAAAGATTTTTGTTACACAGTGTCATGAAAATGATGATCGATGTTGATCAAGCATGATGTGCCTTTTCACTTAATTCGAAATTCAGTGACAACTACCTGACAACTAAACACAAACCTGTAAAAGAGGGAGTTACATTGTGATTTTGAGGGGTACATTGATTGTCAGAGATGTCTCATAGCAACCAAACTGATACAACGCTGCAATGCTATCGTTACGATAATCAAAAGAGTGTAATTAACCGTATTTTGAACACTTGTCTCTGCAAAACGTTTCCTAAATACGTTTTATTATCATTTAATGTCATAACTTTGACTCATTAATGGATATTATTTAATAAAAGTGAATGTTTATCACTTACTGTAAAACCTCCCTGGGTGCCGACATGTTTGCTTGATGCAACACACACCTGCATCTCGACGAAATGGGAGTTTCCAACTTAGAAGTCCGACATAAAGTGTCATTCTGTGCACTTTCCCAAGTTGAAAGATGGACATTCAGACTCTCCGAATTGAATGGAACGCTTCATGAATCATCACAGCAACAACAATATGGAGCATCGTGGCTTTCTCCACAGAAGCGAACACTTGGAGAGACACAAACACACCCCAGGCGCATGTGGCAGTGGACTCAATGCATATACAGCAGGCGAGTGTTTCAAACAGATAGACAGAGCGCAGCTAAATGGAACAGAATGCAGCATCTTCAAAACTGAACTTCAACTTAACACGCATATTAAAAACACAATAACACGCATATTAAAACGCGATGGTTATGGTGTCTCCTGTTAATCCATCCCCAATTTAAAAATAGATGGTTCAGACAGTCACTAAAAAAACTGGTTACTAAGATTACTACGGTAACCTGAAGGAAGAACAGAGAGACGTGCGTTGTGCACATTCTTTCATTGAGTTGGGCAGCGAATCTTCACTTAATGACAAAATATGATGCATTATATTTTGATTATGCAATCTTTTGTACATTTTGTAACAGATAATTTAATAACAGCCTATAATAATGAATAGACAATACACTGGAACAACAAGACACAATGCAGCAGCCAAAGATGTTTGTCAGACATGTTATTATATATACCTTATGTACATGTCATTGCCCCTTGAGTACTCGACGAGTAATTAGTCAGAGTACTCGAGTAGACAAAATGACCAAAATGCCCATCCCTAATTGTGACAGAAGCAAGCTTCATGACGTAGGTTGCGATTTCTCAAACATTTATGCAGCACTAACAAAAATCTTAAACGACATGGAGGGCCTCGCAGAAATACGTAGAGCGATCACATCTATGGAGGTGAAACTTTCCACCCTGATCACTAGAATGGACGATGTTGAAAAACAGTTGAGTTTCTGGAGTCGGCCTAAAGAGAGCTACAGGCTAACCCACCTACTACCAAGGCTGATGTGGAACGCGTGTGGGAAAAACTAGAGGATATGGAAAATCTGAGCAGGCGTAATAATGTTTGTTTAAAGGGAAAGGAAGGTCAAGATATGGTGAAGTTTTTGGACGGGTTTATTCTGAATTTGATCGACACAGCGAACCACCAGCTCGAAATTGAGCATGCCCACAAATTTTTCGGTCAGCTTCCCGGGGCGGGTGACAGACCCCGATCTATCCTGGCAAGATTCTTGCGGTTGGCTGACAGAAATTTTGTTCTACGAGTGGCGAGGAATAAAGGCAAGTTGTGCTAGGAGGACCACAACATCATGGTTTTTCCAGACTTTACTAGAGCTACACAAGCGAAGTGGGATGGATTCCAAGAGTGAAAAAATTGCTTCAGCAACAGAAGGTGGGTTTAGCACTGCTTTTTCCTGCTTAGCTGGGAATTGACGCCAAGGATGGACGCAAGACATTTACATGCCCACGACAAGCTATGGCCTTCATTAAATCAATGGTGTGAGTGGGTAATTTTGCCTGCACACAATCAATAATACAGACTACACACACACACACACACACACACACACACACACAGTGTATATATATATATATATATATAATGTGTGTTTGTGCAAAAATCACCGGACTTGAGTAATCTGGTAGCAATAGTGTCGTGGAAAATCTCGTGAGCATGCATGGACTGTCGAATTTCCGCACGATGGACACCAGTCGGCACTGTTATGCGCGAGGTTGAAGCACATCTTTTTGCTGTTCTGTGGGTTATTGAGGATGTTATGGTTTCATCAATGTTGGATAGTGGTCTATATAATTTAGCCTTGGGTAAAAAAAATTAATTCTTTGCATGTCAATGTCTCACTTTAATATAGGTAAAAATTTTCTCTCCATATGGAATGTTAATGGGCTGGGGCACCCTATAAAAAGAAGGAAGGTGGTATCTTTTCCTAAGCATAAAATATTTTATACTGTGTTCCTTCAAGAAATGCACCTTTCTTCACAGGGAGCTGAAAAACTTGGGGCATGGGTTGGGCATGTGTTTTGCAGTGCTGGTTCAAGTAAGAGCAGGGGAGTCATCACATTGATAAGTAAGCAATTACAATGTAATTGTCTCAAACAGATTAAAGATAATTTAGGAAGTCATTATTGTTTTGGTTAATATTTATGCACCCAACGTTGATGATCAGAACTTTTTTATAGATCTTGAGGGAAAGCTACAAGCAGCTGGGATCCTCCATGATATGGTTTTGGGTGGAGACTTTTAATGGATCTGGTCCTTGATCATAGTGATTCACCATAGCTTTTCATCATCATGTCGACACGCCTCTTCTAACATCACAACTTGGCAACTCTGTATCATCTAGAATTCTTAGTTTCCCACTTGCAAATACGACTTTGCTGGCTCAGAACAGTTACTTACGATATTTCCATCTCCAAATGAGAGGCACATTTATCCTTACTTTAAAGCATCTTTTGTTATTTTGATTAGATAATCATAAAGTGAGGGCATGCACAGAAAAACGTTGAGTACACATATTTTTCTAAAATACACATGCCCGGGCAGCAAAAACATTGTGTCTCTGACTTCATATCTGGTGAATTATGTTTATTTATATAATTAATATTGACTGTTGAGTTCATGTTGATTTTGATAGACGGTGTCCCTAGAGAAAAAGAGGAAAAAGTCTATTTTAATAATACCAGATTACAACAATACCTGACTACCGATCGCTGATGATCTACTGATGATGAGTTATTGCTCATATGACGATGTTTCCTTTATAGTGTTTATATTGTAATACAATGCAGAAGATTGTAAAACTGCATGTTTTGTTTCCCTTATCTGTTTGTGTAATTATCTTTGAGCACAGAAATTTCAAAATAAGAGTCACTGATACATTTTGGTTCTGTTTATGGTTAAAATTTCAGTGTTATGCACCAAATCTTGATTTTATCTGGTTATTATTGGGATTTTGGTTCTACAATAAACTGCATCTGAGATCTCATTAAATTTGGACTCTTGTAGCCTCTGTGTCTGAGCCCGTCACAGTAAGGAAAGACTACGAGACTTATCTTAGTTAGAAAACTATTAAAATCTACCTTGCCAAGTAACTGAACACAGTTAGGAACTATTTTGTCTGGAGTCTCAGATGAAGACATGCATATAAAGGTGCACAGTAAAGCAGTGTGTGATTCACACAGATGCAAATACACACACACACACACACACACACACACACACACACACACACACACACTCAGTAAGTGCATACTGTGTGAATAGTTCGAGTGCTCTGGAGACAGACACTGGAGGTCATGGCACTCGTATCCATCAGAGGAAGTCAAACTTTTCTATAGACACTTTTAAGTTTCAGTGGGTAAACGGTCAGTATCTATGTTGGCATTTCACAAACGGATGTGATAACCAATTTCCAAACTGTACTGATAACAAGGTGTGTGGGAAGAAGATTTTTAGCATTACACAATTTTTTTGCAAATAAAGATCACAGAAATGATAGCGGAAACAAAGGTCAACTGTTGCTTACAGTTTCCTGTTTCTGAAATCATTGTGGGGTACAGAGTACAACGTTAGGCCCAAAGAGACACAAGACTGTTACAGTAAACTTCCTGAAGAGGGATCTAAGTTTTAAAACATTCAAATGTTCTCTCGTATATGAGTGCATCCAAGGCAGGTAGGATTTTAAAACTGTCATACTGTACTTATGACGACATGCTGATGTCCCCCAAACTTTGTCAGATCGTTCCTATGTACCCATAACACATACACAGAATGTGAAACTAAATTGGGCCGAGGATTAGACCTTGAGGGACAAAAATATCTGATTAAACAACATATCTGCCATGTACATCAACCACAGGAGTAGCCAAAAAAATGAGAGACCGGCAGATGTAGAAGAAAGATCCGTAGAGTTTAGTGACGTGCTGGCAGATCAAAGGAAATAAAGAAGGGTTGGTACCTGAGGGTTATCCATGTACCACACAAGGCTGCCCTCCTGCATGTCCAGGATGAAGTAGCGCCGCAGAAACTTGCCGCTGTTCTCCATTTCCTCGACGTCTAGAAAGCCACAGATCCGATTCTGACGATCTACATACGGCATTTCTGAATTTGCGCATTACCCTGCAATACAAACAGAGACATGGAGAATATGAGCGAGTGTGGAGAAAGTGGGGGCTGATGGTGATTAAGAGAAATTTGGCATCTTGGTGTGTAATCGTCTGGTAAAAGGCTGGTAATTATATCCTGTTAGTCACCCTGTGGTCACTCACTCCATTAACCCCTAAGACTAACTGCAATTTTTTTTTGTAATTTTTCTGAATAATAAAAACAAAAAAACAAACAAAACAAAAATTATTCATAAATAATATGAAAAAAAAGTTTTTCTTTTTTTGTCCTAAATTATTAAGCATATAATTCTTGTTCTGTTTGCTCTATCACACTGCAAAAAATTGTATTTCATTCCACTAGATGGCAGTAAGTACTAGGAAAAAATATTTTTCCTCTATCACATTCCATCACAATATGAAGATCTGAAATGTAGGTGGCGCTGTAGCACATCTCAGCCCTCACAGATGTGCTCATCTATAGACACTCAGTCTAATTTTCAGCACCCCTAGGGCTGTCAAGATTGTGAAATTTGGCTGACAATTAATTGTCAAACAAATAATTGCGATTATGACGATTAATTGTCATATAAATTGTCATATTTCTTGTGTATGTGTACCTCATACACCTTAAGAAGTCATTTCTACATATTTAACATGAAATATATAAATAAAATAATAAAATAAGGATAAACTATGACTTCCTTTTAAGGCTTTAAAAACTTATGAATGACATGAAAAATAATGATTAAAATTTTTGAAAAACAAATTTCCAATATTTGTAGAACAGCATTCTTCCACCTCAGAAATATTGCTAAGTTATGACACATGCTCTCTGTTTCTGATGCCAAAAAACTAATTAATGCATTCATGACCCTTAAGACTAGATTATTGTAATGCATTACTAGGTGGATGTCCTGCAGGTTTAATAAATAAACTTTATTTGGTTCAAAATGCTGCAGCGAGAGTGCTAACTAGAACCAAGAAATATTATCACATTAGCCCCATTTTATCGTAATTACATTGGCTACCTGTTAAGTTTCATATTAATTTTAAAATTCTGTTAATTACTTAGAAACCTTTGAATGTTCTAGCTCCACAGTACTTAAGTGACCATCTATCACGCTATAATCCATCATGCTCACTACGATGGCAAAACTCCGGCCTGTTAACAATACAGAGAATATCAAAATCCACAAAAGGAGGGACATCATTTTCATATTTGGCTCCTAAACTATGGAATAATCTTCCTAGCAGTGTTTGGAACTCAGACACACTCTCTCATTTTAAGTCTAGACCAAAAACTTATCTATTCAACCAGGCATACAGCTAATTTATCCCTCAATTCACAGTTATACTGCTTTAGTTAGGTCTGCCGGAACCAGAAACTCTTCTCTTATTCTTTAACCCTGCTTTAAAGTGAATGGCATCTACGCTAATTTTATTCTATTCTTTCCCTGTTTAAACCTCTGGATTATATCCTGAGGTTACCAGAGCCCGCCAGATCCATCTCCGGTCCTGCCTGATGTCCGATTCCCACTGTCACTGAGTGATGATGACCAACTGCAGCATGTGCCAGCCAGACTTCACTTCAGTCTACTAAGATGGACTTCACAGAGGATGAATTGATGCAAACTCAAAGACATGGGATTCTTCATGAGCAACTGTCTGAAGCATGGGCTCAGGATGGAGTTCACCAAAATTACCTGCGTGAGCTGTGTGTGTGTGTGTAATGAGGAAGAGAGAATGAGAAGTGGGTTTACACAGCACAGGTGCAGCATGTACACACTGCTTCAAGCTCTTGCATGAGCTTATATGATAATGTAATGAGGATAGTGAATGTTTCGCCTGCCAGCCGCATAACACAATTAATTTTCTGACACTGTAGGAGGATTCAAGCAAAATGTCAAAATTTTTCATGAAGTACTGATAGCAATGTGCAGAATGTGCAGTTTCCTCAAGGACACTTTCAGAAGTCTTTCTAAAGCTCATAAAACGAAGTGTGAAAATTTGATAATGAACTGGAAATTGATAATGGCTGGAAAATCAAAAACTTTGAAGCCAAAGTTAAGATTTGAATCAGTGAATTTTAACATTTGCATTTACACATTTGGTGTATGAAACGCTCAACAACGTCATCACATTTCCCCCGTGAACAAGTGCAGGGGATGAACTAGTGTTATTAAAAGTGAGGACACATCTGCATCTGTCACGACTTCTGTTGAATTGTCTAAGTGTCATATGGACTACTTTCATGATACTTTTATGATGCTTTATTGTCATTTTTGGAATTTGACAATAGGGCTGAAACTAACGATTATTTTGATAATCAATTAATCTTCGATTATTTCTTCGATTAATCAATTAATCAGATAAATAATTACATTTCCTGTATTTTATTAAAACGTTATTTTCTAAGAAACAGAAATGACAAAGGGTGTAAGGATTTGGTTTGGTTTACTGTACTGAACGATTCTATACTCTCACAAAACTTTGAACAAAGCCTGAATCATCAATAGTTATGTTTGATTTGTATTATTATGACTTTCAGGACATATGCAAAACAGTTTCTTTCCTTTACTTGTAAAACTTAAAAAGTACTGTTTGTTAAAGAGTAAAATGATTAATCAGGGATGGAGTGGGACAAAACAATCAGCCCAGCAGAGGGCAAAATGACACAAGAATAGAAATATTAATAATTCTGCCCAGCTAAAAATTATTTTTGAAATTATGTTAGATACATATGCTTGTACAATGTCACTGATTCCATACATTTTAAGTATTTTAAATTAAAATGGTTTTTTTATAGTATTGTCACTGATTACATGTTTCTAAACTATTCTTTAGAAAGTGGTAAAAACAAACAGTTTTGTGAAATACGCGGCTAATTTTGAATAACATGTATACATTATAAAACATAGAAAATAGCAGTGAAATGTAAGTTATGCACTGGAGAGAAACATGACATAGCACAAGCCCTCTTTCAACGCCCCTGATGCAGCAACCGGTCCACATTAAACTGTATGATTATTATGATCTTCTTTAAAGTGTTTATAAAGTGCTCTCGTGCACTGGACATCTTGAGTCATGTTTTTTCCGCTTCAATTTGTCTCTGCTGTTTTTCAAATGAGTTTCATCATGCAACACGTTTTTCACTGGACTGTAAAGTGATGTCACTGACGGATCTTCTCCGTGCTCGCCGCATATATACAACTAATCGGTAAAGAAATTAGTTGTCGATTATTTTCATTATCGATAAGTATCGGTTTTATCGATTAGTTGTTGCAGCCCTGCTTGACAGCCCTTGTAACCATTCACTTTCTTTGTATGGAAAGAGCAGCTTGGACATTCTGCTAAACATCTGTTTTTGTTTCACAGAAGATATAAAATCATAAACAGATTGGAACGACAGGAGGATGAGGTGTTTTACAGTTGGTTACATGCTTTTCTTAATAGCCAGAATACATTTTCAAGATTCTTCATACTATCAACACAACATCAGTGTCTGTGAATTGAACTATGGATCAACTTGTCAATGTTTTGATACAAAATGCATTCAATAGCCACATCATTCACAATCCATGAAATCTTTTCTCACTCAAACGTTTGTAGTTTTAACACTTTCAACATGACAGCTGCTGTTTAATTTAATTTATTATTTTAGAAAGCAACCCTGTTAAATAGAAGAAAAAAAAATCTTAACTGATAGAATAATTGTGATTAATAATTGTTACAATTTTGAGCAAAATAATTGTGATTTTCATTTTAATGATTATCATGCAACCCTTACACAGGGTATTAAAAAATGTAAAACAATTAGAAAAACCTATTACAGCTGATTTCTCTTTTAGCTGATGACCTACTCAGCGGTTTTGCTTTATTAATATTGTTACCATCTATACAAAAGTGGCCATCTCCCAGGACGAGGAGCGCATATCAGGGTTAATTTAATTTGGGATTTTTTTGAATTTTCATTTCAATTTAGTTTAGCTTTCATTCGTTTTCTCACTTTGTCTGTGATATACAGCGCATCCAGAAAGTATTCACAGCGCTTCACTTTTTCCACATTTTATTATGTTACAGCCTTATTCCAAAATTGATTCAATTCATTATTTTCCTCAAAATTTGACAAACAATACCCCATAATGACAACGTGAAAGAAGTTTTTGAAATCTTTGCAAATTTATTAAAAAAATAAATAAAAAAAAAGCCCACACATGTACATAAGTATTCACAGTCTTTGCCTCAAGTCTTTTTGTGTATGATGCTACAAGCTTGGCACACCTATTTTTGGGCAATTTCTCCCATTCTTCTTTGCAGGACCTCTCAAGCTCCATCAGGTTGGATGGGGAGTGTCGGTGCACAGCCATTTTCAGATCTCTCCAGAGATGTTCAATCGGGTTCAAATCTGGGCTCTGGCTGGGCCACTCAAGGACATTCACAGAGTTGTCCCGGAGCCACTCCTTTGTTATCTTGGCTGTGTGCTTAGGGTTGTTGTCCTGTTGGAAGATGAACCTTCGCCCCGGTCTGAGGTCCAGAGCGCTCTGGAGCAGGTTTTCATCAAGGATGTCTCTGTACATTGCTGCATTCATCTTTCCCTCGATCCTGACTAGTCTCCCAGTTCCTGCCGCTGAAAAACATCCCCACAGCATGATGCTGCCACCACCATGCTTCACTGTAGGGATGGTATTGGCCAGGTGATGAGCGGTGCCTGGTTTCCTCCAGACATGACGCTTGCCATTCAGGCCAAAGAGTTCAATCTTTGTTTCTCATGGTCTGAGAGTCCTTCAGGTGCCTTTTGGCAAACTCCAGGTGGGCTGTCATGTGCCTTTTACTGAGGAGTGGCTTCCGTCTGGCCACTCTACCATACAGGCCTGATTGGTGGAGTGCTGCAGAGATGGTTGTTCTTCTGGAAGGTTCTCCTCTCTCCACAGAGAAACGCTGGATCTCTGTCAGAGTGACCTTCGGGTTCTTGGTCACCTCCCTGACTAAGGCCCTTCTCCCCCGATCGCTCAGTTTGGCCGGGCGGCCAGCTCTAGGAAGAGTCCTGGTGGTTCCAAACTTCTTCCATTTATGGATGATGGAGGCCACTGTGCTCACTGGGACCTTCAATGCTGCAGAAAGTTTTCTGTACCCTTCCCCAAATCTGTGCCTCGATACAATCCTGTCTCGGAGGTCTACAGACAATTCCTTGGACTTCATGGCTTGGTTTGTGCTCTGACATGCACTGTTAACTGTGGGACCTTATATAGACAGGTGTGTGCCTTTCCAACTCATGTCCAATCAACTGAATTTACCACAGGTGGACTCCAATCAAGTTGTAGAAACATCTCAAGGATGATCAGTGGAAACAGGATGCACCTGAGCTCAATTTTGAGTGTCATGGCAAAGGCTGTGAATACTTATGTACGTGATTTTTCGTTTTTTATTTTTAATAAATTTGCAAATATTTCAATTTTGAATTTCATTAGAATTTTGAGGAAAATAATGAATTTAATCCATTTTGGAATAAGGCTGTAACATAACAAAATGTGGAAAAAGTGAAGCGCTGTGAATACTTTCTGGATGCACTGTAGATATTATGTATGAATTGTACTTTCTCTCCAACTCATCATTTTACATTTTTGTTTTCAGATACAAATGCATGAGATGTTTTTGTTTATTTTTTAAAGTAATACATTATTGATATTCCAATACTTTTTCATTGACACTGAATTATTAGTATTTTTTTGCTGACCTTATGTAATTATTGTAAAAAAATAAAAAAATAAAAACTCATGCTTTACCGGGAGGATAAAATAATACATTTGGTGACTATTTATGACAATTCATAAATGCAATTTTACATTGAAATTTTTTTTTTTAATTAACATTTTATTCAAACTCCAAAATTACATAAGGCAACATAAATGTAATCCATATGACTCTAGTGATTACATTTTTGTCTTCTGAAGCAATATGATAGATGAAGGTGAGAAACACATAAGTGCTTAAGTCATTTTTTACCATATATTCTCCTCCCAGCTCAATCAATTTCCACTTTCACATTGTCATTCACATACATTTATGCTGCCTTTATGTGCATTTTGGAGCTTCAAAATTTTGGCACTCATTCACTTGCAATGTATGGACCTACAGAGCTGAAATATTCTTCTAAAAATCTTCATTTGTGTTCAGCAGAAGAAAGAAAGTCATACACATCTGGGATATAATAAGGGTGAGTAAATGATGAGAGAATTTTCATTTTTGGGTCAACTATCCCTTTAACAAAATAAACTTCACATCAGCGTTATGTGTGCCCTCAAAGGGCCAAAAGTTGTAAATGTGGCACAGCGGCACCTGTTTTGGTAGCACCCATGCAATTACCAATAATGCATATTTTGTGCATTGAAATTTACATTTGACCATAAGCATCACTTTTGCATTTGGGATGCAGATGTAAATTATGATATTAACAGTAACATCAGTGAAAAAATTATAGACTAATTTATATAATGCTAAACTGAAAAATTCTGACAGAGTGACTAAGTTGGGTTTCCTTTACACAGTCCTTTCATCACTGTCCTACTCATTAATCTTGTGCGACCCAGAGTCCTCCTGCGTGGACATTTTGTTTTGTCTTTGTTATACACTATGCATAATTTCATTTCAGTTAAACCGACTGATCTCAGTTCAGGACACTCTGGGCTGTCAGTAAAGGGTTACATTTTTGATGCACCAAGTCATGTGACAAAACAACATGGTGTCAATCTCACCGGAGTTTGTCTGTAGGAAATACACCAACAAAACAACATCTGGTAAGAAATCTCATAAAGTTTTTGATTTGTAACCTGTTGTAACCTAGTTTCATCCAATATGCCATTTTGAAAATTTCAGCGATTTATTGAAAAACGGCTTGCTGATAAATACAATGACCACTATACTGGACAACAGCACTAGTGTTTCATTAGAAATCCTATTTTACTGTAGATTATCAAATTTAGAATCAATATATTCATTTAAAAGCTGACAGCATGTCTAAAGATGTATTCAGTAACTCAAAAGATGATATCTTACAAAACCGCATATGAACGCACACAACCTGACTGTCGCCAATGGCGTAATCAATTATTTTTGGTTGCATTTGCGACCATTTTAGTTGCAGTCTGGAGCCCTGTTTATATGGAGTTAAGATGAAAATAAGGTGCATTTTCAACTGTTCTGAGACCAGTGTAGACAGACAGCACACTGGAGGTTAAATCATTCACTAAATAGGGAGCATCCTATAGATCAGGGTTTCTCAAACTTTTTTTGAACCAAGGACCCCTTTCACAACCCCAAATTCACCGCCCCTACGTACCATCATGACAAATATATTATTTACTAAACGTATAAAAATGATCTCAGTAATGAGTTCCAATAAGTTTTAATACATATGAAGCTTGCAGAACGACCAAGCGCTGCTGTCCTGTTGTGTAAGGCTTCTGTGTGCAAAGTGTTTCAATTACATTACATTTGGTTTTATGTTTGGAAATGTTTTAATACACTGTGTTTTAATAAGATTGTAAGATTGTGTTATGGTGTTTGATGTACACTTAATGTACAGCACTTTGGTCTACACTGAAGTTTTTAAAGTGCTTTATAAATAAACTTGCCTTTGACTTACAGTACATCCAGCCACTGTAAAGCAATTTACAAGTGAGGAATACAACATAAGCTATTCATATTTAAGAGAGCATAAACAAACACCATAAAATGAAGTGACAGGGAGACAGTCCGTTGCTCATTTCTGGTTTTAGCGCCATCTGCAGGGTGAAGAACACTACAAAGCTCAAACAGTACTGATTTTTTTCGTAAATTATTATAATTTCCCCCTAGCATGAGGAAAGGACCATATTCTTCTGAAAAAAAATAAACAGTTGAGTATTGATTCATTCGTTACCTATCGATTCAGTTCACTCGACATTGCAGTGAAATGCTTTGGGGAATTCCTTTTCCACTACCTAGTAGAAGCCCTTGTATCATAAAGCCAGTGTTATGATTGGCAATGGTGTTTGAGCCCCACCAGTTTAGGCGCACATTTGCCCTATATAAGCGGGTGCTCAAACACCATTTCTTCAGAATTTTCTTCCTTCAAGCCTGACATAGTCTCGTCTTGAACAGCCCTTTCTTCAGCGTTGATGGGCACCTTCCAGCAGAGGGGATTTCCCTGCAGACACATCAGGATGCTCTTTGCCTGACTCTCAGCGCCTGCAGCAAAGATTCACCGGCCCCCTCTAGTGTTCTGGCGAAGAGTTTCTCTGCCTCGCTGCCGGCATTGGGTTCTTCGCCTCAGCAAGACATCTACCCGCTTCCTACAGCATTCCAGCAGGAGCTGTATCCTTTGATTTTATATATACTGTATATATATGTAATATTCCATTCAAGTGACGTAAAACTCAATATAAAGAGCCGCTTGTGTGAGCGAAACATCACTCCGTCAGACCAACCGGATCTCACACCGGCGCATGCCCCACGAGCCCCTCGATCTTCCCATGCAGCGTTCTCGCCAGTGCAGTATGCACGTGACGACCTCCGGCCCTCTATGGAAAAGCACAGTGTTGTCGTATTCGGCGGGTCTGATGTTGATAATGGTGCCGTGTGCCTTGCAGCTTCGGACATGGGAAAATGGTCCATGGAGGATGTTGCAGCCCCTCTCCCCAGCAAAGGTGAGGAGCGCGCACACACCAATGATATGGCGTGGTCATATTGAGTGGTCGCCTCCTGTTGAGCTGGACAATTCTCATCTGAATGAATGATTCCTTCACACCGTCCACCATCAAAAGACCGTGGTTCGGAAAGCATTGTCGTTCTTCCCTGTGGTTCATACGGAGCTTACTGAGACATGGCGCATGCCCTACTCTGCGCGTGCCCAAATCAGAAGGGCTGCCGTCCTCAGGCATATTTTAGCATCTTTGTACTGTGACGCAAATAGCACTTTCAGTACCCAGCGGGAAGAATCCGCCTGGAAGTATAGTGTTTATAGGAATCTACAGCTCCCGCCTTTTCTATTATGTTTTGGCATGTCCTTCTCGCTGGGAACGAGTCCGTTTTTATTGCAACACTTCCTTGCATTGCTTGAATAGCGCGCGTAACTCATAGCGGCTGCTCAAAGCAAGCTGAAGGCTGAAAAAGCTCTATCTTCCTCTCCAACCAACTCACTCGCCGTGATAACCACGGGTGATTGGTGTCTATTGTTACACTATTAGTGCTGTGCATGGATGCGTGACATGCTCTGAGTGAGAGGCTCCCATCTGATAAGCGGTATCTAGCTGTGCCCGTTATCCATGCCCACTCGCGTGTTTCACAATCACGTGACCTGCTTACAGGTATCTCAGAGAAAAATCAACCCACACCCCACACAAAATGCTCCCGTCTTATAAACGGCAGCTCCCCAACACACGTGCGAAACTCGGCGCCCACCTGCACATTACATGGTCGCATGGCACATGTTACCAAGCATTTCTCAGTGTGTTAAAAAAACAGTAGTGTGCGGTTATACATTCCGGTTCGCGACGTGGCTGCCTCGCTTCAACAACGTTCTATCCTCCACATTACAGCGTAGGACATGCCCATTCTGCGCTCCGAGGTAGTAAATCTCCTTTTGAGAGATGCAATAGGAGTCGTTCCCCGTACTGTGCACAGAGAGAATGTCACAGCTGTTATTTTCTCATCAAAACGCAGAAAGATGGTGGCCTCCGGCCTATCTGCATCTGTGACATTTGAATTGAGCCCTCATCAAAACGCAGAAAGATGGTGGCCTCCGGCCTATCTGCATCTGTGACATTTGAATTGAGCCCTCTTTGGGTTCTGTTCAAAATGATCACATACAAACAATTCTCTCTTATGTTTGTACGCTCATAAACCATACCTTAATGTACTTATTAACTTTGGCTCAGGCCATCCTTGAGAATTTGCCTTGCTTCCCCATTTACACACTGTGCACAACCACTTCCCAATGGTGACACAATTAGTGTCAAATATAAAGCGGCCACTATCCCATTACGTGAACGCGTGGCATGACATGAGATTGGGTGCTAAAACTGATCGAACACAGGTATTCAATCCAATTCGCAAGCAGACCCCCTCACTTCAACAGTATTCTGCCCTCGACGGTTCCGTCACGGGACGTGCCTGTATTACGTGCAGAAATTCGCAATCTCCACACAAAAGATGTGACAGAAATTGTTCCGAGCTGCCATGCCCGCAAAGAGTTTTATAGCTGCTACCTTTTCTTTCCGAAGAAAGACGGCAGGCTTCGGCCGATTTTAGATCTGAGACACTTGAACCGCTCACTTGCCCATTCAAAATGTTAACTCCGAAACAGATCTTATCGCACATCCACCCACAGGATTGGTTTGTGTCAATAGATCTAAAGGACGCGTACTTTCGTATCCAAATTGTACCGCATCACAGGCTGTTCTTGAGATTTGTGTTCGAGGGAACAACATATAAATTAAAGTCCTCCCCTTCTGATTTTTTCTGGCCCCGCACACATTCACAAAATGTGTCGGCCCCTTTGAAGATGAATGCCTTGTGCATTCTGAATTACTTTGATGATTGGCTATTACTGGCCTGATCAGAGGATCTGCTATGTGAGCACAGGGACTTGATACTTCATCATTTGAACAACCTAAGTCTTAATGTCAGCTGGGCGAAAAGCACTCTTTCTTCCAGCCAACAAATCTCCTTTTTGGGGGTTCGAATTGACACCATGAGCATGCGTGCACACCTCACGACGGGCGCCTTCGGACCATTCATCAGTGTCTGTCTCAGTTCAAACTGGGGAAAGTATTTCCACTGAAGACTTTTCAGAAAATGCTGAGTTTTATGGTGGCAGCAACAATGGTGTTATGCTGAGTCAGGTTTTCAGATGGAAAGTGGTGACCACGGATGCATCCAACATGGTTGGGGTGCGCTGTGCGATAGACGCCTGGCTTTCGGAACTTAGTCGGGTGCGAAACGGGCATGGCACATCAACTGCTTGGAAATGCTAGCCATCTTCTTAGCTGTGAAGGCTTTCCATTCTGACATAGTGAACCATCACGTTCTGATTCGGTCAGACAATATGTCAGTGGTAGCATACATAAATCGCTAGGGCGGCACTTGATTGCTAACAATGATGAGCCTGGCGCAAAGCTGCCTCGTGTGGAGTGCATGCCATCTCCTCTCCTTGCGTGTGACATATGTTCCGGGCCGTCTGAACTGCAGAGCAGACATGCTGTCGCGGCGGGGACCAATGGCGGGGGGATGAAGACTTCATCCTCAGAGGGTTCTGAGAATTTGGGAAATGTTCGGCAAAGCAGAAGTCGACCTATTCTCTACGGAGACAGCCCATTGCCTTCTTTGGTACTCCATGTCCCAAGCCCCACTGGGGGTGGATGCCTTGGCCAACAAGTGGCCACCAAAATGCAAATATGCATTTCCCCCGGTACGTCTTCTTCACTTTGTCATCAGCAAAGTCCGAGAGCACAAGGAAATGGTTCTGTTGGTTACGCCAAAATGGCCCAACCAGCCATGGTTTCCAGAAATGTTGGCGATATTAGATGGCCCCCCATGGGAAATACAGCTGAGGAGGGATCTGCTCTCAAGTGCAGGGCGCGATTTGGCATCCCCAGCCGGAGCTGTGAAACCTACACCTATGGCCCCTAAATGGAGCACAGCGAATGAGCCTGAATTGGCTCAGTCAGTAATGAACAACATTTTGCAGGCTAGAGCGCCGTCTACAAGATGCCTCTATGCACTAAAATGGTGTGTGTTTGTGGATTGGTGCTCTTCATGCAGCAAGACCCAGTGAATTGCTTCATAACAGAGATCCTTACATTCTTTCAAGAGTGGTTGGATGCAGGTCTTACTCCATCAATGCTTGAGGTTTATGTAGTGACCATCTCGGCATTTCACACACCAAAGACAGGCTCCACTGTAGGCAGACATGATCTGATCATAAAGATCCTTTGGGGAGCGAGGCGCTTGAACCCCCATCGCCCTGCTACGGTTCCAACATGGGACCTAAAGTTGGTGCAGAGGGTGCTCACGAGCCCCCCGTTTAAACCATTGGAATCCATTGAGTTGTGTGTGCTCTCTCTGAAGACTGCACTGCTGTTGGCTCTGGCCTCAGTCAAATGGGTTGGTGATATACAGGCACTGTCGGTTGACAGTTCATGTCTGAAATTCGGACCGGGCCTTTTGACAGGGAGTTGGCCACAGAGCAGGGATGGGGTCGGGAGACCAGGGAGGTGACCATTGGGCAGGGACTGGGTCAGGGGGCTTGGGAGACAGCCATAGAGCGGGGACGGGGTCGGGAGGCCTGGGAGGCAGCCACAGAGCAGGGACAAATTTACATGACTGTCATCGGCGAGCAGTTTTTGGGCAGTTTCTGTGAAACTTGCTAAATAAACATTAGCTAGCAATACTATGTACATTTTTAACAAAATATCAATAACTTTTTTTTGCCAATTTTTTCGCTTGTGAAAAATCTGCCTGAAATAATGTGAGGCAGAGAGCAGACGCTGTTCAGACCTGCCTGGAAACTGGCCTGCTAGTTAGATAAGTTATCTAGCTTGTTGATATCTAAATTGGTAGATATCTTTCTATAATTTAGCAGATAGCCTTACCCATCCATCACACAGACATGATTTTAGGTTGTGTGTAGCTTCCTGTTCACAAGGATGAGAGGGCTGTCTACAGTTGGACATATGGTTAGTCTGCAAGCCTTTGGTGACTATTCAGTGTATGGATTTGTGAAGAACACACTTTTTTCACACAACAAGTATTGTTGTACTTTTTTTTCTGTTGTAGAGATGGATAGAGACTATGGCTCCCTGCTCAGCACCCTCAAGAGGAGGAGGCAGCTGACTGCTGATGAGCTTAGGTTCATAGCAGAGGAGGACATGGCTCATGAGGGCATGAGCACACAGGAGGAAGATCTGCTGGACCAGGAACTACTGCAGGAAGACCCGGATCATGAGGAGATGGAGGATGAGATGGAACCTGATCCCCAGCCAAGACCATCAACTGGGTATGTCAGAATGTGTATGTATTTTTTGTTTCTATTTCTCATATGACTGATACTCACAGTAACACTAACACTGTTACTCTTATTATTTTGGGTATGGCTAGCCATTCTCGCACAGGTCCCAAGTCAGCTAGAAAGCGTAAATGCTTCCCTGACTCTGTTTTTTATCCCTCGTACTCTGACATTGATTCACAGGCACCAAAACCTCTCCCATTTAAGCCTAGCCATCCATTCGGTATTGACTTAGGTAGCATGCGTCAGGCTGTGTGGTCAACCTCCAATATGATGTTGCGAGAAATTGTCTTTTTCATGCTGTTTTTTACTCAGGCTGTTGTTGCTGAGATATGCAGCTTTACAAACCATCAGGGGTGGGAGCTCATCCTAAACTGTCCATCATATTCCAGCTACCAAGGAGCTTGGATGGAGGTGACCCCCGATGAATTTTACAAAATTCTTGGGTTGCTCATTTACATGGGGTTTTCGGTTCTCCCGGATTCCCATCGTCATTGGGGAACCAAGTCACTTCTGGGCTCGTGGGCGAGGGGATTTATGTCGCGTGACCGCTACAAGGCTCTTTTAGCAGCTCTACATGTTGTAGACCCTACCACAGAGGATTATCAGGATCACCTTAGGAAGTTGCGTTATCTTATGGACCACCTCAAATAAAAATGCCAGCAGCTCTTTCAGCCTAACCAAAATCTTGCAATAGATGAACGTATGGTCAAGTCTAAAGCTCTGTCAGGATTTAAACAATATATGAAGGGCAAGCCTACTCGGTGGGGTTTTAAATGATGGGTAATTGCAACATCAGACTCGGAGCATACTCTCGACTTTAATGTTTACACAAGTAGTCATGATGGGTGTGTCACTGACTTGGCCACCAAAGTAGTTGAATCGTTACTGCAGCCATTCAAAGACCAGGGCCACAATGTTTGGTTTGACAGCTTTTACACATCCCCAGCTCTTATGGTTAATTTGTTAGAAATGGAAACTAATGCCTGTGGGGCATGCAGGGTGAATCGTAAACTGTTTCCTGCAGAATTTAAAGACATCAAAAGATGGGAACACAAGACAGCTCGTGGGGATATGAGGTGGTGTAGGATTGAGGGGAATATACTTGTAATTCAGTGGAAGGACATGCATGCAGTTACATGCCTCTCCAATTTCCACAATGCGAATGGCCCAACCGAAATTACTAGGTTTGTAAAAAATTATGGCGACTGGACAAAATAAGTAGCCCTCCAGCCAAATCAGATAAAATCTTACGACGTCCTACAAAAAACTTAGAAGTGGTGGAAGACTCTTTTTTTACACTTCATAGACACTGCCATCATCAATAGTTTCATATTGTTTAAGGAATGGCAACACATTCATGAGGCACCAAGGGATGAGCGTAGACCGGTGAACTTAACCCAGATAAATTTCAGAGAAAACCTGGCTCGTCAGCTGGGAGGTATCGATATTCACGCAAGTTTCTCTTTCCATACACTAAAGCCTGTAGTCCCTCCTTCGTCATCACTCCACACAGCCCATGTCCCTAAATTTGAAGAGTCCTCTAAGAGATGTTGGCTATGCTATCGGAAAAGTAGGACTGAAAATAAAACTAAAATAGCTTGTTGCGTTCCAGAACGTAATGGCAAAAGACTTTGCTTGGTTCGAGATAGGATCTGTTTTCAGTCTTGGCACTCAGCTGAGTGTGACCAGTTTTGCGAAGAGGCCTAGGTTGGGCTGTGTTTACTGATATTGTTGTACTCCCCCTCCCCTCTTTTCTCCCTCTCTTCTCTCCACAGGTATTGCAGTTGTTGAGTATTTATGAATTTATATATATTCTGTTCCTGCACTCTTTATTAAAAATGTATTTACTGTAGAGAGTTCAAAAGTTTAATTTTGTGTGTTTTGCTGTTTAATTCATGTGTAATTCTAATGTTCAAATTAAATAAAGTGTGTGTTTTATTGAACACATAAAATGTATATTTCAGTGTTTGTGCCATTCAATTTCAGATGCAATCTCAATTTATTATTACAGGTGCTCAAAAGGAGTATTTGAGGAGTGGTCATGTGAAATGTAACATTCTAAATGTTTGTTTTATTCCGTTTTCCCACTAATCACTAGAATGGTCATAACTTTTAAACAATAGATTATATTTCTAAGCTGTCTGCTATTCTACACTGCCCACAAAATTATGTATATTTCATACACTCTAAGTTTCCCTCTAGCTTGTAATTAAAACGGTTGAAAATGCAGTTGTCTGATGAAGTATGGTGGCCGGAGAAGATTTTTGTAAAAATTGCTGTGTGAAATCTTATTGAAAAAAGATGATTAGCCTTAAATAATCATACATATATTTATATAATTTGAAAGCCCTAGTTCTTCTCTTCAATATGGTATATACAGTTCAGGTGTGTGATGTTATATGAATATGAATGTAATATGAATATGGATATGAATATCATATTTTGGCACAGAATGGAATTTTCTGAATTTTGGGCTCAGGCTTTAAGAGGTTAAACATTTTTCTTACATACAGCATCTCAGAATTCATCCTTTTTGTTGGATACATAGAGTGTAGGGTGGGATGAAGCTGTACATTCCAGTCCCCTCCGCAAATAAGAATGCCCGAAACTTCTGAAGCTATTATATCTTATATCTAATTATATTCTTAATTAGTAATTTATCCTGGTGGCTTGTAAACATTAAATAATGTTACTTCCCTAGAATCAAGGATCCCTTTCACCAGAATATAACGTCCTTTATCAGCAATCTGGCTGGAGACCTGGAAAGTCACCTTATTTGATATCAATACTGCAACTCCTCTAGCATGTCCTTTAGTATAAGATGAGTAAAATGTGTTTCTAAATCCTGACCGTTTCAGTTTTTCATGCTCAGTTTGTACCAGGTGAGTTTTCTGCCAGAAAATTATCTGTTGGTTCTCTCTTTTCATCTTGGCTATGAGCTTACCTCGTTTGATAGGATTCTGTAACCCGTTAACATTAAGTGTAATTATTCTATATTCTTGTTGAAGCATTTATCACCAGATACACTTTCACATTGTAAACCTCAAGTGACCTTAACATTATAACATAATTAACACAGAACATGAAAATAAGAAATGTACAATCAAATGAAACAACAACTTCCATAATCTAGGTTTCTTTTAAAGTAACTTCTGTTTGGAAAGTAAAATTTTCTATTAACAAAAGGCCTCCCCAGTGCAAACTGATATTATAAATCAGTGCACACTTAGTACGATACTTCTTCCTAAAACTCCCAGACATAGAGGTCTTTCATTTTTTTTTGGATCTATTATGGCTATAGCTCAACAAATCGACCCATAGTAAAACTATTTGTTGTGAAACCAAGTTGCTGGACAAAGAGTAGATATACAGATATTCTTTCATAAACCGTGTATAAATATTATCCATATTGTATTAGTCTGTCTTTCTGGTAGTGTTAATCGTGGATGTGACAGTAATCATTAAATGTATTTTACCCTGAGGAGAAGTCAAACAGTCTCTCCGGTGTCCCGGCGGAAACCCTGGAGTCTTTTCCATGCTCTCTCTTGGTGTGCGTCTCGGCTGCGGTGCATTTTTGCGCTCACCGTCTCCCAGGAGATTTTACTCAGCCTCTCCATGGGTGCCGATCACAACTAGGATTAGCATTTGGCGGCTTGGGGCCGAACACCCTATGGCAGCGATGTATCCCTAGTTCAGTACCAGGGTGGGACAATTCCGTCTTGAAGAAACTTTCAATAAACTCCTGTATATTGTCTCCTTCGGCCTCCTCCGGGATTCCATATAAGTGTACATTGTTTCGTCGTGACCATGCTTTAAGATCTGTCAGTTTTGTTTGAATTTTTTGTTGGATGTCAAGGGCTTGACATAGCACTTCTTTAGCTTCGGTACTCCATTCTTCCAAGTCCGCCACCCGCTGTTCAGCTTCCTCTACTCCACCCACCGTGTCTTTCAAATCTGTGGCAATTTCATTCAGTTTAAGGTTGATGTCTGTTCTAAAGTTTACCAAGTCATTTTTCATATCTCTGGAGAGGATTTCATGAAAGTTGTTTAGTTCCGTCTTCACATCTGATCGTATAGCCTTTATCTCAGCATGTATAGCACCGATGCTAGTTTGCAGGATGTCCGTGAACTCGTGCTCACCAGCGTTGTTGTCGTAGTCTTTTACCGCTGCTTGTTTTTCATTTTTCTCGGGTCTCTGGGGTAATTTGCCTCTAGCCTTTCATTGCTTCGCCTCCTCCATATTTGCAAATTAATTTCAATGTGTAAAATTAAGTTAAATTAGGGGAGTATAATAGACCTGTCTGGGAGCTCTCGCTCTACACTGCCATTCGTCCTGATGCCATACCGGAAGTCCCCTGAAGCACGTATTCTAACAGTCTCTCCTCAACAGTTCCCTGTAAATTTTAACTGTCTTGTCTAATGATACAAAGGCAAATATCAATAAAACTAATATCATATACCGTCTGCAAATATGCGCATATCTCGTTTAAACAGATATAATACACAAACCTCACAAAACTTCAGCAGATCCAGCATCCTGTGGAGCGCTCATTTATTTACCTCTAAAGCACGTATTCTAACAGTCCCTCCTTTACAGTTCCCTGTCACCTTTAACTTTTCTAATGATAAAAGGAAAATATCAATAAAACTATTATATACCGTTTGCAAATATGCAGATATCTCATCTAAACAGATGTAATTCACGAACCTCACGAAAATCCAGCGTTTTCTTCCCGTCGAGCACTCATAAAATATCTTCCTCTGAAGCGTGTATTCCATCAGCCAGAATAAAAAACTTCTGGATCAGGATCAAAACTTCACAAATCATGACGGTCAGTCCATGACAATCCAAGCAGGCGATCCAGGCCATTTAAACTGTCAGGAGATTGCTGCAACTTCAAAGTAAAAGTGCTTCACGTGTGCTATAAGTAAATGTCTTATTCACTGTGCACTCTATGTACAATTATACATTAAATGCGATTACTAATGTGGACATGCCATCCATGGTTGCTGGACTACTGTGTGTATTATTATTTCCTTCTTCCTAATATACTAATAATTTCTTCATGTGCAAATAAATTACTAAAATTTGATGACTAAACAGTAATCTGAAGAAACTGCTATCTACCATTTAAAATACAAGTATATTTTTTTGTTTTGTGTGAAATTGAGTAAATATAGTGATAAATAAGAGTTTATTATTTTTTTTAGCAATTTTATGTTTATGTTATTTACTATATTAAATTGTGTGATATATCAGCATTGTATCGGCCTGTCGGCCACCCCACTGTCTGGATATCGGCATCGGCCATTAAAAAACCCAATCGGTTGACCACTAGTGCTTAAAGCCACTCAGAATGCCTGAGCTACCACACTGAAACACCCTGGCATTATGGCGGCAACATCTGTATAGGCAAGCACCACTTTCTTCAGAGAAAGTAAAACTCTAGTTGCTAAATCTACATTAAAGGGGACCCCGCCCTGTCTCTCTCTCTCTCTCTCTCTCTCTCTCTCTCTCTCATAGCAACAAACACAAATGTAAATATCTGTCCTCATCAAGAGCTCTGATGACCCTCAAAATAAGCCTCTACTGTAAATTATATATTTATCACACCCCTATATGTCCACACCTAAAAAAACAGCTTTATATAATCATAATCAGCTTTAACATGTGTTGCAGCAATGAGACCAACGATCACATCATGCCGTACGTTTTGCTCTCTACAGATCCGTGACCAAACACTGCTCTCAGCAATCACATGACTGCCTGAACACACGTCCCACAGGGACCAGAGACAGACAGTGTTATGATTACAAGGTTGTGTGAGGTAAGGTGACACTTCCCTCGTCTTCACTGTCACTAGGAAGTTGCAAGTTCCCTGTCTGTCACTCACTCGACGTTGTGTCAAAGTAGTGACACTAAGGGTTCGCTCTTGAGAGCCCCAATCACCTTTGCTTTATTCAGAAAAGGCCAATGAAAATTGGCAAGTGGAAATGCCACTCTCCGCCCCGGACATAAGGGTATAAAAGGAGATGGCATGCACCACTCATTCAGACTTGTTCTTCAGAGCCGAGCGCATGTGTGTGTTCGTCCCGTCACCTTACCTTCAGCTGCTGGAATTTACGCCGCATATCAGTGGTCACCCTTGCACGGTCGAGTGTTGTGCTTCCCCTGGGGGCTTCGGTGGCTGAGTCCACAGGTGTTAAAAGAGTATATTCCAAAAGAATATATTTTCTCTAAAAGAGCTCGCACAAACGATTGGCGTCTTTTTAAAGATGTCCTTTCGCCTTTGTGCTACTGGGTGCAGCCGTTATCTCTCCCCACCGGATGGCCATGAGATCTGTCTCGAGTGCTTGGGTCGCCAGCACACCGAGGCAGCTTTCATGGAGGTGTCATGCTCTCACTGCAAGAACATGCCCATGAGTGTTCTTGCATTGAGAGCATGTGAAGCAGAGAGCCACCGTGGCTGCTTCCCGACCCAGTCCGTCCTGCGTTGAAACTCAGGCGGCTGCATCGGCGAGCACCATGGCCGATCTGGATGTGGATATGGGAGCGTTTCCGCCAGCTCAATCCTCACGGACCTCCCACCCCTCAGCATGCTCGTTCTGCCTGGTAGAGTTCACGAGCGAGGTAGGTAGTCCGCCTCAGGGCGGATTTCATATCTCGTTCGGGGCTCACGACGAGGATGAGTTATTGGTTGTAGCATCTGAGGGTGGGCTTCTGCTTTTGGAAGCGGACAAATCTTCTGAGCTCCCGCTCTCGGGCGGTAGAGCTCAGGATGAGGCGGACGCTGATTTGGCAGCCGTGCTTACCCGGGCGGCCATAAACATTGGGCTGGAGTGGAACTCTCCGCCCTGCTCTGAGTGTTCGCGACTAAATAATTGGTTTCTGGGCTCAGAGCGCGACTCACGGCCACACCCCGCCCCAGTGCCCTTCTTCCCGGAAGTGCACGAGAAGCTCACGAAGTCTTGGAAGGCACCTTTCTCTGCCTGTACACGCTTCGCCGGCTCGTCAGCGAAAGTCACGGCACGCGCCCTGAGCCAGACGATGTCCACCTTGGTGGTCCAAAAGCGGCACCTGTGGCTAAACCTTGCGGAGATGCGTGACGCCGAGAAAGCCCGCTTTCTCGATGCACCCATCTCCCAAGGGGGGGGTTCTTTGGCGACACTGTCAAGGATTTCACCCACCAGTTCTCGACGGTGTAGAAGAAGACGGAGGCCATCAAACACATCCTGCCGCGGTGCGGCTCAGCCACCTATAGGCCTCCGAAGTCCCACGGCCCATCTGCCTCTCGCCAGGGCCGTCCTCCTGCGGTGTCGGCCCCGGCTCCCCCACCATCAGAGCTCATTCGCTGGTCTTTGAGAAGAAGATCCTCCCACAGGAAGGCGGCACCGCCTGCCCGTCAGCCGGCCACCAAGAATCCCGGACGGGCTTTGAGGCGGTTCTGAGACGGGCGACCCATGGATGAGGCAGCTCTCATTGACCACTCTGACCCAGTTGTGCGCACGGGCCCCACTTCCACCCCTGGGTCAGCACGAGGTGGGTATCCCAACATCGCCGGATGCCTTCTGGGCTCCGGCACCCAAATTGTCACTAAAAGAGCAGTTTCCTCATTCCCTGGGTTATTCTCCAATGCTCAGCCCCTCCGGCCCTCGCACCAGCGACAGCCAGGCACTGAAAGTCTTTCCAGTTAGCGAGCAGGATGCGAGTATCTCACGTTCCCTTGTTTTCCATCGAAAGAAAGCCAGCAAACAGGTAAGTACGGTGGTTCTTGGGGCCGCTCGCCCGCCCCAGCCACCGGTCAACGTTGTGGGCTCGCGAAGCTGCACGCCTCCCCTGGACGATCCTCCCGGTGGGGCGTCTGCTCTGCCCTGCCGCGAACCACCCATACCGGGTGTGATAAATCCAATCGTCCCCCTGGTGCCATTAGCGCAAAGGCTGGAAGCCTGGTTAGCGCTTTCCAGCCCATCGCGATGGCTCATCAGGACAATCCGGCTCGGCTATGCGATCCAGTTTGCCAGACGGCCGCCCAGGTTCAGTGGCATCCTCTCCACCACTGTGCGAGTCGAGGATGCCTCGGTCCTTCGGGCAGAGGTCGCCACCCTTCTGGCGAAGGGAGTGATAGGACCTGTCCTCTTAGCCAAGTCGCACAAGGGCTTTTACAGCCCTTATTTTATTGTGCCCAAGGGGGGGGGGGGGTTGCACCCAATCCTGGATCTGCGTGCCTTGAACAGAACCTTACACAGCCTTCCGTTCAAAATGTTGATGCAGAAGCGCATCCTGATGTCTGTATGACATCAGGATTGGTTCGCGGCCATCGACCTGAAGGACGTGTACTTTCAGATATCGATCCTTCCACGACACAGACCCTGTCTTTGGTTTGCCTTCGAAGGACGAGCATACCAGTACAAGGTCCTCCCTTTCGGTCTGTCCCTGTCTCCTCGCGTCTTTACCAAAGTCACAGAGGCTGCCCTGGCCCTGCTGAGGGAGAAGGGCATTCGCATTCTCAATTATCTCGACGACTGGCTGATCCTAGCTCACTCGCGAGATCTACTGTGTGCACACAGGGACCTTGTGCTTTGGCACCTCGACCGACTGGGGCTTCAGGTCAACTGTGAAAAGAGCAAGCTCTCCCCGGTGCAGAGCATCTCTTTTCTCAGTATGGAGTTGGACTCGGTCACCCTGATGGCACGCCTTACGAACGAGTGTGAACAGTCGGTGCTGGCCTGCCTGAAAACCTTCACGCAGGAGGTAGCGGTCCTGGTGAAACAATTTTAAGAGACTCCTGGGGCATATGGCATACTTGGCGGCGGTACTCCCCCTTGGGTTGATGCAGATGAGACCACTCCAGCACTGGCTACAGACTCGAGTCCCGAGGTGTGCATGGCGCCACGGCACCCTGCGCATGACTATCACGCCTTGATGCCATCAAACTTTCAGTCCTTGGTCAGACCTGGCGTTTCTACGGGCAGGGGTTCCCTTAGAGCAGGTCTCGAGGCGCGTCGTGGTCACGACAGATGCCTCGAATTCGGGCTGGGGCACTGTGTGCAACGGGAAGGCAGTATTGGGGCTCTGGACAGGGCCCGCCTGAAATGGCACATCAACTGCCTAGAGTTGCTGGCAGTATCGCTGGCCCTGCGGAGGCTTCGGCTGTTGATTCAGGGCAAGCACGTATTGATCTGGACGGACAACACAGCAACTGTGGCGTACATAAACCGCCAAGGTGGGGTACGCTCACATCGCATGTTGCAACTCGACCGCCGCCTCCTCTTTTGGAGTCAGCAGATGTTGAAGTCTCTGTGAGCCACTCACAACCCAGGCATGCTCAACTGTGCAGCGGACGCGCTCTCATGGCAGGTAACGCTCCGCGGAGAGTGGAGACTCCACCCCCGCGCAGTCCAGCTGATATTGGCTCATCAGCACAACTCTGAATGAGTGGTGCATGCCATCTCCTTTTATACCCGTATGTCCGGGGTGAAGAGTGGCATGCAAATTCCACTCACCAATTTTCATTGGTCTTTTCTGAATAAAGCAAAGGTGATTGGGGCTCTCAAGAGTGAACCCCTAGTGTTACTACATCGACACAACATCTCGTTCCTTCCATCAGGGAACAGAGGTTACATCAGTAACCAAGAAGTTCTCTAAATGCACAAATAAACTAATGGCTAACCCATCGAAAGAAGAAGAACAGATAAAAGTTCTTTAATAGCTCATTTGTATTCCTACACAGCAATGAGATCAAATGGAGACTTCTGCTGAAGTGAGACCCTGGTAATCTCACGTGTCTCCACTGAAGTTTCACAAGAGATCTCAGTGACCGTGTTTGAATGCATCATTTTTGAGACTTTATTCTCTAAAAGATGTTCATATTCTTCACAGCTATTGGTATAAACTGAAACCTGCATGTTCTGTTCCTGCAACTCTTTTGTGGAAATCCTGGAAATGCTTACTCTTGCCAATTATTTCAATTTATCATTAATAGAGGTGGATAGAGTAGCCAAAAACTGTAATCAAGTAAAAGTACAATTACATGAAAAAATAATTACTCAAGTAGAATTAAAAGTAATGTTAATAATTGAGTAAGAGTAAAAAAGTATCCAATTAAAAGAATACTCAAGTAGTGAGTAACTAGTTACTTTCATATCATCGCTGTCTGATGAAAAGCATGAATATTCAAAAAATTCATTTTTCAAGAACATTGAAAAACTCTTTTTCTCCTAAACAATCTTACAAAATCAAAAATAACAATCAAAAATAATATAATTAGTCACCTTTAGCACCATAAATATAATTCTATCATTACACCTCTGTTACAGTGAACATGTTTTATTTGGACTTATATGGATTTTTGTTAGTGAACATGGACATACACAGTTTCCTTATCATGGGTTTCAATGGCACGTTCACCTACAGACTCGAGTCTAACTGTTCAAGTTCCCAGAACTCAGTTGGTAGGTTATCGATTGCTAGAGAATTTATTTTTGGATATAATCTGAGCTTTCACTTATTATTTTAGATCTAAATCAGTTTTATGGCTATGGTTTCTAGTCCAGTTGTTGAGTGGACAGTTCGGTTTTGAGACGCCTTTTCTGTGTCCAACACATAAATTAGAGAATTAGTCAGAATTAGCTTTCGCTCGTGGTTTTGTAAAGATGGAAATCTGGCAACTGTATATGGCTGGTATAGTCTACTTTTTAAAGCCAGCTGACATTATGCGTGCATGAACGGCTTTGGTAGTCAGGGAAATCACAGAGCCAGCATGATGCACGCAATCTCTTCACTACAGGTAAAATTAGTTGGCGCTCTTCAAAACATAAGGGCAGGACATACGTGGTTTTGATGGACACTTATCAAGGCCAATGGAAATAAACAGTAAAACATCTTTTTACTGGTCATTTCGAGGCACAATTCAAACAGTAAGAAGAGGTCATTCGGCACATTCCATCTATGGTAAAAAGTCAATATTGCCAAAAGTGGAGGTACGGGTTTTTCATCGGACACAGATGATATGTAACATAATGGATGTTTACTACGCAATATTCCATTACATATTACACATTTAACTTGTATTACAGAATAATAATTATTACAAAAAATTATTCTTATATTGGGATAAATGACAGCTTATTTTAATAAAGTAAAAGTGACAGTAATGATTATATTGTTACTGATATTTTAAAATGAGTATTAGCTTCCAGGGCATGCTGTGTGACTCCCGTCAGGCTTCCTAAGCAACCAATTGGCCTGGTTGCTAGGGTGGGTAGTGTCACGTTGGGTTAACCTCCTCGTGGTCGCTATAATGTGGTTCTCGCTCTCAGTGGGGCACGTGGTGAGTTGTGCATGGATGCCGTGGAGAATAACGTGAGCCTCCACATGTGCTACATCTCCGCGGTAACGTGCTCAACAAGCCACGTGATCGGGGCCTGGGTAGCTCAGCGAGTAAAGACGCTGACTACCACCCCTTTGTATCAAATATGATACAACAGGCTTTTGAGGTATATCTCTCAATCACCATTACATTCCATTCACGACCACTATAAATAAAAAATAAAAAAATAACAGAGCTTTGAAAATTCTGACATATACTTTTGAACTAATATTCCTGGGTATTTTCATTTATGCAGCCTGCTCTTTCATTATAAAGATCTCATTATTTTGCATTACAAGCTATGATGATCATCTTACCATAAGATCCTGAGACCCAGCAATTTCCCATTTTTAAATGTCAATATAGTGTTTGGTGCATAAAATACATGTGATAAAAATTCTTTATTGAAAAAATAATATTTGATTCACATTGTATTTGATGTGCTAAATTGAACTGTGATACATTTCAATCCATATTTTTAAACCAAGGAGAGGAAGTTGTCATGGCCAAACCTTCAAACATTTGGTATATCAAATCAAATCAAATCAAAATCAAATCACTTTATTGTCACACAGCCATATACACAAGTGCAATGGTGTGTGAAATTCTTGGGTGCAGTTCTGATCAACATAGCAGTCGTGACAGTGATGAGACATATACCAATTTACAATAACATCAAATTAACACAACACAATTTAAACATCTGATATACACATAATTACACTCAACAATATACAAATAATAACATACACTGTACAGTATACAATACGCACTATATAGATACACAGTATTCAATAAAAATAAAAAATAAAAATATATAAAAAAGTATATATAGTATATATAGAATGTACAGTATTGTACTGTATTGACATTCAGCTGTCGGTTGATAGTCAGTTGTTAAGAGAGAATATAATATAATAATAATATAATTTATGACAGTCCGGTGTGAGATATAAGAGTAAGGGTAATAAAGTGCAGTGCTGATGTATTTTGATCGTGGGAGATCAAGAGTTCAGAAGTCTGATTGCTTGGGGGAAGAAGCTATCATGGAGTCGGCTGGTGCGGGTCCTGATGCTGCGATACCACCTACCTGATGGTAGCAGTGAGAACAGCCCATGGCTCGGGTGGCTGGAGTCTCTGATGATCCTCCGAGCTTTTTTCACACACCGCCTTGTATATATTTCCTGGAGGGAGGGAAGCTCACCTCCGATGATGTGTCTGGCAGTTCGCACCACCCTTTGCAGTGCTTTGCAGTTGTGGGCGGTGCTATTGCCGTACCAGGCGGAGATGCAGCCAGTCAGGATGCTCTCTACAGTGCAGGTGTAGAACCGTGTGAGGATGTGGCGGTTCATTCCAAACTTCCTCAGCCGTCTCAGGAAGAAGAGGCGCTGATGAGCCTTCTTCACAACGACTTCAGTGTGGATGGACCATGTGAGTTCCTCAGTGATGTGGACACCCAGGAACTTGAAGCTGCTGACTCTCTCCACTGGTGCTCCATTGATGGTGATGGGACTGTGTTCTCTGTCTTTTCTTCTGAAGTCCACCACAAGCTCCTTTGTCTTACTGACGTTGAGGGAGAGGTTGTGCTCCTGACACCAGTGTGTCAGTGTGTGCACCTCCTCTCTGTAGGCTGTTTCATCATTGTCAGTGATCAGACCTACCACCGTCGTGTCATCAGTAAACTTAATGATGGCACTGGAGCTATGTGTTGCCACACAGTCATGTGTGTACAAGGAATACAGTAGTGGGCTGAGAACACAGCCCTGCGGGGCTCCAGTGTTGAGGGTCAGTGATGAGGAGATGTTGCTGCCTATTCTAACCACCTGGCATCTGCTTGACAGGAAGTCCAGGATCCAGCTGCACAGCGAGCTGTTTAAGCCCAGAGCCCGGAGTTTCTCATCTTGCTTGGAGGGCACTATGGTGTTGAATGCTGAGCTGTAGTCTACAAACAGCATTCTCACATAAGTGTTCTTTTTTTCCAGGTGGGAGAGAGCAGTGTGTATTGTAGATGCAATGGCATCATCAGTGGAGCGGTTGTTATGGTAAGCAAACTGCAGCGGGTCAAGAGAGAGAGGCAGCACAGAGCAGATGAAATCTCTGATTAGACTCTCATAGCATTTGCTGATGAAGGGGGTCAGAGCAACAGGACGCCAGTCATTTAAGCAAGTTATTTTTGATTGTTTTGGAACAGGCACAATGGTGGATGTTTTAAAGCATGTGGGGACTACAGACAGAGAGAGGGAAAGATTGAAAATGTCTGTAAAAACACCAGCCAGCTGGTTCGCGCACACTCTGATGACGCGGCCCGGAATGCCGTCTAGGCCCGCGGCTTTGCGGATATTTACCTGTCGGAAGGATCGGGTTACATCCGCTACAGAGACGGAGAGTAAACTAACCTCTGTAGCTTCAGCCGCGAGAGCTCTTTCCGCGAGGGCGGTGTTATTTCCCTCGAAACGAGCATAAAAAGTATTTAGCTCATCCGGGAGAGAGGCAGTTGTGTTCATGGCGGAGTTTTTATTCCCTTTAAAGTCCGTGATGATATTAATTCTCTGCCACATGCTTCTAGAGTTGGTGGTGTTAAACTGTCCTTCAATCTTGCTCCTGTACTGGCATTTTGCGGTTCTGATAACTTGTTTATGGCTTGTTTATGCTCCTCCGCGTTCCCGGAATTAAAAGCGGAGGTCCGCACATTAAGTGCCGCGCGAACATCGTTATTTATCCATGGTTTCTGATTCGGATAGATCCTTATTGTTCTGGTCGGAACCACGTCCTCCACGCACTTTCTGATGAAACACATTACGCTATCAGCGTAAAGCTCGATGTCATCATCAGAGGCGGACCGGAACATCTCCCAGTCCGTGTGATCAAAACAGTCTTGTAGCATGGAATCTGACTGGTCCGACCAGCACTGGATCGTTCTGAGGGTGGGTGCTTCCTGTTTCAGTTTCTGCCTGTAAGCGGGCAGAAGCAGAATGGAAGAGTGGTCCGATTTGCCAAATGGTGGGCGGGGGAGGGATCTGTAGCCATCCCGGAAGGGAGAGTAGCAATGGTCCAAAACCCGGTCCCCTCGTGTGTTGAAACTAATGTGCTGGTGGTATTTTGGTGCGACTGATTTTAAACTGGCTTTATTAAAGTCCCAGGTCACAATGAACACGGCCTCAGGTTGCACAGTTTCCTGCTCACTTATACTCCCATACAGTTCCTTGAGTGCCCGGTCTGTGTCGGCTTGTGGGGGGATGTACACAGCAGTGATAATGACCGCTGTGAATTCCCTCGGTAGCCAGAATGGTCGACACAGAAGCATAAGAAATTCCAGATCAGGAGAGCAGAAAGACTTGATAGAATGTACGTTCCTCTGATCACACCAGGATTTGTTGATCATAAAACATACACCACCTCCTCTGCTTTTGCCTGAGAGGTCTTTCGCTCTGTCCGCTCGGTGCACGGAGAACCCCGCAGGTTCAATGGCTGAGTCTGGAATCTCCGCAGACATCCAAGTTTTCGTAAGGCAGATAATGCAGCAGTCCCTTGAATCTCGTTGGAAAGAGATCCGCGCTTTCAGCTCGCAGAGCTTGTTATCCAGAGACTGAACATTTGCCAGTAGAATAGTGGGTAGCGGGGGTCGATTTGCGCGGCGTCTTACTCTGATGAGAACGCCGGCTCTGTTTCCCCTTTGAAAAGCCCAGGGAGTCCTCTGATAATACCCCAAGATTTACCACTATAGCATGTAGGGGCTAAGAAAAACTTCAATAACAAATGTCCTACAAAAAAATTAATTGCTGGGCATCAGGAGGATAATGACTTTAAAGCCTAATGTATCAAATATGATACATAAAAACATAACCTTTTTTTATTTAATTTTTTTACGATTTCTTTTTATAGTTTGTCTAATGGTACTAAAGACAGTTTGTTAAAAAATTTGAATTTTCTGATAATTCTTTCATATACCAGGTTTAAAAGGGAATGGTGACTGAAACTGTCAGTCTTGAACATTATCTGTAACATCTTTTGTGTTCCACAAAATACAGAAAGTCACACAGGTTTGGAACAACATGAGGATGGGGAAATGATGACAGAACATTAATTTATGGTTGAACTATCACTTTATCTCTGTATTTTGAAGCGTGTTAGCCTTATTTAAGTTCAAAGTTTGCTCTCTGTTATGAGAAAAACTTGCCGCATCTGTCAAACGCAAAGTTGCTGTAACGTGCGCACAGGCAGAGATACGCTCCAGTAAACACGCAGGCCCGTGATAGTAGAAACATTGAGAGCCCTATATCTCTGGGATTTACCCATATAGGACCTTTAGAAATGAAGATACAAAAAGGAAAGTTTGTTCTGAAGCATAATCTCAAAGGATATTAAGATATCTTTAATACTCTTGGAGTTATAGCACCACTTTGTTCTGTTTTATGAACTCGCACCATTGTCATATAATGCAACAAGAGGTGCTGAAGTCAACTGATTTAATTAATAAACTTAACTATCTCTGTGTAAAAATAAAATCATGATGCTGACACCCCCCCCCCACCCCCCGCAAAAAAACAAAACGATTTTTGCAGGTTGTTCAGTTTACTTTTAAAATTAACTAAAGCAACACAATTATAGAAAAAAAAATTTCACAACAGGATTTCATTGCATTCTAATAGGGATGGGACGATATATCGCAAACCAAAAAAATTACAAACATATTGTGGCATAACTTGATATTTCAAAATTTACAACATTGTTTTCTGTCCATGTGATCATAAATGAATGACTCGTCAAACATCAATCTCTCTATCGAATGATTTTATCCCTACTGCGCTTTTTTCTACACTGTTTACAGGGTTCACACAAGGTCCTTTTAGTACTTGAATTTAGCTTTTAGAAACGTAATTACAGGAATACCTGGAAAATCATCTTTATGAAAAGTGCTTGAGATTAAAGCGGATTGTTTCCTCCGTGTAACGTGTGTCCATCAAAGATGAGATGACTCCACTTTCATTAAATAATGTGTCTTAATATTCTTTCTGTTCTTTACAGTCTCATGCAGCATGGATGCGCTAAAGAAACCGAGAGATTCTCTTTGATGTTCGCTGAAACACTATGAGGTGCTCAATGAACTTTTAAAGTGACAGTAACCTTTTTAGCATTTCTATAACTCAATGTTATTACTCGTAAACTGTACACATTATTTCAAACAGCGATGGCTCATCATTATAATATATACAATTTCATGACATAATATTAATTTATATAATGTAAAAGTTTTGTATTTTTACAAAGTTACATTTTGATTATAATAATAATGACAAATAAATTATTAAAATATAAATATACAGTTTCAAATGCTTTTCTTGTTGTACTGTTCTGTTGCTTGTTCAGCACCTGATCAGCCTGAATGTAGCCCACTATTTTTGAAAGCTTATTTATTTGTGATCTTTTCTTATAGAGAAAAGTATAGGAGAAATCCTTATTATTTAAACTGAGCATTTATATTGTGTTTTAAATAACTTTATTTTGATGAGAAAACATAATGAGCATTTTGATCCATTTTTTTTTTCAGAAAATATATATTTTTTTGTAATATTTTGTCATTTAAGTGTTATTATATCAATTATATCGAATCGTGAACCTCGTATCTTATATCGAAGTCGTGAGATAAACATATCGTCCCATCCCTACATTCTATCCAAACAAATTTGTAAAACTGAAGTTTACTTAATCCATTTGAGTTTGGACTACATGAATACTTTTTGGGCAAGGGATTTCCATTTCCCAGTGTGCTGAATGATACCAACAAATATGTGCATTTCCTCTGCAACAACTAATTTTTCTCTTGCTTCCTGTCTTTTTTATATTTCAAAATAAAACTGTAAGTGGGCTTATATGATACGTGGGCTCAATTGGGTTACTTCCCCCATAGTGCATTGATTTGACCTAATCCAACTAAATTATGCTGGCTGAATGAAACTGATTTAATCTTAAATCTAAAATAAATAGCATGTGCAAAAACTCTCAAATTCAATTGTAAGTGTAATGACTTAATTTTTTGAGTGTTTTAAGACAAATATTTAGGGCTGTCACGATTCTGAAATTTGGCTGATGATTAATTGTCAAACAAATATTTGCGATTATGATGATTAATTGTCATATAAATTATCATATTTAACTTCAAATAAATAAATCAAGTAATAAAATAGGGTTATTTGATTTCCTTTTAAGGCTTAAAAAAAACATTGTTTATATATATATATATATATATATATATATATAAACAATGTAATTTTTTCTATATATTTTTCTATATTTTTATTATATTATGCAAAAGTCAAATATTGCTGTCATAATTTCTTCACTTTCACACGTTATTTTAATGCTGTACGATTAAACCCACAAGCTCTTCTTTCGCATTAAGTAAAACATTTGAGATTTTGTTTCACCATTTTATCATTCCACAGATATACGTAAAGCATGCTCCTCCTCCTCTGTGTCACTAACACAGTGTGTATAAACCCACAATGACCAGGAACATTTGCCATTACACGACTGTTTAAAGTGAAGCCGGAGCACTTTATGTTCACTATCAAAGAATATTTTTGTTTGTTTATATTCTCACGGGAGTTTGGCACGTGCCTCTGCTGACGGCGCACAGATCAGAGTGCTTCAGAAGCACTTCATGCGCTCCTCCAGACAGGAGCTGCTCTGGGTTGTGTTTCCCAAAAGCATCGTAGCCAACTATGGTCACAAGTTCCATCGTTACCAACATAGTTCAATGAGTTGTGTTTCCCGAAACTGTAGTTACAACAAATATTCGCAAACAGCTTCACACAGATGTGGGGTTGGAACTACAGCTCTTTACCTAAGCATAGTTTCTTGTTAGTTTTCTGTGTGGACATAATTTCACATTGCTGAGGCTTTTATATTATAATTTCATAAATATCTTTCATTCTGTCAAAACTTTGACCATGTTTATACGCATTTCAGTTCTGAAACATCACGTAAAATCTGTGCAGCCATTTAAGGGATTAAAGACTGTTAAGAGAAAGCACTTTATAACACACAGTTTCTGTTGGAGAACACAGCTTTTATGTGTTTACGTTAACGCATAAGTGGAGTTTATTTGTTTATTTGCGTACGCATGTGCTAAAGCGCATCAATGGAGAGGAAAACCCCACTATTGCAGCGCAATTTTTCTGTTGCATAACAAATTGCATGCCGCTTTCATGTCTTCTGCAATTTTCTCGCATTAAATGGCTTCTAGTGTACATGTAAATGAGCTATTGTAACTTGATATTTGCTGAAGTTATTAATCCTGAACAACATAATTTACAACAGCTCAACCAATGTGGTTCGAACGATGGATGTGCGACATAGTTACGATAGTTTCGGGAAACAGTAATTTCTTCAACGATGCATCATACTATGGTGGTTAAGCAGTGAGTTATGTCATTGTACAGGAAATGCACCCCTAGTTGACATCCGCGGTGCGGCTCATACGAACATGCCGTTCATTACATTTAGCCTATATACATTAGCTTAAAATTCCCTTCATTGGGCATAAAAATGTGATTGGAATTTGAAGTGCACAACAATCGAGGTTATCTTAAATAACGGCGGTTAGATTAAATAACCACGATCAGACAATTATTTAATAATCACGACAGGCCTACATATATTCAAACTTTTCACATTTTGATCCATTAACGCAACATGCGAAAAACCAATGGTGTTTCGAGTCATTGATGGCAAATCCAGCGTGTCACATTATGTCTGACGTCAGTGAGCATGTTAACATGCACAATCTTACACCGAGTATTCTTAATAACCAGACAACGTGTATGGTCCTGTAAATGCCTTAAAACAAACGTTCTGTTTTTTTTTTTTAAATCAGAGTAAGGTCATAAACGGCTTAAGCAAAAACCGATTGGCACATGTAGATTTTTGCCCATTACCCTGATTTCACATTGCATGTATCAGCTTATCCTATGTGTGCAAGTGCACAATGCCTGTTTACATTTTGATGTCAAAGGCAGAGAAAAATACGATGACTTCAAATCTCATGTAAACGTAGGTTTCTTACGTCTCACGCCAAGCTAACATGACTTATGGCACAAATCTATAAAGTAGAGGTCTGCTTGGGCCTTAAAATGAAACCCGAACCCTACCCATACCCGAGCCTATCTGACCTGACACAGGGCTCCACACTGTGACCAAATGGTCGCATTTTGCGACTGTTTATCCCATCGGTGCGATTAAATTTTATTATAGGTCGCAGTGGTGCAACTTCAGTGTTGGCCAACTCTCTCTTGCTCTCCTCTTATAAGCTGCCATTTTCTTTAAAGCAATATCAACCAGCAAATGCATCGAAAGTGCAACAAAATGGCGTTATGTGCGACCTGGATTAATGGACAGAGTTGCGTGAGCACAGAGCAGGTACGTTTACTTGCGGAGCAGTCTTTAGCTCTCAACTATGAAACGCAGCGTAAATCTTTAACAGTATGTAATGATTCAAGGATGGGAAAGGTGGAAGCTGGAACCGGCTTGACAAACACAAACATTTATTTCTTAAAAATAACATAAAACAACTTCACGTTCTGCTTCCCCGCAGACACGCCGAACACACACAGCTCAGTGTGTCTCTCTCCCTGTCTGCCACTGTCTCCTCTCCTTATATACTCCCTCCACCCCTCACTGGAACGTGAGACCGGTGTGGCACACAGGTGGAACTCATTTACTACTTATCTTCCCGGCCTCGCTCTGCCCAGACGCCGATCGGCCCCACCCTACTCGCCACATACTCCCATCGCCAAACTCAGGCTGGGGAATTCTCCAGGCTGTGACCTACTTACCCGGGCTCGTCAGCCCCGGACACGCTGTTAACTAGTCCTCAGTCACGTACTTGTCCGCTGTCATCTTTCCAACTGTAAACGCACATATTTAAGATGATATTTTTGCTCGTGTACTGAAAGCAATAATGGACAATACAAACTCACTTTTACATATTACAAACACACGCCCAAAAAACGGCTGCTCTCTCAGGCATTGTGATTCGGGCATTGAGTGGATTTCTTCCGCGCCAGTGGACTGGTAGCGAGATGCAGTGAGAAGTACACGCGAGTCGCAGAAACCATTTGAATTCGACACAGAATTCTCTGATGAAATCCTCTATGAAAACCCTCGGTGAGTAAACTAGTTTAAAATCACATTAAACGGTCCAACATTCTGAACAGCATTGACAAATTAACAGGAGAAAACACTGACATGCACATATATATATTAACAGTCTTTTCACACATCAGCGCCCTTTAAAAATGACCATGAATTTACTATGGCAACACTAACTGTACATACAATAATATATTAGACAAATATACACTACTGTTCAAAAGTTTAGGGTCACTCACCCATTTTTTATTTAATTTTTTTTATTTTTTTCACATTTTAGAATAATAGTAAAGTCGTCAAAACTATGGAATAATAGAAATGGAACTATGGGAATTATGTTGTGACTAAACAAAATCCAAAATAAATCAAAACTGTGTTATATTTTAGCATCTTCAAAGTAGTCACCCTTTGCCTAGAATTTGCAGACATGTACTCTTGACATTTTCTCAACCAACTTCTTGAGGTATCACCCTGGGATGCTTTTTAAACAGTATTGAAGGAGTTCCCATCTATGTTGGGCACTTATTGGCTGCTTTTCTTTATTATTCAGTCCAAGTCATCAATTTCAAAACGTACTATTATTTTTTTTATTACATTTTAGTTTTATAATGAAATAAATTAATATGGTTGCACAATTATATTTTTGTCTACAAAACTAATTTCAAACATTTAAGCATACACCTTCAGATCAAAAGATTTTTAAGATCATGAGAAACATTTCAGGCAAGTGACCCCAAACTTTTGAAAGGTAGTGTATTTAGAATAAATATGATCAAACTACAACTATATCTCAAAGTTTATTATAGGCTACATTAGGGTGTGAGGGAACATATTTCATTTTTGTTGCAACTCTAAATGTTTGTATCTTGTATTCAGATTTTTTACAAGTGTTTAGAGTACTGTTTTTCATCACAAAAATGCCATAGTCTCTTTTATAGAAATAATGTTAGCCTACATCTAACCATGCTAGTGAACATCAGTGCTTGGTTTTGCCTGAGGTTACCACTGTGTTGTAACTTTTTTTAAACTATAAAAAAAAAAACTACGGTAAATTTTCATAAGGGCAAATGCAAAATAGATGATGAAAGAAGACTTTTATTTGTTATAGATGTTATATACCTAGCTGTTGTTAATACCAGTAAATTTACAACTGTATACCGACTCAAAATCAATGCCTTACCATTGAAGGAGCACTTCAGTGGAGGAAAATATGCAATATTAATGGTAATTGCATTATTAAATGGCCCCAGACCTCCACCCTACACTGGTGCTATCTGATGAAGTGCTGGTGCCACCAACTTGGTGTAGAACTTGGTGGCACTGGTGCCACAGCTCTCAAATGTTAGTCTGGAGCCCTGAGACACTACCCGGCCTGAATGGTACTGTCAGATTTAAACCCTGAACCTGAAATAACTCACTCTCTTTATAATTTATTTTCCTAGCAAGCATTGTTACATTAGGCTGTATTGTATGTAAGCATCATAGGCAACATTTGAAACAGTATAGTAACTGTAAACATACAGTTTTAATACGGCACGTCGGCCCATCAGCAAAGCATAGCAGATGGGAATTTTACTTATTTTTTACTTGACGTGGTGTTGTGTCTAAAAAATGTTCAACGATCAAAGTTCATCTAGCATGTGTTTAAATAGGAAAATAATGGAAAAACCGAGCACATGTACGCAAAAACACGTTCGTTGTGAACGGCCACTAACTTGTCCAAACAAGTAAGATAGGCCTGTTTATTTTTTTCATTAATTACAAACCTGAAGACCCCAAGTCATACTTGGAAAAACTGATCCGAACCCGGCCTAAAACCCGTCAGTTTCTCGGGTCATGTCGGGCCAGGGTCGGGTCGCAGACCTGAGTAGAGCCAACAAGGACTACTTTTATTTAGATTTTTGGATGAAACCCCGAGTCCCCTTACCCTTTCATAGTATGAAAAAGAGCAGCTTGGACATTCTGCTAAGCATCTCCCTTTTGTTTTCCATGAAAGACAGAAAGTAACATGCACATTGACATTTTTGGGTGAAATATTCCTTTAAACCCATCCAGTTCGTTTGGAGGAACTTGGATTTACATTTGATACACTTGACATACTTGCTTAACAGGTCTGACGCATCTTATTCTAGTAAACTACCCTGAGCATCACGTACAATGAGTACAATGAGAAGCAGCCATTTATTCTGTATCTTCCAGTCCATATGATAAACTTCCATATACTGAAAAGTAATTAAAATTATTATAGACCATGTTACAAGCCTATATTTTATACTTCTATAATGTAAACACAGATGAATTCCAAATTAATTTGAAATCATCCTCCTCGACAGCAATCAACCATTTAAAAGCGACTTATTACGGTATACATTCAAATTTGATTCAACGTGTTTCCTGCTGAATAAGAGTGTTATAACAGTATGATAAGACCTTGACCTCTGAATGCACATCAATGGTAAAAACTAAAACATGGAACAATCTGAACGTGTTCAATGGAGCTTGTGAAACACAAAGTGTGCAGTGGGACATACTCAACACATGCATGTATAGACAAACACAGTTCCCAACTCAAACCCCATCAACATCTATGTAGACAGAAGACAAAACTGTTGTTTTGGAAATGTACAATGGTAATTCATGATGATGATTCAATTGAACTGTTGTGTAAGAAAGCAGAGGAACAAGGATGCTAGCAGTGATGGTGTGCTCCAATACATGACGACATAAATTGAATTTAAAAAGTTTCATAAATGTCCATGAATATGGTAATCATTCAGTGCCATGGTATATATCATGATATATATATTTTTGAGGGTCTCCTATCAGCATTTTGGGTACCATGCCTGTGATGTGCGAAAACGTAGCCTAGATAGGGTAGCCCTGGCTCTGTAAATGGGACAAAAACAAAGTGGATCAGGTTTTGCATAAAGTAAGCTAATGAAAAACTAGCTACAGATCCGAACACACATTCTAAGCTTTACATTCATATATTTATCTCATTAGCATACGTTCAGAGTACTTACACACTTTTAAGCAGCTGAGAAACTCCTGTACGGCAGTGTGCAAATCCCGTGGTCTGACCACTAAAACTGACGACTGAAGAGCGGAATTACAACTCCTACAATGGGCAAGGTTAAACTCATGAATATTTATTAGGTTATGCTGACGTTCCTGGGTAACCTTCCTCGAGCGTCCTGTCACGTATCCTTGTTAATATTAATTAGTCGAGCCTTCGCCACATTTGGATTCGATAATTCGTCAGCCGACCGACGCCCACATTCAAAGGATCGCGTTTCAGCCAATCAGTTAATACGTCAAGGAAAGGAAACGTTAATATTCATGAGCTAAGCCTTCTCCGTAGTAGGATTTGTAAATTCGCAAACGAGGGCAGTAGATATCAGTTTCTGTTTCGGATATGCTGCAAACGATGACGGGAACACTAGACCTTTTCACAGACTGTGATGACGCGTTTCCGCCTTATTTATCAGCGTAAATCTCGCAAACTTTTGTATTTGATCATTTTTTTAAAAAATATTGAGTGTAAATGTATAACATCATGCTTTATTACCATGGAATTAGTTTGAAAAAATTTGTTACCACAGCTGTGAGGGGGTTTCTATTACAGCTGCTGAGAGAGTGACAGTACATTTGGCATCTTCTCCCAATTTAATCTCTTAATCCACCACTCTCTATTTTTTTCCTCTTCTGGAAAGTCATTGAAAAGTAATAGTGGATTTTTTCGCCTGCTGTTGGAGCAAATGAATAAGTGAAAATAATATTTGCTGTGGTCTCCGATTCACAGCTGTCGAAGTTTACCCTGCAATCTTTTACTTCAACTTTCCAAAACCCGGAGTCTGAAAAAGGTATTTCTCATTGTATCTTGATCAATCAGACTAGTTACATTTATATTTAGTCATTCAGCAGACGCTTTTATCCAAAGCCACTTACAAATAAGGAACAAAAGCAATTTGTCACACAAGTCAACAATATCTTAAGTATGGCAGTGGGCAGTGCCAAGTTCTCAAAGTAGCTGGAGTAGAAACTAGCGCAGAAGAAAGAGACAGATGAGTTTTGTTTTTTAAATTGTTAGTTAACACTGATTGACACTGATTATATATATTTTTAATTCATAGTTGCAAACTAAAAGGAAAAGGTACCTACTTATTATAATGCTAGAATAAAATGCTTTTGATGTCAAGCACTAAAAAAAGGTACTCAAAAAACATGTAAAATGGTAATGTTTTTTGGCCATTTTACCATTTTACCATTATCTTATTTTTTGTATTTTTCTTTTTTTTTGGGGGGGGGGGGGGGGGGGCATTATTAGCTTTGAGGCACAGTGAAGAAAAACTGAAGAATTCCCAAAAATAATACATATAATATTGTATAAATATAAACAACCTTTATCGTTTTATTTGAGTAGGCTATGTGATTATTGAAAATGCTTTACCATGATGACAGCATAGTAGTTCATTTGAACCTAGACAGGCATCTAGATTGAAGTACAAGACATGATTTTGGGGCATCTTACATTCAAATGTTCAATTCATTTAAAGGTGCACTCAGTAATTCTAATCCAATACACTTTTTGTCAAATTCTGCAAATATCTCCTCACAGACTGCTAGCTGTCCGTTCTGTGGGTGGGCTGGAAAAAAAAAATCTAGTATTTGTACACAGCCCTGGCTCTGTAAATGGGACAAAAACAAAATGGATCAGACCGATCCACACAACACTACTCCAGCCAATCAGCAACAGGGGGTGGTTCTTATGCGTACACAGGATGGGGGGTGGGGGCAGAGCGAGAGGGAAATTCATTAGAAGAGCGACGCCAAATCTGGCTGATGCGAACTTTATAAACTCCAAGAAGGACAAACGGCTGAGAAACAGACAAAGAGAAAAAGGTCAGATGAATATAAACTAAAAAAGAAGGATTATGGTAAGTCGAGGGCTTGGAGCCACATCAACATCGGCGAGGCTTTTCAGCAGTGGAGAGACCTCCGAGAGGTAAAAGGCACGAAGACGGATGCAGAAGTTGCTCTTTTTCTTCTCGATAGGTGGGTAACATAAATGTTTGTTTCTAGGTGGGTTATGTTTCACAGAACCCATTAATGCTGTCATTGTGATGTTAGATTTAGTAGCAGGAGGATAGTAGTGAGTGTCTGGAGCTGGTGTGTGTAAAACTATCTCGTGTGCATGAATTTGGGGGGTGGAGCTTCCAAAGGAGCATTGAAAGGAGGGGTGTGTTTGTTTTGCCAGTTGAGTTCGAATATCAACAGTGTTTCTCAGGAATCGCTTAGTGCACCTTTAATGCTGCACATAGGTGACTTTGAACTGAAGATGGAAACAGTGTTTTAATGCATGATTTCAATCTAATTGAAATCCCCCTGGATACAGTAGACCCTCGCCAAGTCAGTGTTTTGTTGTTAGATATACATTTCAGATTTGAGGTTAAGGTTATAGTGACCGGTATTCGCGTGGACAAATATTTCACTGAAAAGTTGTTGGCCGCTTTTTTTTGTGATCTGCCCCAAATGTTAAGAAATGAATACAGGCACAATTTATATTTGTCTTCCAAACTAATTTCAAGCTTTTCATCATAAGCCTTTAGATCAACAGGATTTTAAGATCATGAGGAACATAAATTCAGCCAGGCGTGTCTAAAGTTTAAACTGGCAGTGTATTTGTGGACAATATTTCACAAGAGTTAGTAGGAGATAAACCTCAGAGTTCTCAGTTCACTTTAGGGTTCATACAGTATTTGGGTCAGGGGCCGTGATGGTTGGCTCACAGCCGCAGGTCATGCTGTGGAGGGCTCCAGTATATCTGCAGCGCTCTGCTGAGCATTCCCCAGCATGTATTGTGATGGGATGTCTTTACTTCCTCAGTGGCAGTTTGCCCATGTGAAAACACAGCGCGCACCACGCAAAACACGCTTCCTCTTCCCTCAATTCGCAGCCCTTGAAAACAATAGCAATGCAACCTATTTCAAGAGCAGGGCAACTATTTTAGGCTGCATGAGCCAAATGACGACAGCCCAATTGACATGGACAGTCTGTCAGATCTACTTGTACACATTCAGAGAAAAGAGTTTTATAAAAGACATGTAGTGCATACAAATGTTTAATTACAGATTTTTACAACATTAAAAATATAGGTGATGGATAATTTTCCATGATGACAGCATAGTAGTTCATTTGAAACTTGATAATTTAATTAATTGATGATTTCTGGAGAAAATTAAAAAAAAAGTTTAATGTGGCATAAAAACCATGTGTCATAGGCTATGTTCAGAACAGCATACTACTGTGTGTACAGAAGGCATGGAATACCTGGATGGCCTAAAGTTTCTGTGTTTGGCCTGTTTACGGTCCAGTCGCCCCTGCTGGTATATGTCAGAACTGCATTGTTGATTTGGTTGGGTTGATTTGAGCAGCAATTTCAGTGGTGGATAAGAGCACTGCTGCAGTTTTAATAATCTTAAACATTTTATAATGTAATAATGTTTATGATAATCACAGTTATTATAATGGATATCTGGTTTAAAGTGAAGAAATGTATTATTATAAAGGATTATAAGGATATCTGATTTAAAGTGAAGAAATATATGTAGGTTCTTTCTAAACTATCAACAAAACCAGTTTTAACTAATAGTTTTAATAGGCCACTGATTTTTGAGACAAGGGACAAAACATGTCTTACATACAAAAGTTATCTTTGTGTTAAAAATCAAGAAATTCATAATAATAAAAATACTGGAAAAGTTACATCTAAAGGAAAAATGAAACTCTATATTTTTTAATAATTTCATTAGAATTGTTTTAAATGCATGCTCTATACTTGGAAGCACATGTAACTTAACCTGTCCTCAGCAAGAGGTTACAATGTTAAACTGCTAAACAAAGTGTTCATAAATATAAATATTAAATGAAAGGCAGGGATCTGGACGATATCAAACAATACATAAAGTAAACTTTAAAGGTAGTTGTTATTTACACCCCAGTGCAAATGGTGTCAGATACTATTTGCACCCATATTTAAATATTGTCATACAGTGTATGGGAATAACTGCAGTGTGTATATTGTATACTAACTAACATAATGTAGCTTTTTATTTATTGTGTTCAACTCTTTAGATTTCCAAAAGACACAGTCAGGCGGAGAGAATGGCAGGAGGCAAAACTTCAGGCCATCTGCCTACTGCCTCTGCACTAATAACTTCACTGCAGTGTTTTGATAGGACAGGACAAATAGTCAGGCTTCACCCAGATGCTATGCCAACAATTTTCAATTTCCCTCCACATCTGCAAAAGTTAGACAGACAGACAGAATTACTTAAAGTAATAGTTGACCCAAAACTGAAAATTCTGTCATCATTTACTCACTCTTATGCTGTTCCAAACTGGTATGACTTGTACATCTTCAGAAAAAAAAATGAAGATACTGTATATGATCGATTACTGATGACTATTCAAACTGAAATTAAATTAAAACACTGATTATTATCTGATGTAAAGTTATCTTATCACTTCAGAATACTTGGGATATGTGACTCGAGCCGCATGGAGAACTTTTACAGTGTTTATGTCCTTTTTGGAACTTGAAAGTTTTGGTCACCGTTGACTTGCATTATATGGACAAAAACAGCTGAAAACATTCTTCAGATATCTTCATCTGTGTTCTGAAGATGAACAAAAGTCATACGGGTTTGGAACGACATGAGAGTGAGTAAATTTACATAATTTTCAGTTTTGGGTCAACTATTCCTTTAAGTAGACAAGAAACATAAGATGTCATGGTTTACTTTTTCAAGTTACTCCTTTTGGCTTGTAGCATCAGTAATATACCTTAACAAAACATTCTGACAAGCCACTACAAAGTCATAATTTCTATTTCTGGTTGAACTAACCGTTTAAGCTATGAATGCATTCAGTGTATTTAAAGTGTATTAATTGTGTCAATTACTGTACAGCTGCCTGAGCACATCTGAGTAGGCTTGCTCCTTTGGTTGAAATCGAGGGGTGAGTGAGCATGCACGAGTGAGGACATAACAGGAGGCTGTGGCAGTGGCAATGAATTTCTCAGGAATGATTATCTTTTTTTTAAGCCATGTGCCTTTTAATATAGCTTATCGATCCTGTCATTTATGTATCTTTAAGATCTAGTTTAATACTTTAACCGGATAAATTGCCCATACTGATTGATATCAAGCATTGGTCTCAGCCTAAACATACTGGCTTCCGCGTTGGGTGAAACAATTGAAGAACTTGAGCGGTTTATTGATGTATATATTGAAGGAATGTCTACAGTAAATATGTCTGGAAATAACTCAACAACTTCAATGGATTTGCCCTCCATAAAAAAGGTCAAGAAATCCTTTACCCCTCCTTACGACGATGATGGAATTGAGACTGCAAATGCGAGTCATGACATTCTTTTGGTTATCCATGAAAAACTTACAAACTTGATATGCTGGACATGTTAAAAAATTACATTGAAGAATTAAAAACAAGTGCAGAATTCAGTCACAATTTAATTAAGGAAATTAGACAAGAAAATGGTGAACTAAAAGGAACAGTATGAACATTGCAAAGCACTGTCAGCAATCTAATGAATGAGAACAAACATTTGAAAGAATCAGTTCTGTATTTGCAATGTTGTAATATATATATATATATATATATATATATATATTTTTTTTTTTTTTTTTTTTTTTAAATATATATATGTGTGTTTTTGTGTTATATATAATTAGTAAGGGCAGTGTTTTAATTTTTCCCAAAATTAAGATTTATATTTTATATTCTACTCTATTCTGCTTGGATGGTAATATATATTATTTGTATGTTTGCAATAGACAGCTCTTCTCAGCTGAGTGTTTCTATTTGAGGACAAATTTCTAGTCATTCTTTTCATGGAATGTCTGTTGAATCCAGTGATAAAAAACAAAGGGTTTTGGATTTTTTAAAGAGTAAGCGAGCCAGTCTGTCACAAGAAACCCACCTAATTAATGCAGAACACCAAAAACTTAAATCAGGTTGAGTTGGCCAGGTTTATTTTGCATCCTATAATGCTCGACAAAGGGTGTCTGTATTAACTGATAAAATGGTTCCTTTCTCTCTTTGTACCAGCGTTGTTGACCCTGAAAGTTGATATATTATTGTAAATGGAGATATTGGAACTAGAAATGTAACTATTGTAAACATATACGCTCCAAATAAGGATAACCTATAATTGTTTCCTAGCGTTTTTGCGGAAATACAGAAATTTCCTGCATCTGCTCTGATAATCAGAGGGGACTTCAACACAGTTCTGAATCCTATGTTAGATCATTCCCAGACTTCAAATTCTAAGAAAACCCAGTCCTCCTATGTAATTCAATCTTATATGGAGGATCTAGGTCTTTACGACATCTGGCGCTTTTTCAATCCTACAGATAAACATTACACATTTTATTCATGTCCACATAAAACATTCTCGCACAGTGACTTTCGGAGGTGACAAATTGTAAAATATATCCAATATTAATAACAGATCATGGTCTGATTTCCTTTGAGTGTACGGTAAATACTCCTCTAGAGAGATCATTTAGATGATGATTTAACAACTCCTTATTAAATGATGAAGCTTTTGTTAATTTGATTAGTAAAGAATGGAACATTTTTTTTTGGAACAAAATGATACCCAGGGATATGTACTTCTGTTTTACTCTGGGAAATGGCTAAAGTGGTCCTTAGATGTATAATAATATCTTATTGTTCAAGAAAAAAGAAACAAGAATACTTAAGGGGAAAAAGATCTAGAAGTTAAATTACAACAATTAGAAGATACTTTATTAATGTCCACTTCAAGAAATACATAATAAAATTATTAATATAAAAGCAGAGCTGAAGCAAATAATGGATAAAAGGTCTGAATTCATTACATTGCAATTAAGACAACAGAACTATGAGAATGGAGAGCAAAGTGGTAAATATCTTGCAGCTCAACTGATATATAACACAGACATTTTTTTAATTAAGGGTGTTCAGACTGCAGATGGTGAAGTAATGCATACAGCTCAGGGTATCGATAATGTTTTTAAAGATTGTTTTAGCAAATTATATTCTTCCCCTAAGAAAACTGTTTCATCGGCAGTATTAGGTTTTTTAGACAGAATTAAACTCCCTCGGTTGGATAAGCAACACTTAGATTCTTTAGATGCACCCCTGTCAACTGCAGGGCTGAAACAGGCTTTGGATGGTATGGGAAGTGGTAGGGCATCTGGTTTGGATGGTTATCCAATTTAATTTTATAGGAAATTCTGGAATATACGTACTCCATTATTTTTTAGAATGGTTAATGAAGTATATGAGCAAGGATACTTCCCACATGGTATGAACACTGCCCTTTTATCTTTACTCTTAAAACCAAATAGAAATCCCCTATTCTGCTCGAGTAATAGGCCAATATCCTTAATTAATTGTGATGTAAAGATAAATAGTAAGGCCCTCGCTGTCAGATTGGAGACAGTTATCGGCACCCTGATTCACCCTGACCAAACAAGATTTATTAAGAAGAGGTATTCGGCAGATAACACAAGGCGACTGTACAATCTGATCACACTGGCTAGTCCAAATGTAAAACCCTGTGTATTTGTTGCCACAGATGCAGAGAAAGCATTTGATAAAAGTGTGCTGGAATTTCCTGTTCTCAATTTTAGAAAGTTTTGGGTTTGGAAAAAACTTTATCAAGTGTATTAGAACACTATATCAATCTCCTAAGGCCTCGGTCATCACTAATGATATTACTTCTGAACCTTTTTATCTTGGCAGGGGAACTAGACAAGGTTGTCCTATATCGCCATTATTTTTGCCATTTTTATTGAACCTATAGCAATGGCGATACGACAATCATCTAGGGTCAAAGGTACATTGACGCTAAATTGAATGCATAAGGTAAGCCTTTATTCCGAAGATATACTTCTTTTTTTTTTTACAGAACCCTAGTACTTCACTTCCTGCTGTATTTGACATCACAAATGAGTTTGGATTGATATCTGATTATCTGAAATTCTTCCTTTGAACCACTTCAAAAAAGTGTCTTTGCCAGCAAGTACTCTCATCAAATGGACTAAAAAAAATAGATATTTGGGGATTGATGTATCAGCAGATCTTAAACATTTATTTGCATTAAATTATATACCTCTTTTAAAGAAAGTTGAAGAAGATTTTAAGAGATGGATGAATTTACCAATATCTCTACTTGATAGAATAGCATCTATTAAAATGTGTAGATTGCCAAAGGTGATTTATTTATTTATAATGGCTCCAGCTTACCCAACCACTGATTGGATTTCATCATTAAATTCACTAATAATACAATTTTACTGGAAAGCCAAAACCCCTAGGATTAAATTAGAAACTCTTCAAAAGCCATATTATATTCAATATAAGGTAATTCACAGATTCCATTTGACTCAACACAGCCTTTTAAAATGAGATTAGATAGTTCTAGCATCTGTTTACACTGTGGTTCTGATGTTCCAGATGATTATCTTCATGCTATCTGGAATTGTACTCCTGTTCAAGCTCTCTGGAAGTTAGTTATGGTTATTAACTGATTAACTAGTTATTAACTGATTCCTTTGTTTTTCTTTTTGTTTTATTATTATTATTATTGTTGTTGTGGTTGTTTGACTCTTTGTATTCTTTTTATGTATTGTATTTGCATGTATAGGTTTGATGTGTTGTTTTGTGTGCTTTGCAAGCCTATAAGGGGATTGATTTATTTTTGTTTGTTGTTTGTAATTCTTGTTCTGTATCAAAACTATTCAAGTAATATATATATATATATATATATATATATATGTAAATTGTGTCAACTATTTACCAGAATTGTAGGGGAAGCCAGCTTGGGTCCTTTGAATATTGTGTCCTTAGCATCCTGCACCTTAACTTAAAAAATGCCTGCTGCAGAGTACAAAAGAGCAAGCTGATAGTCAGGATAGGTTTTAATACTGACAGTAGACATACACACATCTTGTTTATTCCAGAAACAGACCCACACAAAGGCCCCTACACTAAGAGAAACAGACAATGTTTGACTGCAGTGAGGACTCCCCTCATACCTTAACACATGTTCCTCTTGATGCCCCCAAGACAGAAGAGCACAGCTCTTGCTTTGCCAGCCCAAAGACTCTCACTGGACGGCTGCTTAAAGCAATTAAACAAATTAATAAACACACACACACAAACACACACACACACACACACACAAAAACACAATACCACCCAGCCCTAAAGTCATTTGCACTTACATTGCAGTTCTACTCAGCTAAGGCCTACAAGTATGTCAGAGAGACATTTAACTTGGGGTGCCTCACCCATCCACAATAAGAATTTGGTAAACATTACTCACCAAAAACAGATGATTTCCCATTAAGACCCATAGGGAGTACAGAATGTTAGGGAATACAAAAATGGCGGCACAGAAGCTTCACTGTTGTGACGTCATGAGCAATCCAGTTCTATATTATAGATCAGTGGACAAAATGCAGATTTGAACTGCGGTCGCTAGGACAACAGTACACATTCACACACCGTGCTTACACCCCACACCACTGCAGCGAAATCTATTGGTTAGTTTGTCGTATATTTCTGTGGTTTCACCAGACTATTGGGGTGCAAATAACTGCGCTGTGTGGCAGGTGCTATTCACATCGGGGTGCAAATAGACACTCTGAACTTTAAATCACATTTTCCATAAAAAACTGCCTAGCAAAGTTGTGTCCTCACTTTGATTTATTCATTTCCTGAATAAATCAGACAATGTCATTGTCAGTTATATCTCTGAGTGTCCCTTTCCCACTTCCTGCTCATGGTGGCTGCAACAGTAGGACACGTGGTCTAGTAAGTTTAATATTTTTTCATATTTTAAACAAACAATGTTTAAGTCTCTGCGGCCACAGCTTCAATATGTCAACTCTGTCTGTAACATCCGATGTTGTTACCCCTCCTACCAACCACCAGAGGGAGCCCTCTCCCGAATACTAACTCTGTACCGGTACTTCTTTGGTGATTTCCTGTTTGAACTATATAAATACCATGCTGTTCCATTTTGACTCTGCGAAGTATTGCCAGTTTACCAAGCGGTTTTCCTTTGCCATTGCTGATTGTTCTCTTGTTATGACCATTGCCTGTTTTCCTGGATTTACTGCCTTTGGATACCCCTTTGTTTTGTTTGCCTTGTTGGACTGTCTTTTTGGTTTATTGGATTATACCGCCTGCTTAACAACTACCTCTACTTGCCTGCTGATTTGTATTGTTTGCTTGTGTACTTTAATAAACTTCCTGCACATGGATCCTAATACCGTCTCCATGGCCAGTTTGTTACAGAATACTTCGCCAAACATGGATCCAGCGGAAGTTTCACAGCTCCAGGCCGCATTCGCGCACCAGTGTGAGGTATTAAGGGGTTACCAAGACCAGCTGAAGAACCTACGAGCTGCCAACGAATGTTTGACACAATACATTCACTCACTGCCAGCTCGCCATGTTAAACCGGTAAGCTTTGCTCAACCTGATAAGTTTGATGGTTCTGCTGAAAAATGCCGGGGTTTTTTATGGCAATGCAAGGTATTTTTCTCAAATCAGCCTGAATCGTTTGATCAAGACGCCAGGAAATGTTCTTTTTTCATGTCAGTGCTTACCGGCAAAGCTTACCGCCGCTGTTTGGGATAAAGATACTCAAATCCAGGTTTCATTTGATTACTTTGTTCAACAAATCCATGAAGTCTTCGAGTATCCAGTAGGCGGCCAATATATCTCTGTTCAGCTACTTCATCTACGCCAGGGTCTTCAATCAGCAGTGGATTATGCAGTTCTTTTCAGGACACTGGCGGCTCAGAGGGAGTGGAATGATGTCGTTCTGAAGACTGTTTTCCGTGAAGGGCTTAATCTGAAACTAAGGACAGAACTGACCTGCAAGGGTGAAGGTACGAGTCTTTCTGAATACATAACTACAGGTGCATCTCAATAAATTAGAATGTCGTGGAAAAGTTCATTTATTTCAGTAATTCAACTCAAATTGTGAAACTCGTGTATTAAATAAATTCAATGCACACAGACTGAAGTAGTTTAAGTCTTTGGTTCTTTTAATTGTGATGATTTTGGCTCACATTTAACAAAAACCCAACAATTCCCTATCTCAAAAAATTAGAATATGGTGACATGCCAATCAGCTAATCAACTCAAAACACCTGCAAAGGTTTCCTGAGCCTTCAAAATGGTCTCTCAGTTTGGTTCACTAGGCTACACAATCATGGGGAAGACTGCTGATCTGACAGTTGTCCAGAAGACAATCATTGATACCCTTCACAAGGAGGGTGAGCCACAAACATTCATTGCCAAAGAAGCTGGCTGTTCACAGAGTGCTGTATCCAAGCATGTTAACAGAAAGTTGAGTGGAAGGAAAAAGTGTGGAAGAAAAAGATGCACAACCAACCGAGAGAACCGCAGCCTTATGATTGTCAAGCAAAATCGATTCAAGAATTTGGGTGAACTTCACAAGGAATGGACTGAGGCTGGGGTCAAGGCATCAAGAGCCACCACACACAGACGTGTCAAGGAATTTGGCTACAGTTGTCGTATTCCTCTTGTTAAGCCACTCCTGAACCACAGACAATGTCAGAGGCGTCTTACCTGGGCTAAGGAGAAGAAGAAGTGGACTGTTGCCCAGTGTTCCAAAGACCTCTTTTCAGATGAGAGCAAGTTTTGTATTTCATTGTCCAAGGTCCTAGAGTCTGGAGGAAGGGTGGAGAAGCTCATAGCCCAAGTTGCTTGAAGTCCAGTGTTAAGTTTCCACAGTCTGTGATGATTTGGGGTGCAGTGTCATCTGCTGGTGTTGGTCCATTGTGTTTTTTGAAAACCAAAGTCACTGCACCCGTTTACCAAGACATTTTGGAGCACTTCATGCCTCCTTCTGCTGACCAGCTTTTTAAAGATGCTGATTTCATTTTCCAGCAGGATTTGGCACCTGCCCACACTGCCAAAAGCACCAAAAGTTGGTTAAATGACCTTGGTGTTGGTGTGCTTGACTGGCCAGCAACCTCATCAGACCTGAACCCCATAGAGAATCTATGGGGTATTGTCAAGAGGAAAATGAGAAACAAGAGACCAAAAAATGCAGATGAGCTGAAGGCCACTTTCAAAGAAACCTGGGCTTCCATACCACCTCAGCAGTGCCACAAACTGATCACCTCCATGCCACGCCGAATTGAGGCAGTAATTAAAGCAAAAGGAGCCCCTACCAAGTATTGAGTACATATACAGTAAATGAACATACTTTCCAGAAGGCCAACAATTCACTAAAAATGTTTTTTTTTTTTATTGATCTTATGATGTATTCTAATTTTTTGAGATAGTGAATTGGTGGGTTTTTGTTAAATGTGAGCCAAAATCATCACAATTAAAAGAACCAAAGACTTAAACTACTTCAGTCTGTGTGCACTGAATTTATTTAATACACGAGTTTCACAATACTGAAATAAATGAACTTTTCCACGACATTCTAATTTATTGAGATGCACCTGTATGGCCATCAAGATTGATAACCTGCTTCAGAATGCTTCACGGCCCCAGTTTCCCTTCACCTAGAATTCTACAGTCTCCGTACAGACCCAGGCATCCACTGTATCACCCGAACCCATGCAAGTTGCATACAATTGTGTTTCCATGGAGGAATGTCGACGCAACGAAAACCTTTGCTTTCACTGTGGTTCACCAAGTCATTTCAATACTGCGTGTCCAGACAAGAAATCAAGTTCCCCTGAGTCAAGGCAGCATGTGAGTACGATGAACATTATATCACCCATCTCACATAATTTTCTATTGCCTGTAGAGATCTCCATTGGTGATCTTGCAAGATGTGTTACAGCATTAGTGGATTCTGGGGCTGCTGTTAATCTCATTAATCAGGAGATTGTTCAAGAACTCAACATACCCACCATTGAATGCTTTCCTAAGATTAACATCACCACTGTTGACAATGCACCTATTGGTACTGGCATAACACAACAGACTGTTCATATAACCATCAAGATTGGACTTTTTCATGTAGAGAATATCTCACTATATGTCATCAACTCACCCAAGCACGCTCTTATCCTGGGTCATCCCTGGGTGGCCATCCATGACCCATCGATATGCTGGAACCAAGGTGAGCTCACACATTGGTCAAGTTTCTGTCATAAACATTGTCTCCATGTTGCTGTTTCCAGGTCTTGCCTTATCACCAGTATTGAGAGTCCTGAATCACAGAAGAAGACCACGATTCCCAAGGAGTATTCAGAGTTCAGTGAAGTGTTTAGTAAGATTAAAGCTACACAACTTCCTCATCGTCCATGGGACTGTGCTATTGAATTTCTGTCCAATACAGCTCCACCAAGAAGCAAGGCCTATGCATTGTCACACCCAGAAAACTCCGCCATGGAGAATTACATTGAGGAAGCCCTTGCCTCCGGTTACATCCGTCCCTCCATATCCCCAGCTGCTGCAGGTTTCTTTTTCGTAGAGAAGAGGGATGGAGGTCTGTGTCCCTGTATCGACTATCGAGGCCTGAACTCTGTCACCATAAAATACCGTTACCCATTACCACTTATCCCCTCAGCCCTTGAACAACTCCGTGAAGCCAAGATCTATACCAAACTTGATCTAAGGAGTGCTTATATCCTCGTCAGGATTTGAGAAGGGGATGAGTAGAAGACAGCTTTCATTACCACCAGGGGGCACTATGAATATTTGGTCGTGCCGTATGGACTTGCTAACGCCCCTCAGTTTTCCAGTCCTTTATCAACGAAATATTCAGAGATTTACTGAATCATTGTGTGGTGGCCTACATTGACGACATCCTCATCTACTCACAAAACATGGAACAACATAACCAGCAGGTCAAGACAGTCTTATCACGTCTCCAGCAACAACTATTTGTCAAGGCAGAATTGTGTGAGTTCCATACCTCTCATACTACTTTCCTGGGTTACAATATCAGCCATCAAGGTGTGGAGATAGATGTCTCAAAGGTAACAGCAGTCATCAAATGGCCTCGACCTTCTAAAATCAAGAAACTACAGCGGTTCCTGGGCTTTGCCAACTTCTTTTGCTGTTTCATTAGGAATTACAGTACCATTGCAGCACCACTCACGTCGTTGCTCAAGGGAAAGCCAAGCATGTTGCCATGGAATGATGCCACATACCAAGCCTTCATCTCCCTCAAGTCAAGATTCACGACCGCTCCGATACTGAAACCTGACCCCAATCTTCCCTTCATCGTTGAGGTAGACACTTCAGATTGTGGGATTGGAGTGGTGCTGTCTCAATGTCACGGTACACCAGGCAAGCTTTACCCTTGTGCCTTTTTCTCCAGGAAGTTGAACTCAGCTGAATGTAACTATGATGTGGGGAATAAAGAATTACTTTCCATGAAAGCGGCACTCAAGGAATGGCATCACTGTTTAGGGTGGGCAGTCCACCCATTCCAAGTTATCTTGGAATCTTGAATATAGCAAGGCAGCCAAGAGATTGAACCCACGTCAAGCACGATGGTCATTGTTTTTCACCAGGTGCAAATTTACAGTCAATTACCGTCCTGGCAGCAAGAACAGCAAGGCAGATGCACTAACACGCAGACATGATCCACCTCACCTCCAACCTCACCTTGGGTCCATCCTGCCACCATCTGTCATCATAGCACCGATTAGCTGGGACATCATGGAGGAGATACAACAAGCACAACAGCATGAACCGTCACCACCTAACTGCCCCCCTACCAAGCACTACGTACCCTAAGCTCTACATCAGAGGACTATCCAATGGGTCCACACTTCCCTGAGCACAGGACACCCTGGTATCCAAAGAACTGATACCCTGGTACGTAATACTTTCTGGTGGCCATCGTTGATTCATGATGTGAATAACTATGGGCACACACTTGACAAGACTTCACAATCCAAGAACCCCAGAGAACTGCCCACGGGGTTGCTTCAACCACTGCCCATACCACAAAGACCATGGTCTCACATGTCCATCGACTTCATCACAGACCTGCCAAACTCCCATGGATATACTACCATTCTGGTATAATTGATCGATTTTTCTAAATCATGTAGACTTGTCCCTCTTGTAGGATATGAGATGCAGAAGAATTGCAGCAATATGATTTGAATCTAGGGAAATCAGCCTTTTAATCCTGAAATTCCTTGACGTCATAAATTAAAGGACCAGGCACCAACAAACTTAGTGAAGGCCTGCCTTTGGACAATAAAATGGTCAAAGAGACTGAAACGGCATGATTTAAAGAAAAAAGGTAATTGGTCAGAGAGGCCCTTCAGCATGACCTTCTGAACTTCCACACAGAGCTAAAACAGGCTTCACTTTGAAAGGTTTCCTTGCAAGGACCCTCAGATTTGCACGATTCTAATACTAAGACATTTCATCTTAATCCAGGAACATTTCACACAAAGTCACAGTACGTTACTGAAGTTAACCCTCTGGAATGCACAGAGTGCATTTGGGCCGAGATATACACCATGTCTGGCCTGGCTAGATAATCTGAAAATTACTTTGACCTGTGATTACTTTTATAATTGACAAATTAATAATTATAGCCTGATGTACCTTTTTAAAATATGTGTAGTGATTTGTAATCACTTCTAACTAACAAATTGATGATTATAATCATCAATCTTGTATGATTCATCTCATTCTACTAAGAATGGTAACTATTCAAGGTATAATATTTATGAAAGTGTGTCATGTTTGGTATGTAAATGTTTGCTTGTTTACGTAGAGAATTTTGATGACAACGAATGTCATGTCTTTTGCAATGTTTTCAAGATATAAAAGTTAATGATTAAACATTCACTATTTTGAGTGGGAATTCTCCACACAAAGGACTGTAAATCACTTTTGAAAAGGACAGACCAGTTGACCATGTGACTTTGAACAGCCACTTCTGATTGGCTCAGAACACCTTTTAGGGTGCAGCAAATTTCAGTTCAAAAGTCCTAAACAGGAAGAACATGCACTCTCTTGCCTTCCTCTCGTCTCTCTTCCACTTGCCGCTCTTGCCCTTCTTCCTCGTTCTTTGGCCCTCGTGCTTCTTCCAGATCCTCCGTGCCATGTAGAGTCCAAGGAAAACTCGGGACACGAAAGTCCCGAGGAAGCCTCTCACTCTCTGCTCTACGGTTCACACACCCAACGGGAGTCGCGAGTCTTCCTTGCAGAAGGCCTCATTACAAAGCCCACTTCATCATCCAACGAGACCACAACTATCAGCGTTCATAACAGAGGTCCAAAGCATCGACGGAATGAACTTTCTACAAAGAGCCAAAGAACCAAGCAACACAAAGAAACGCAATGACATGCAAGTACATCTCCAGACGTTTGCTCAAAGTGCTGGTTTATTAGTTAAATACTTTGGGTAATCCGACTGCAAATCGATGTAGACTCAAAGAAGGATAAATGGTTCTTAAGGCATTGTCAACAGACTCCATAAAGTTCATTTTCTCTGTATTGATCATTTATTTCACATTCTGTCACTACTCACCATCCTGTTTCATGTTATATGTTTAGAATAGTAATAAAGTTTGTCTGTAAGGTATTATATTTTACTATAAAAAAAGTATTTTTTGTGTGTGCAAACATACAGTGAGAGCCAGGCTAGTGTTACGAGATAAGCTGATGAGGATTATTTTATCATCTCTGCACCTTTTATCATTCTGTTTGTATATGTTACTTGAGGGCAATCATTTTCACTAATTACTTCATGAAACATAAACAGAGTAGCCTATATGGAAAATAGCACATTGTTACTTGCAGCAAATGATCACAATTGAAATAAGCCCAAACACAACGTAACATGGTGCATATGTCTTGAAATAATTCTCACAGATCAATGTGAGCGATTCATCTGGATTACTGTAAACACTCATAAATAGACACATACAAGGATTACCATAAATGGGCGCCACATAATTGGTGGAATTGCATTGTTATTTACTGTATTCCTCATTGAAATCAGCATACATCTGTAATATAGGCACATTTCTAGTTCATGTAACATCTCACAAACCTTAAATAGTAGTAGTTAAAGAGTTTCCAAGCTTTTTAAATTATACCTATTTTTTCAAATGAATAGCTTTTGGATTAATAAACTAGCATTTCCAGTTTAAGAGTTTAAAAAATGTTTTTTTATTTTTTTATTATTATTATTATTATCTGTATTCCCCAAAAATTCCATATCGGTGCATCACTAATGAAAACTACATCAGACATACAATATGAGTCTTTATTGCTTAAATTAATGCTTCACACACAGTAAATAATATTTGACGACTATTCAAACTTAATAACAGCCAATTAAGATTGAACAAGATACTTACTGCATTCACAATAAATACAAAGACATAATTTCAGAAGTGCTACATTATTTTAAATTTTTTGCATATTCTTTCACAAACAGTAGTCTATGCGCTGATATGATGGAGACAGGCTCCTGTTTGTCCCGTTACATCATAGTATATGGTGGTAAAAGGTCATCTTTAGATCATATTTAGCCTCATATCTGTCACAGCAGTTGTGCTTTGGAAATTAAAGATAGCCGTTTATGATCTGAATTTGTGCGATTCTTCATGAAAAGTTCAAATATACTAACAGCAGCTTATTATGAAATGGGTCTTATTAGAGCATATGCGATGCATGGATCACTGTCCCAATGACAGTGATCCATGAAATATCATAAATTATGCCAAATCCAAAGTTTGTCCTGATCTACCAGTCCTGATGGAAATGTATAGAAGCCCAAATCACCAATAATCTTTTAGAAACGGGGTGTTTTAACCCCACAAATCAGCACTTCTGCTCAATTTGATCAAAGTGCCCATTGAAAGCAATTATTAATTATATATTATTATATATTAATAAAGCTAGATGAACCTAAACGTGCCGCTGTCGAGCGTGTGTTTGTAAACAGTAACTTACTATAAAAAGTGATAAGTAACAAGACCCCCCCCCCCCAAAAAAAACTATCCCATGATGTGCAACTCCGTTATAAAATGATAAAATCTGTAAATTAATTTGATTTGAGTTCTTGCAGATCCATGCGTGTTCTAGTGTTGCATTGTTCTCTAGGTATTTGATGTCTAGGTGACTGCATTTGCAAACATTCAGACACCGACCACGCCACTGACTGAGGCGATTAGAGGAGCATGTAAATATCAGATCAGTAAAAGAATCTGTATTAATTCCTCAAAGATGATTTAAAGTAACACATATGCTCTTTTTGGTTTCCTTCACGTCCTGCGAAAGTTACTGGGATTTAGGCCTACAAGATTTACCGGCGTTGCATCATCATGACAACAAAGTTGTAACACTGAATAACTTAACCCAGACTTAACATTACTATCACACTAGGGCAGTGTTTTCCAATCACTGTGCCGTGGAAAATAATCAAATTCCACAAAATAAATAAATACAAAATATAAATATAAAATAATAAAAAATAAATAATTTGCTGTGGCATTGCAAGAATTAATTTGCAAGAGCAAATCTACAAATTAGAATAGATGCTATTTTTTCATTTTTTCATTACCCAATTAACGCTCTTGCCCCCTGTGACCTCATTATACAGTATACCTATGTGACTTGCGATTTTTGCATAGCCGAATTTCAAACATTATGAGTAAACACGCTTCTAAGACAGACAGAAAAGAAGTTCAAGAAGTTCTTGAAAAGGAAAACTATCAATGATGACCCTGACCCTCTTGAAGTGGGGAACAAAAAAAGAAAGCAAAGATGGTGAGCTTGAGACAAAACAGCGACAGTTATCTGTCATATGGGTTCACTTTCACCAGGGATCCAACTGTGGCACTACTGTTAAGCTTGGTCTGTGGCGAGAAACTTTCTAACCATGCAACATACCTGTCACTCATTAACAAAGGACACCAACTATTTTGTGATTTTGAGGAATCAAATACAGAAACAGGCTACTTTGATGATAAAGAGTGCCACTGTATCTGAAAAAGCGCTCGAAGCTAGCTACATGTTTGCCGAGCTAGTGGCTAAATCCAAAATCCATATACAGTGGCAGAGTCATTAATTCTGCCTGCGTGAAAAGCCATTGTGAAAACAATGTTGGGTCCACATGCTGTCAGTGAAATAGCAAAGGTGCCTCTTTCAAACAATTCAATCGCCAGAAGCATTGATGACATGTCTACTGACATTGAAAGTGTCATACTAGAAAAAGTAATAACTAGTGGAAAATCCACACTTCATGTTGATGAATCAAAAGACATGAATGGACATGCTCAGCTGTGAGCAAACGTGCACATTGTGGAAGATGAAATCATCAGAGTGAATTACATTTTTTGCAAGGAGTTGTCTTCAAAAACAACAGGAGAGGAAATATTTCGGGTGACATCGGATTATATTGTACAGGGAGGACTAAAATGGGAAAACTGTGTAAGAGTGTATGTACCGATGTAGCGGCATCTATGACTGTGCCTACCGAGGGATTTTTAAGCAGGGTCAAAGAGAAAAATCCCAATGTCATGTTCACGAGGCACTTGTTGCCAAGACTTTACCAGAGGAGCTCTCAGATGTGTTGGATGGTGCAGTGCGGATTGTCAATTTTGTAAAAACAAGACCTTTGAAAAGCTGCCTATTCACCAACTTATGTGAGGATATGGGGGCAGACCATCAAGTTTTGTCACGCGTAAATGAACTGAGGGAAGAATTGAAAAGCTTCTTGGCTATGTAAAAAATATTTTTTTTGTGTTGCTGCTGGCAGATGAGGAGTGGTGTGCAAGGCTGGCATACATGGCAGACATTTATGCACACCTTAATGAACTGAATATGCGAATGCGAGGGAAAAACTAGAATTTGATGACTAGCACAGACAAGCTGCATGGATTCAGATCAAATTGCTCTTTGGCGACAACATGTGGAAAGAGACTCTCTTGAAATGTTTCCCCTCACCCAAACTGGTCATTCTGACAGAACAGCTACATTATGTGATGTAATTTCAAGCATTTGAAAACTCTTGATGATAATTTTTTTTTAATTTCCCCTCAATTACTGTCAAAACATTTGACTTGATTTAGCTCATCTGCAATAGATAACACAAATAGCTTTTCATTGCAGCAGCAAGAGCACCTCAATGAAATGAGAAAGGACTGTGGTTTGAAAATTACATTCAGTTATCTACAATTGGACAGCTTTTGTTTGACTGCTGCCAAGAAGTATCCAGTCATCGCAGACAGTGCAATTTCAGTGTTGCTTCCATTTTCCACAACCTACCTATGTGAGCTCAGCTTTTTCCAGTCTGACTTACATAAAGAACAAAAACAGAGAGAGAGACTGAAAGCAGTTGACCAAGAGCTCCATGTGTCGTTGTCATCAATCCCAGCCAGGATATCAGCTTTGTGTTCACCAAAACAAGCTCAAGTTTCACATTAAATGTGAGTACTACTAATAAAATATGGCATAAAGGGATTACTGCTAGAAGTAGAAGGTCATTTAAAGAATTGTTATGCATGTTTGTGCAATTTTGCTACATTGTAGTGTTTCATGGAATAGTGGTGTGCTGTGGGATTTTTATTAGTAAAAAGTGTGCCATGGTTGGGAAACACTGCACTAGAGTCATGTTAACATGTATTGTGTTTAAATATTGCCTCTGTACTTTTGAAAAACAGAGTGTATTTAATGTTTTGTGTAGTGGACTAAAGCACTGAACTGGTAAGTAAAAAGGTTGTTGGTTCAATCCCCACAGCCACCACCATTGTGTCCTTGAGTAAGGCACTTAACTCTAGGTTGCTCCAGGGGGATTGTCCCTGTAATAAGGGTACTGTAAGTTGCTTTGTATAAAAGCATCTGCCAAATGCATAAATGTAAATGTATTGGAACTGTAAACATCTAGGTTACTATTGTAACCCTGGTTCCCTGAAAGGAGGGAATGTGATTATGCCAATGAGTTGACAGTAGGGGTCACTCCTGAGAGCCCCAATCTCTTTGAATGGTTTTCTATCATGCCAATTTCATCAGTAGATGTCTTTCAAAATCCCACCTTCCATGCTCAAGGAGCATATAAAAGGTGGATCGGAAGACAGCCTCCTCAGGACATTCGACTGAAGAGGCAAGAGGATCTCTAAAACCTTTTCAGCGACAATTAATATTGTGGCAAGGCTATGTAACGTCTCATTCCCTGCTTTCCTGGAACAGGGGCTACAATAGTAACCTAGACGTTCTCTTTCAAATTGCTCACTCAACATTACGTCGATGATATGACTGTAGGGGTCTGTATACCACAATGCCACAATACTGATGTGACTGCGCTTGCTACCAAACATTTGGTAGAAAGTTTGCAGAAAGCCCACTTCCACCCTAAAGTGGGGAGAGTCTGGGACAGTAACCCTGTGTCTCAATCATCTCCCTAGCTCCCTATGTCATGAATCAGTATATCATGAACACGAATTCGGGTACTGGCAAGGGTGTTCATCCACTGAATTTTGGGACACTTATGGCTCAATCACCTGCGACACGTTAACAAGCTCACACATTGAAGCACAGCTGTTATTAATCAGCACCATCGCTGTATAAATGACACTATCTTCATTTTCGTTGAAGATATTCAAACGTACATTGTTATTATAACATATACATGACATAAATAAAGAAATAAAAATATATAGGAGTGTATTTTAAACCTTCTTTTAACAACTCAAATATTTAAAAGATTGTTTCACTTTCATGGTAATTATGAATGAAAGACATTACAAACAACATCTCTTTTAAAGAGAAAATAAGGCTTGGACTTAATAGTTTTACACTTCTGCTCATCATCTAACAACTTAAGAGAATTCAGAAGACATGACGACGTGAGCAACGATACTCCCTGGTTTTTACGGTGCATTGTGGGATTTTTTTAGAAGTGAATGTTTCAGTGCACTGGAATGATTTTGCGATTGAGACTCTCTGATCAGTGCCCTGACTACTGAACTAGGGAGCTGATTGAGACAACCTAAATGACACCTCAGTGACACTGTAATAGTCTGAGAGTAGCCAATTTTCTCCACAGAACTCACATCAGTTGAGGTGATGAACTGTTTGGAGGGAGGACTGAATTCACAGTCCTTTGATCGCCAGCGGAGGCACCTTAAACCGACTAAAGGAAGATTTGACGCTTCATATATGGAATCTCTGGAAATCACTAGATTCAAATATCACAGTAACTTGCTTTGCTCTTTTGGGAAGCAGTTAAGGTGATAGAGAAAAGCTCCCTCTTGGGGACATGCTTTAACTGACTTATAGGAGGATTGGTAATTCTTTCTAACCTTACCATAGGATAAAAACAATGTGATAACTGACTTACCTTGCTGGGAGGCAGTTAAAACATATTTTGAAGGACCAACTGTCCCACAGACACAAGAGTGCTGCATGACTTGAGATAGAATTGATCTCTTACACTATGTGGAGAGATTTAAAAAATCTCCCAGCCAACCCGAAGTTGGGCAAATTGCATAACAAGTGTTTGCCAAGCAGAAACACTTTTTTTGTGCAGGTAAAGATGGGGTTAACCTTCAGAAGTGACTTATTAGTGTAACTAGCCGTAAAAAGACTAATGTCATTATAGTGGAATTAAAACTGTGAGACTGTGTGGTTACTATTGTAGCCCCTGTTCCAGGAAAGGAGGGAATGAGACGTTACATAGCCTTGCCACAATATTAATTGTCGCTGAAAAGGTTTAAAACCCAGTGAGAGGTGTTCACCTGGCAGGGAAACGACCTTCTATGTGGTTTAACCCTTTAAAGCCTGAGCCTAAAATTCCGAAAATTCCATTTTGTGCCAGAATATGATATTCATATCCATATTCATATTACATTCATATTCATATAACATCACACACCTGAACTGTATATACCATATTGAAGAGAAGAACTAGGGCTTTCAAATGATATAAACACATGTATGATTATTTAAGGCTAATCATCCTTTATCAGTGTAGAATAGCAGACAGATTAGAAATATAATCTATTGTTTAAAAGTTATGACCATTCTAGTGATTAGTGGCAAAACGGAATAAAACAAACATTTAGAATGTTAAGATACATTTCACATGACCACTCCTCAAATACCCTTTTTGAGCATCTGTAATAATAAATTGAGATTGCATCTGAAATTGAATGGCACAAACACTGAAATATAAATTTTATGTGTTCAATAAAACACACAATTTATTTAATTTGAACATTAGAATTACACACAAATTACACAGCAAAACACACAAAATTAAACTTTCAAACTATATACAGTAAATAAATACAGTAAAAAAAAAAGAGTGCAGGAACAAAATATATATAAATTCATAAATACTCAACAACTGCAATACTTGTGGAGAGAAGAGAGGGAGAAAAGAGGGAAGGAGGAGGACAACACCAGTAAACACAGCCCAACCTAGGCCTCTTCGCAAAACTGGTCACACTCAGCTAAGTGCCAAGACTGAAAACAGTTCCTATCATGAACCAAGCAAAGTCTTTTGCCATTACATTCCGGCGCGCAACAAGCTACTTTAGTTTTATTTTCAGTCCTACTTTTCCAATAGCATAGCCAACATCTCTTAGAGGACTCTTCAAATTTAGTGATATGGGCTGTGTGGAGTGATGACGAAGGAGGGACTACAGGCTTTAGTGTATGCAAAGGGAAACTTGCGTGAATATCGATACCTCCCAGCTGACGAGCCAGGTTTTCTCTGAAATTTATCTGGGTTATGTTCACCAGTCTATGCTCATCCCCTGGTGCTGCATGAATGTGTTGCCATTCCTTAAACAAAATGAAACTATTGACGACGGCAATGTCTATGAAGTGGAAAAAAAGAGTCTTCCACCACTTCTGAGTTTTTTGTAGGACGTCGTAAGATTTTATCATTTGGTCTGACCTATCAACACCGCCCATGTTTTTGTAATAAACGCTGATGACAGTGGGCTAGAGGGCTACTTCTTTTGACCAGTCGCCATCATTTACACTATGTGTAGAGAGTAAAAAAATCTCCCAGCCAAGCTGAAGTTGAGCAAATTGCAAAACAAGAGGTGTTTGTCAAGCAGAAACACTTTTTTGTGCAGGTAAATATGGGGTTAACCTTCAGAAGTGACTTATTAGTGTAACTGGCCATATGGGTAGTATACAAAAAGACTAAAAAGACTAATGTCATTATAGTGGAATTAAAACTGCTATTGTGCTTAACAACCCAGTGAGAGGTGTTCACCTGGCAGGGAAACAGTCTTCTATGAGGTTTAAGAAAGCTATAGAAAGTCAGATCTTTTCATCAAATATTTTATTATGTGTCCAGAAGTGTTGATTATTCATGTTTTTGAGACGTTATAGACATTACAGCTGATTTTCTGTAAAGCTGAATTAATAATTCTGATTAAAAGTAATGCATCATCCAATCACTGCCAACTATATTAAAATCAAATTATACATTATAAATTCTGAATCTATGTACTGATTATTATTGTCTCATGTCTGTCAAACATGTTGAGTGATCCAAACATCATCTGCAGCCTGAAACTGAACTTTTGATTGGATTTTAGGAGTGAATGCACTTAGATGCATAGAAAGTTATAGGATGCACTCTTGTTCCCTATTTAGTGAATGACTTACCCTCCAGTGTGCTGTCTGTCTTCACTGATCTCAGAACAGTTAGAAATGCACCTTATATTCATCCCAACTCAAATTGTAAGGATTACTCTGGCAACCACTAGGGGTCGCTATGTTTGTTTATTGTTCACTTGTCTTTCGTTTGCTTATTGGTTTTGTAGTTCTTTTCCTTGCCTTTTTCCATGGTTCTTGTGTTTATTAGTTCCAGGTGTTCCTTGTTTTCTCAGTTCTTTGTGTATTTAGTCCCTGTGTTCTCCTGTGTGTTTTTTTGTTGTTGTTGTTTGTTTGTTTGTTTATTTGTTTCTTCCTTCTTCCTCCTCCTCCTCCTCTTCTTCTTTTCTTTTCTTTGCTGGATGTATTTAGTGTGAGTTTCTGTTCTAGTTTTTGTCTCATCTGTGCGTTGCTTCCTTTTATATTTCACCTTTTCTTTAATAAACTGCATTTGGATCCACACCCTCGCTCTCATAGACTCCACTACATTACAGAGGAACTGACCACCAATGGATTAAGCAGTAAAGCTTCTTTGCCTCTGCAAGGAGCTTGCCCCATAGAGGAATATGTGGCTGACTTTTGTGAGCTCTCCAATCTGCTGAACTTGGATGAGGTAGTGCTGAATGACATTTTTAGGCATGGTCTGGAAGAGCCCACCCGGTCCGATATGCCAGGTGGAAGAGTGGAATGGTCTCTGACACAATTTACTGATGTTGCCATGTACTTAGATGGATTGAATCTTACAGTGGGAGGGATGCCTGAGTCCATGCCAGAGTCTCCGCCTCCTACGGCCTCGCCCACCTTCAGTTACACAAATGTATATTGACTTATGAAATGCTCACGGATACTCAGAAACCCAAAACAAGCATATACACCGCATATATACAAAGTGTACACATGCATTTACACTTATAAAACCAAGGGTGTATATTTGGTTTGAAAGTTGGTAGGGACATACTCTATTGCAGGAGAACAATATTCAAAATGTTGATATTAAAACAATATTCCAAGTTCAATCCAAATTAAGCTCAATCGACAGCATGTAGCACAATGTTGATCACCACAAAAATTCATTTCGACTCATTCCTCCTTTTCTTTAAAAAAGATAAAGCATAAATGGAGGTTGCAGTGTGGCACTTACAATGAAAGTGAATGTGGCCAATTTTTTGAGGGTTTAAATGCAGAAATGTGAAGCTTATAATTTAAAATGTAAAATTGTTTAACTCGTCATTTTAAGGTTTCAGGGTTTGTTGACATTACATCGTCATGGTAACGAAGTTGTAAAACTGGCTATAACTTTACACCGAAAAGGTTAAGTGATTTTATAACACTAAAATCATGTTAATGCACATATTGTTTATGTCTTGTTTACAGATTGACCTCATTTACTTCCATTGTAAATGTTTCACTGTAACCCCAATTTTATTTATTTTTTTAAGAAAAAGTGGGGTATGTCAAAATACATTTTTGTGGTAATCAATATTATGCCACAAATGCTGTCGATTGAGCTTAACTTGTATTGAACCCGGAATATTCCTTTAAGAATACGAGAAAGTATAGAGTCTACGGGCACAATATTTCCTCATATAACAAGTGTTATTTTCTATTCCTCTGCCCCACCATATTAAATATTAACCTGTTAATTTTACTAGCACTATTTTGATCACAAAGGTCTAATTTTATTTCCTGTATTTTATAGACAAAACATGCTTTTCCTATTTACCCTGATGTTCTTCTCCAATGTGCAAAATAAAATATGTATTGGCTAAATGTATGCTATACATTGTATGCAGAAAATATGCTATTAATTAGCATACTATTAATTAAAAATGCAAGCATCCTTGCACTGACATGGACCAACTCATTTTGAAGAGCTTCTTGCTCGACTCTCTCACACATGCCTGTGTCATAGAGATACAAAGATACTATATGCATGCCTTATATTTTCTGCTCCCTATATCTTTATCAACTTTATGCATGAATGCATTAAAATCATACCGCAATTTCATTTGTATACCAAAAAAAGTTTTTTTTAAAATTGATATTGTGCAGCCCCGCTGGCCGTGACTAAATTCTTCATTTGGGATGGCAGTTATGTCAAGGCTCCGGTGAGTTTGTCAGTTTGTTTTGTTATTTTCTCTCCCACATGTCTCACAGGTGCGGCCGGCATGCATGATCAGTGTTTCCATGGAAACATTGATTGTTCCCAGGGGAACGCTGATCATGCCACTAATTAGTGTGCCAAGCAACACCTGGTTCCCCTCTAATTCACTCCCTTCTTAAGCCCTTCGTATTCTCAGTATCTTTGCTAGATTGTTGTCCTTTCACAATTTTCCCTGTTCTTCACATTACAGCCCTCTACTTTCGCGTCGGATACGATGAGGGTGGCTTGTGTGATCACACTCCTCACCAGAATGGCAGGTGAATGGGGCAATGCCATGTAGGACAACAGACATCCCTGCTACGCTTCCTATCACGCCTTTTCCACTGAGATTTTGATCGCTCGGCTCAAGGTCGGGAGGTGGCGAGGGTCTAATCTGGACTGTCTCAAGGAGATCGACGAGTCTCAGATTATGCGATCGAGTTTCGCACCCTGGCTGCTTCTTTTGAGTGGAATGACCACGCCATGTGGGATCAGTTTCTGCATGGGTTTTCCGATGACATCCTGGACAAGATTTACTCTTTGGATTTGCCTCTGCGCTTCGATGACTTGGTGGATCTGTCTATACGAGTCAATCAACACCTGACCCTATGCCGTCACCACCGTCGACGCTGCTGTCCAACTACCCGGGTGGCTGATCCTCCTACCCGGTCTGCTTCTTCAGCCAGGTCACCAGTATCATGGCCCGACACTGAGCCGATGCAAATCGTAAGAACTCAAATCTCACGTAGGGAGAAACAACGATGCCTCGTCAATGGACTATGTTTTCATTGTGCTCGGTTTGGTCATCTCTCTGCTTCCTGTCTGGTAAAAGACACCGCTCATCAGTTGGAAAGGGGTTACTTGCGAGCGCAAGTAGGACCATAGGATCACAGCCCACACCCTCAGCCAAGCTGCTGTCCGTCATTACTTAGTCCACAAAGCCAGTCACCTTTGTTTCTGGAAATCATACGGAGCAGTTATCCTTTTACCTAATCCAATCTCCATCTGCTCCGGTAGTGTTGGGGCATCCTTGATTGGTAACGCACAACCCATACATAGAATGGGCAACCAACACTGTTCTTGTTTGGAGTCCTTATTGTTTGTCGCACTGTCTTAACTCTGCTGTTTCCCCTGTCCAGTCTTGTGTTTCGTTGCAGGATGAACCTGCAGACTTATCCGGAGTACCGTTGACATACCATGACTTGAGGGCGGTGTTCAGCCAGTACCGTGCAGTGATCCTTCCTCCTCATCGCCCATACGACTGTGTAATTGAATTGCTTCCTGGCACCTCTTTGCCACGGGGATGGCTGTATTTGCTCTCGGCTCCCGAGAGGGAGGCCATGAACAGGTATATCAATGATTCTCTGGCAGCCGGTCTCATCCACCCTTCCTCGTCGCAGGCAGGCATGGGGTTCTTCTTTGTGGAGAAGGATGGCTCGCTTAGACCCTGTATAGATTTTTGGGGGCTGAATGACATCACGGTGAAGAATCATTATCCTTTGCCGTTGATGTCCTCAACTTTTGAACTCTTGCAGGGAGCGTCTTTACGAAGTTGGATTTACGCAACGCTTACCATCTTGTCCGGATTCAGAAGGGGGATGAGTGGAAGACAGCTTTTAACACCCATAGGCAGCACTTTGACTTTTGATTATGCCTTTCGGATTGGTCAACGCCCCCACCATCTTCCAGGGGCTCGTAAATGATGTGCTTAGAGACATGGTTGATCGTTTTGTGTTTGTCTATCTTGATGATATTCTGAACTTCTCCCAGAATATCCAGGACCATGTTCAGCATGTTAGGCAGGTGCTTCAGCGACTTCTAGAGAATTGGCTGTTCGTCAAGGTGGAAAAGCATGCACAGTCAGTTCCATTCCTAGGGTTCATCGTTTCGTCTGAGGGAGTGTGCATGGACCCGGCTATGGTTAGAGCCGTTTCTGATTGGCCAACCCCAGATTCTCGCAAGGCTTTGCATTTCTAATTTTTACCTGAGGTTTATCAGGAATTACAGCCAGCTCGAACCACCTCTGACGGACTACTTTTTTTGATCCCCAAGAGCTGAGGCCGTGCTTTCTAAATTAAAGGAGCGGTTTTCTACCGTACCATCCTCGTAACTCCTGACACTGCAAGTCAGTTTGTGGTGGAGGTGGATACGTCTGAGGTTGGTGTCGGAGTGGTCCTGTCGCAGTGCTCTTCCTCAAATGGAAAGATGCATCTGTGTGCGGAATTACGACGTCGGCAACCGAGAATTGTTGGCTGTCCAGTTGGCCTTGGTCAAGTGCCGATACTGGTTAGAGGGTTCGGGGGATACCTTTCGTGGTCTGGACAGATCATAAGAACCTAGAGAACATTCGTAGTGCTAAACGACTGAACTCTAGATAGGCTCGCTGGGCACTATTTTTCACGCAAATTAATTTCATCCTGTCGTATCGCCCGTGCTCTAAAATTGTCAAGCCCGACTCCTTGTCTCGATGTTATGAGGTCGAGACCTCCACCGTCCCACCGGATACCATTCTACCTGCCACTCACGTGGTGGGCATGGTATCCTGGGAGGTGGAGGCTAAAGTCAGTGCTGCGCTACGTGCCCAGGGGGCTGGTTATTTGTTCTGTGATCTGTTTGGACGAACGTCCTTCAGTGGGGTCACTCATTCAATGTCACTTGTCATCCAGGGGTGACTTGCACCCAGATGCTCATTAGACAGTGATTCTGGTGGCCATCACTAGCACAGGACGAACATCCGCTTGACCTGTTTGTGCTACTAATAAAATGTCCTGTGAACCCCTAGCCAAGCTCTTCCAACCACTGTCTGTCCCTTTGAGACCCTAGTCGCACATATCCATGGATTTCGTAACTGGTCTGCGAGGAATAAAGCAATGTCCTCATCTGGCTTTCTGTCTTATAATGATAAATAGTGCAAAAATTAATGCGATTGCCAGGTCGTTAAGTCGTGTCGTGTACAACTGCATCTGTACAATTTTCAGATAAACTGACTCTGACTAAACTGACGTGTGCAGGGGCTCACGACCTCCCAAGTGTCAGAACTCGCACCACGTACGCCCGAGGGTTGTCACCCGTCCTGTAAAATATGGGATCATTCCGTATTTAAATATGAAATGATGCGTCCTGTATCGAATCAATATGATTTGTCTTGTAAGCTGGTCAGATGGCGTCACAGCATCACAGATGTCACAGATTGTTAATTTAACATTAATATAAGTTGAATATGTTTCATATGGTGGGTAAGGGGTCATCTGAAAAGTCTATACATTGTGATTGTGTTGAAAGGTGCTAATACTGTAGGGGGTGTGGTAAGGGACCGTCTGAAAAGTCCACACATTGTGCTTAAACTTTTTTACTGAAAAATTGAAGGTTCAATCTAATTATTCAATAAGATGTACAAAATAATACATATCCAACAATGAATGAATACAATCACTGATAAAGACAAGAAGTAGAGGTGAAGGAAAAAATAATTAAAATAAAATAACAAAAAAACTTAAAAATATATATAAACCAACACAGATCACAGATGTATACATAAAGATAAATAATCAAAGAAATAAAAATAATGATATTTTTTATAAGTCATGGGTCAGGAAAGTTCTCAGCACATAAGAAAGGATATACACTTTTTATTATTAGTGACTCAGAAAGCATTTATTGCTAAAACTGAACGGATGTGGTAAGGGACCATCTGAATACATGGTCAATTTCTAGGTATTATTCATCTTTAATGTAGTATTACTGACCGGGACTGCCGCTCCTTATACACATATTACACAGTCTACGTAGAGCACCTACTCCCTACAGGGGCACCATTCTTACCTTAGGGGGGCACCAGAAACTCCACCAGAACCTAATGTCTTCAGTATTATGTGGTGATACTTTGGCCCATAATTGAAAAGTTACAGTATGTTACATGTAGACATCACAGAGTGGAGGTGACATCAGACTTTTAGCTAAATAACTCTGGTGTTATTTTAAGTAGTGGTCAGTCGATATGGGATTTTTAATGGCCGATGCCGATATCCAGAGTGCAGGTAGGCCGATACAATGCAGATATGTCACACAATTTAATATAGTAAATAACATAAACATAAAATTGCTAAAAAATTAAATAAAATAAACTCTTATTTAGCACTATATTTACTCAATTTCACACAAAACTAAAAAATTACATTGTTCTTTAAATGGTAGATAGCAGTTTCTTCAGATTTCTGTTTAGTCATCAAATTTTAGTGAAGAAATTGTAAATATATTAGGAAGAAGGAAAATAACAGTACACACAATAGTCCAGCAAGCATGGATGGCATGTCCACATTAGTAATTGCATTTACTCAAAACAAAAATACCGAATACAACCAATTGTACATACAGTGCACAGTGAATAAGACATTTACTTATAGCACACGTGAAGCACTTTTACTTTGAAGTTGTACCAGAGAGTATTTAGCAGAGACTGGCCACTTCTATTAAAATGAATTGGAAAAATTGGAAAGCCATACAGTAAAAAAATATATTTTTTCTAGCCAAAATATATTTTAAATATATGCCAAATATATGTTGTAACTGTGAAGCTCAATAAAATATATTTTTGAAATCGAAAATATATTTAATTTCAACCTTCATTTCACAAAATATATTTCGAAATGTATTTCAGGGTCAAGAAAATACATTTCCAACCTTACAGAATGTGGATGGAGATCAAAAGTATCCATTATTTAAAATTAAAAAAAAAAAAAAAGTGTGTTAGAAGAATTACATTCTAAAATAGTTTACCATAGAGTAACAGGAATATATCAAATGTACAACATCAAAAAATAGTTGGCTACAAATAAAAACAGAGCCAAAGGTTTAGCAAGAATAAGATAACAGATCAAGTTTATTTATTTGCTTGTCACATTACAGAATACCTCACTACTAATGTAGTGTACAGTTGACTTTGACATTAACTGTCAGGGATACAGTAGGACATTTAATGATAACAAGGCAGTAAGTGTACTGTATGATATGATGTTTTGAAAAGGAACCAGAACAACAACGATGCACAAAATTGCTATGTACACTTTAATTTTTGACATTAATTCATTAAGGGATACAATATAACACTTTAATGGTAACACACAAAGTATTAAAATCATTGGTATAATTTTCTGTTTAAAATAAACAGAGCAACAACAATGCATAATATATAATACTGCTAATGTACCGTACATTTGACTTTTTGCCATTAAATATTCAATTAAGTTTATGGTTTTATGGTTCACCTATTGATGAAATTAAGATGACAAAATAAAGGACAACATTGATGATTATTCGTAAAACACAAACGGTAAACATTTGTAATAAAGATAGAATGTTATTTATTGTGAAATCTATGCTTACCAAGCAGTTTCCAGGGAATTCAAAAAATGTATCGTCTTGTTGCAGGATCCGTATGATAATTGGCGCACGCAGCACAGTCTGCGCATGCACATTGTCTTAGTGACGTTAGAGACATAATTCGATTTTAAAAATAAAAACGAAAATATTTAAATAATCCTAAAAAAATTTAATGTAAGTGCAAAGTAAATAAATAAATAAATAAAAATTTCTGTTCATTAAAAAAAGCAGCTTGATTACGTCGTTTAACTTTTTTTTTTTTTTGTTTGTTTTCTTTTTTTTAAATAACCGTTGCCTGAGGCGCGAATTCCGACCGTGACCACACGCTGGAAGACACAAGCTGATTATGTTTGCGTTAATTAAGTGGGTGGATGATGAAAAATTCTCAATTCTGCCCACTTAACATGAATTTGATGAGGATGAATACTCAGCAGGTATGGTGGAAAATGACGTTTACTTGGTGGAGTGGCGCCAAGGCATCAAAGAGCCGAAAGTGGGGGTGGCCGGCCTATGAGGCTTTCATCATCAAGATAAAAGGTGCCTATTTTTACTATCCTATTTCCAATATAATACTCTTATATTATGCTCTATTATTCTGTATACCGCTTGTAGATTTATAACAAGACGTCAGTAAAATATTCATTTTGTTATTTTTTTTAAAAAAATTTTAGTTAACATCAGGACCGTATATAGTTGTGACGGACTACAAACATTAGCCTTTTTCTTAGCATTATTCTACCTCCTCAGAAAGGGAAAAAACTTTACAAATAAAACTTAAGGAAACTGAAGAACAGCTACCCAAGTCAGACACTCTGAAGAGAAAGAGTAAACCTTCAATGAAACTCCTAGAGGCCGCAGAGATGAGAGAGGAACCAGCAGCTAAGAAAAAGGTTAGTGTTGGTCAGAACCGTGTGTATGTGTGTGTGTGTGTGTGTGTGTGTGTGTTTTATATATATATATATATATATATATATATATATATATATATATATATATATATATATATATATATTTGTACTTGTTTACAGTCAATAATGTATGTTTAAGGTACACCTCACAGACCTACCAAATGATCTAAAGGTGTGGAATGAAAGAAAAATGTATCAACTACATGAATCTAAATAAAGAGAATGAGAGGCTGAAAAATGAAATACTTGAAAGTAAGTACTGTACTAATTAAAAAACAAATATATATATATATATATATATATATATATATATATATATATATATATATATATATGTGTGTGTGTGTGTGTGTGTGTGTGTGTGACTGTGTGCGCTTACACTAACCACAGTTTGGTCTTTCTACTGTTTTTTTGTTTTTTTTAAATTCACATTTAATTTTACTTTCACAGAAATCCCATCTCTCCTTCTGGCTACAGAGCATTTACTCCAGGAGGTTAGAATTGTTTACAAAATATAAAGCACAGTTACTAATGACAATGATCCACATTTCCTTGCCTTTTTAAACTTAAGACCTTTAGAGTTTTTTGGTTGCTCAGTAGTAATATTTCTGCCCATGAAATCAAATGCATTATTATTGTTGTTTTTGGTGCAGTTTACAATAGCTGTTGCAGATGTTCATGATGTACATTTTACATGTTGTTCATATCTATGAACATATGATATAGATTAAAAAAAACAAATAAACTTGTGCATTGTACTTAGTGGGGGGGGGGGGGGGGGGGGTCTTATACTAATTTGCACTGGGCCCCGCACCATGCTTGGGTCGTCCCTGATTGTTCTTGTACATTGCATCTGAACAAGGAATAGTCTGCTATGTAAATATTTTTCTGATGTACAGTATTAAGTGACTAATATATGAATTTCTCTCTTACAGATGTCAAAGACTCCATCTCATGTTCCCCTCTCACATGCTCCTAAAGTAAGTATTAGCTGCTTTTTATGTAATGTCTGTGCCACATGCTATTATGTCACATACTAAGCATAACTATTAAAATAATGACTGTTTTCTTGAGATCATTAGATAAACATATTTTTTAACAACAATTGTCCAGTACTATTGCTAACATATATCCATTTACTGTATTAATTTTAGCCTTTGGAATCAAATGCAGATTTCCTTGATGTAAGTTATGCATTTATAACTATTGTTTTTATTTTATGTTTTTACATTCAAATATACTTGTCCAATCAGGAACTTTATTCTTAACATCCTAGTGATTTGAACATTACTGTGGTAGATAAAGAATAGTTCACCTAAAATTGATATTTCTCATCATTTACTCACCCTTGTGTTGTCTCAAGTTTGTATGACTTTTTTCTTCAGCATAACAGCAAGATATTTTCTGATGGAGATATGGTGAGTGTATGCATATAGACATACAGTCCTGGTGCTTAATACATGCACAGAGCACTAGGTGGAACCAGGAAGTTATTTAATTAATCATGATCATGAAGTTGATTGCTGATGTCAAGATTTATAGTAGAGGTATATTTTGGAGGAACGTTTTGGTCTGTTCTCACCCAAAATCTAGAAGACATTTGCTTTAGAAGACATTTATTAAACTACTGGAGTCTTATGTCTTACAATTAAGCTTTTTATGTCTTTTTCAGAACATGATACTCTGTACCTATTCACTTGCATTGTATGGGTGTATTCAAGTCATACCTCCATCAAAATATAAGTCACATGACTTACAAGCAGTAATGTTTAGATAGTTGTGCAACGTTGTGATATTCTGATACTTCTACAAAGATTTTATGATGCTCAGTGTTGTGTGTATTGTTTTTAATCTATCAATATTCTGCTTCACAGGTGCCGAAGGCTCCATCCAAGGCTTCTCTGTCTGGTTCTGCCAAAGTAAGTATTTTGTTTTCACCTATGAAAAAATACATGGTGCAGTTACATTAGTGTCAATTGCTTTGTTAATTCTTAATAAAGTGTGTCTGTCTGTAATAACATTGACTATTTTTTTATTTTGACTTTTTTTAGTGTTCCAGTGATGCTAATTATGTAAGTAATTTTTGCTGAGGATTTAGGTCTGTACATACAGATTTGTTATGCATTTCTGTGATGGGTGAAATGGCTGAATAAAAACTTAAATGAGTTTTAAATAATGTATATTGTAAATCTCTTTTTATGTGATCACAACCACAGGTTTAGTTAGCACATGGCACAGGCATAAAAATTCTAAAGCATCAATGGACTTCTGCCCTGCAGACCCAAACAGCCATTTCAGTGGTGCGTGTTCTTTTAATGGCCGCCTTCCCACTGGAGGTTCTGATCCACAGCAATTTGAAAGGTAAACAGTTTCGAAGGCCAGGTCAAATTCTTAGATATTAATCTGAGTAGTTTAAAAAAGGCTAATTCTACCTCTCCTTCATTATTTTCTCTACTGTCCAAAACATACTCATAAACATATCTTTCAAATCCAGCATACCTATAGTTATTTTTCTTCAGTTCCACTGTTAAGGTGAACAAAAATATTTGGAAATCTAAAACTAGTTTGAAGACAATGGTGCATGCCCTCTGTACCCTATTCAAATGTTCATGTATCGTGTATTGTCTTTTGTAGGAGGAATGAGTAAAACTGACTGTGGTGCTGAGAGAAGGAGTGCCCTTGATAAGGACACCATGGCAGCCATATATGGTAAGTCAAGACTTGCGGTGCGTCCGAAATCGCATACTGTTTCAGTAGGTACTACATTTGTATTTGAATTTACTTCACAACCGTTAAAAAAGTATGTTCTATATGAATGAAATTCGGACTTACCTACTATTTTTCAAATACTATGAATTCGGACATACTACCATGTTGGCATACTGTATAGTAGAGAAGTATTTGATTTCGTATGCAGAGTTAGTGAAAGGAAAATTTACTAGAAAAATTCAGTCAAAGGGTTAGTTCAACCCTCGTGTTGTTCCAAACCCGTAAGATTTTCGTTCATCTTCGGAACTCAAATGAAGATTTTTTTTTTTTTTATGAAATCTGAGAGCTTTCTGTCCCTCCATTGACAGCTACGCAACTACCAATTTGACATTTCAAAAAGTTCATAAAGAGATCGTAAAACTAAACCATATGAATTGAGCGGTATAGTCCAAATTTTCTGAAGAGACTTGATTGCTTTGTATGATAAACAGATTGAATTTAGGCTTGATCAGCGAACATAAATGGAAGCTCAACCAAACCTACTTGACGCATGAGAATTAACCTCATTGGTTCTCGCTGAAACTCAAACGTGCTGCGTAACACGAGAATGAACCTCATTGGTTCTCGCACGTCAAGCGATCATGCTTGAGCTCCCGTTTACCACAACTGATGAGTTGATGAATGGTTATATGTGAATATAATTCAATCTGTTCATCATATAAAGCGATCGAATCTCTTCAGAAAATTTGGACTAAACCACTCAATTCATATGGATTAGTTTTACACTGCAAAAAATACTTTTCTTAGTATTTTTGTTTTGTTTCCAGTCCAAATATCTAAAAATTCTTAAATCAAGATGCATTTACTAGATAAGTAATATGGCATAAGATATTATGTCTTGTTTTCTGAAAAAAAAAAAAAAAAAAAAAAAAATCCAAATTAAGTGAGTTTTTGCTTAAAAAAGCCAAATTATCTGCAATGGGTAAGACAAAAAATCAAATGGAAACAAGATTATTTTTCTTACCCCATTGGCAGATAATTTTGTTTGTTTTAAGCAAAAACTTTTTGTCTATGTACTTGTCTAGTAAATGCATCTTGATTTAAGAATTTTTAGATATTTGGACTGGAAACAAGACAAAAAATCATTTTTTGCAGTGTACAATCTCTTTATGAACTTTTTGAAGCGTCAAATTGGTAGTTGCGTGGACTGTCAATGGAGGGACAGAAATCTCTCAAATTTCCTAAAATTATCTTAATTTGTGTTTTGAAGATGAACGGAAGTTTTATGGGTTTGGAACAATATGAGGAGGAGTAATTAATGACAGAATTTTCATTTTTGGGTGAACTATCCCTTTAAAATATAGCTGTGATTTTTGTCTCTTACAGTGGCAGTGAAGAAGAGGTTTCCCAATGTGTCCAGAGGAGCTTTGGGGATTGCAGTGAATTCTAAGCTAGGGGAACTGAGACTGCTTGAAAAAAAAAAAAAAATAATCAAAAAAAAAAAAAGTTATTTTTTTGAAATTTAAAGTATGTTCCCTGCTTGATTTTTATTCAAATGTGTTACATACATGTTCACATTTTAGACATCAAACAAAGATTTTCTTCAAATGTTACGTGTGTGTATTTTCTTGTATTGAAATATATGGAGGGCAAAATATATTTTTTTAATGCTTTTAAAATATATTTATATTTTTAAAATATATTTTCAAAAATGGCCAAAAAAATTGATGTAGATAGGAAGCCCCACCTTACAGGTAAAAGAGCCAATCACCTTTTAAAAACAGACATCACCTGTCAATCAACTCGAGAACGTGCATGCGCATTAGCTACAGGTGCATCTCAATAAATTAGAATGTCGTGGAAAAGTTCATTTATTTCAGTAATTCAACTCAAATTGTGAAACTCGTGTATTAAATAAATTCAATGCACACAGACTGAAGTAGTTTAAGTCTTTGGTTCTTTTAATTGTGATGATTTTGCTCACATTTAACAAAAACCCACCAATTCACTATCTCATAAAATTAGAATACATCATAAGACCAATAAAAAAAACATTTTTAGTGAATTGTTGGCCTTCTGGAAAGTATGTTCATTTACTGTATATTACTCAATACTTGGTAGGGGCTCCTTTTGCTTTAATTACTGCCTCAATTCGGCGTGGCATGGAGGTGATCAGCTTGTGGCACTGCTGAGGTGGTATGGAAGCCCAGGTTTCTTTGACAGTGGCCTTCAGCTCATCTGCATTTTTTGGTCTCTTGTTTCTCATTTTCCTCTTGACAATACCCCATAGATTCTCTATGGGGTTCAGGTCTGGTGAGTTTGCTGGCCAGTCAAGCACACCAACACCATGGTCATTTAACCAACTTTTGGTGCTTTTGGCAGTGTGGGCAGGTGCCAAATCCTGCTGGAAAATGAAATCAGCATCTTTAAAAAGCTGGTCAGCAGAAGGAAGCATGAAGTGCTCCAAAATTTCTTGGTAAACGGGTGCAGTGACTTTGGTTTTCAAAAAACACAATGGACCAACACCAGCAGATGACATTGCACCCCAAATCATCACAGACTGTGGAAACTTAACACTGGACTTCAAGCAACTTGGGCTATGAGCTTCTCCACCCTTCCTCCAGACTCTAGGACCTTGGTTTCCAAATGAAATACAAAACTTGCTCTCATCTGAAAAGAGGACTTTGGACCACTGGGCAACAGTCCAGTTTTTCTTCTCCTTAGCCCAGGTAAGACGCCTCTGACGTTGTCTGTGGTTCAGGAGTGGCTTAACAAGAGGAATACGACAACTGTAGCCAAATTCCTTGACATGTCTGTGTGTGGTGGCTCTTGATGCCTTGACCCCAGCCTCAGTCCATTCCTTGTGAAGTTCACCCAAATTCTTGAATCGATTTTGCTTGACAATCATAAGGCTGCGGTTCTCTCGGTTGGTTGTGCATCTTTTTCTTCCACACTTTTTCTTTCCACTCAACTTTCTGTTAACATGCTTGGATACAGCACTCTGTGAACAGCCAGCTTCTTTGGCAATGAATGTTTGTGGTTAACCCTCCTTGTGAAGGGTGTCAATGATTTAGTCTTCTGGACAACTGTCAGATCAGCAGTCTTCCCCATGATTGTGTAGCCTAGTGAACCAAACTGAGAGACCATTTTGAAGGCTCAGGAAACCTTTGCAGGTGTTTTGAGTTGATTAGCTGATTGGCATGTCACCATATTCTAATTTTTTGAGATAGTGAATTGGTGGGTTTTTGTTAAATGTGAGCTAAAATCATCACAATTAAAAGAACCAAAGACTTAAACTACTTCAGTCTGTGTGCATTGAATTTATTTAATACACGAGTTTCACAATTTGAGTTGAATTACTGAAATAAATGAACTTTTCCACAACATTCTAATTTATTGAGATGCACCTGTATATAAACTGGGGAAATTGTGATTTTTTTTTTTTTTTTTTTTTGGCGTAATATGAGTTAAAGAAGCACCATTTATGATACATGTGTAGTCAGATTTTACTGCTGATTTGAAATATGTTCTTTGATCGTAATCTTGACCAAAAGTTCTGGAGATTTCAGTCTTTCCCCATTCAAGTAGATAGGAGCTGCACTATCATGACTGGAAATAGCCTCTCAAGAGCGTTCCAAACATGGCCGACAGTGGACTGACTTGCTAGAAAGACTTTGGTTGCACTCACGCGTTCGTGCTTATCCAGCGTGAGCAGCAATCTCCTGACAGTTTAAACGGCCTGGATCGCCTGCTTGGAATGTCACAGACTGACCGTCATGATTTGTGAATCAGAGGAACTTTTGATCCTTATCCTTACGTTTTTGATTCTGGCTGATGGAATACGCGCTTCAGAGGAAGATAGTAGATGAACGCTCCACGGGAAGAAAATGCTGGATTTTCGTGATGTTCGCGAATGACATCTGTTTAAACGAGATATCTGCAGATGGTATATAATAGAAGTTTTATTGATATTTGCCTTTGTATCATTAGACAAGACAGTTAAAATTTACAGGGAACTGTTTAGGAGAGAGGGAGAATGAAACAGGTGGGCACTTTTACATTATGAGCTCAAACGCGTCTGCTGCGGCTCTGATATGCAGACCGTTTAAATGACACTGTGTTGCACACCGGTCTATTATTGTAGTAACACGATGGCACGTAACAACAAAACGAACTGTGACTGGTCGTTTACAAGTCTCAGTCGCTTCACATGCAAGCAAGCTTTTCTCGGCGCCCTCAAGAAACAAATCGGCCAAACGGGAAAATGTATCAGCCGATGCCGTTAATTAATAAAGTCAGAAAATCGGCCGATATACAGCCGAGGCCGATAAATCGATCGACCACTAATTTTAAGTGTGTAACTTAACAGTTTTGTGATGTTTGTCATGTGTGGTCAAGCTTAACTTGTCCACCCTGTTATGGAAAAATATGATATTATAATATTAAACTATTCATGATAAAAGGGATAAAATCACATGTTATTGAACTGTGATGACTTGACATCATTTACACAAGGCTAATTTTACCTCAATATGTCCATTCTGACTCATTTTGAATCTACACAATTACTTAATACCACTTAAGTCCATGAGATTGACCTGCATGACTTCTGAAAACATTAATGTCCCATTTATGATAAAACATAAAGACAAACATGAAGCTGTTTGTTTTACAGACCCAGGGCACCAAACATCAAACTTTCAATAGGATGCTATACTGCTGACCAGTCGAGACTGTAAAAAAAAAAAAGCAAAGGAAAGGAAAGGAAAAAACAACGCTTACGTGTGTGTGTGTGTTTTATTTTATTTTTTCCCCAATTTGGAATGCCCAATTCCCACTACTTATTAGGTCCTCATGGTGGCACGGTTACTCACCTCAATCCGGGTGGTGGAGGACAAGTCTCAGTTGCCTCTGCTTCTGAGACGTCAACTCGTGCATCTTATCATATGACTCGTTGTGCATGACACCGCAGAGACTCCGCACGTGGAGGCTCATGCTATTCTCCGCGATCCACGCACAACTTACCATGTGCCCCATTGAGGCAAGAACCATTAATCGCGACCACGAGGAGGTTACCCCATGTGACTCTACCCTCCCTAGCAACCGGGCCAATTTGGTTGCTTAAGAGACCTGGTTGGAGTCATTCAGCATGCCCTGGATTCAAACTTGCAACTCCATGGGTGGTAAACACTTACAGTTTAATGCGTTTGAATTTGATAAGGGATGGGACAGTACAATTGTACTAAGAAAGATTAACTCTCAGGGGTCGACGGACGCACCGGCGCGTCCTGCTGGATTTTTTTCCTCATAACAGCGGAAACAACTTAAAATACTCCATCATTTTTGGGCATACAGATAAGTGTAAGACATCATTAGAGACTATAAAGGGTCTACTTTTATTTGTGTATACTCACAATAACAACAAAACCTTGTGCTTTTGTAAAATAAAGAAAATAAATGGTGCGCTTTCAGCCGTCTCTGTCTCCGCGAGCATCTTTCTGAAACACGTCACAAAAATGAACTGAAACTCCGCGAATACTTATCACACAAACATGAAACATATGTCTAAAGAAAGCTTAAAATGTCTACTTTTAAATACAATAATTCAAATTTAAAACAAATATTCTCCTGCAAAGCGAAACAAAGCGATGTACAGTTTCTCCTGGCTCAGCTAATTATCGCTAATGTGATCACACTCACCAGCAGAGCGCGTTATTCATACAGTAATGTGCTGAGGCGATCTATGCAAATTGTAAACGCCCCCAACAGTGCCTTAAAAAGCATCAAGTTCATTAACTTTCCTGCGTGTTTGGAAGATGGCACGTTACACAGGTGAGGAAGCTCCTGGATAGTGATGAAGAGTTCACATTTTCCTCAGAAGAAGAGCGGGACTCTGACGATGAACGTTTGAAGAGCGACTTGATCCAGACGAAGATACAATTTCGGATGAGTAAGTCATTTAGTTTTACTTACATATTAGTTGACGTGCTATTTTATATAAACATGGACATATTTTACTAGTTGGATTATTTCCAGAATTGCCAGCCAGGATTCAGAGTATTGAAATTTGAAATGTCCTAATAGGCAAGTTTAGTTACGTTTAAATGTTGTTTCGGCTAAAGCAGATATTTAAATTGTAAGCTGTATGATATAAATATGATATGTAAAATGATATAAAAATAATATGAATGTTTAGATTACATTTTAACTAGTGTATATGCTGCCTCATTATCATCAACGAAGCTTGTGCTTGCAAATATCTGTTCGGGTGTAAATGTGTAAAATGTGCTGTAAATATGCCCATATTAGAAAATCAGCATATTAGAATGATTTCTGAAGGATCATGTGACAGTGAAGACTGCAGTGATGATGCTGAAAATTCAGCTTTGATCACAGGAATAAATTGCATTTTACAATATATTCAAATAGAAAACAGTTATTTTAAATTGTAAAAATATTTCACAATATCACTGTTTTTGCTGTATTTTGGATCAAATAAAAGCAGCCTTGGTGAGCAGAAGAGACTTCTTTTAAAAACATTAAAAAATCTTACCGATCTAGAAATTTTAAATTGTAGTGTAGGTCTAAAGTTTTTAAGTAAAGTCTTTATGTAAAGAAAATGTATAGTCAGATTACTTCTTTTAACTTAAACTTGATTTTGTGAATAAGCTACAAACAATACATTCAATCATTAAGTCTCCTCACATTCATTCTCTCTCAGGGGAGGGGTCTTTGTCTCCTCAGGTGTGAATCACATCAATATTCATGATCATCCACGCCTCCTCGCATATGGCCTTTCTAACACTAAAAGTGTCTTACAAAAGTTAAATGACTATATTGTTTTGTATGAATGAGTGATCAGGATGGTTTTCACATCATGTTTGTAGCAAAAATTCTAGGCTACAAGATCCAGTTCTCAAAAGTCTTGTGAACAAATGTTTAGTATGTGTTATATGGCCTTATTTCAGTGACTTAAAATTTTATGTTTTTCAAAAACCATGCATAAATGTTATTTTCTCAAAATTACAGACATGTACATACATGTTGTTCACATATTATTGTAGCCCAGTTTGTGCTGAATACAGTGTTATCAGAATTTAGCCATTAATATGTTTTTAAGCAACTGTCAAGGCATGTCAAAACTTCTCCAGGGCCCAAAACACCCTCAGACCCCAGAGGGTTAATTCCCCTATATTCCATTACATAATACACATTCAACATGTATTACAGAATTATTATTATTATTATTAATGGAAATTCTGTCATCATTCACCATCATGTTGTTCCAAACCCGTATGACTTTCTTTCTTCCATGTAACACAATAAGGAGATATTAGACATAATGTTTGCCTGAAGCACTATTTACTTTCAGTGAATTTATTTTTCCTCCATATTTTGAAAATGAATGGTGACCGCGACTGTCAGTCCCTAACATTCTGTCGAACATATTTTGTGCTCCACATAATGCAAGCATCACACTGGTTTGGAACAACATGAGGGTAGGGAAATGATGACATAATATTAAATTATGGCTGAGCTATCACTTTAAAGGGGTAGTTTACCCAAAAATGCAAATTTTCATCATTTACTCACCCTCATGCCATCCCAGAAGTGTATGACTTCCTTTCTTCTGCAGAACACAAATTAAGATTTTTAGAAGAATATTTTAGCTCTGTAGGCAAACATTTTGATGCTCCAAAAAGAGCACATAAAGGTAGCATAAAAGTAATACATAAGACTCCAGTAGTTAAATCCATATCTTCTGAAGTGATATGATAGGTGTAGGTGAGAGTCAGATCATTATTTGTCATTTTTTGCTAGACAGCAGGGGCGATATGCAGAGAAGTATGTGAATCACCAAAAACACAAGAAGAAGAATGTGAAGGTGATCAGTTTCTCTGTTTCTCATCCACACCTATCACATCGTTTTTGAAGATATTGATTTAACCACTGGAGTCTTATGGATTACTTTTATGCTGACTTATGTGATTTTGTTTAGCTTTAAAATGTTGCCACCCATTCACTTGCATTGTATGAACCTACAGAGCTGAGAAATTATTCTAAAAATCTTCATTTGGGTTCTGCAGAAGAAAGGAAGTCATATACATCTGGTGTTGCATGAGGGTGAGTAAATAATGAGAATTGTAATTTTTGGGTGAACTATCCCTTTAAGGGCTCTTGTCAGATCTGGATGTATTTGTCAGTAAAAGAGGTTTGGAAACATTTCTAGTAATTATTACAGTGAAAATGTGAAAATGTCCCACAAGGACATTATATGTAATGCTGAAATATAAACCAAAGCAAGATCATGCTTTATTAATGCCTTCTTTTGCTATTTCATAGCTTTTAAAGTCCTGTGTGGATTCTTATTTCAGTGTAGTTACAGTTTTCAATGTCGTAAGTATTTAGATCATTAGTTCTGTACAGCAGTACCATCGCTCTCTAAACGCAGAGTACGCAGCCTAGTGCGTAGGGCACCAACCCTGGTCGTGGAACACTCACTGTGTCTGAAACCGCCTCCTATCCACTATATAGTGCACTATTTCGAGTGTCTGCCATTTTGTAGGATTGTCTGAATTCTGAGTGAGCCACTTGTTCCCTACTTTTGTTCACTCATTAGATTCCTCCTAATTGATTATTTAATATAAAACTATAACATATCCATATACATTTTATATCAAAATGCCACAGTTACTGTTACTCTTGTAAAATCATGATACATTTTAGAAAGCTTAAAGCTAGAAAATTCTCATTAAAATTTAAATGGGTCGCATACATTTTGTCATCGGTGCCGTAATATCGAGGGATATCCAGTTTCACTTGCATAAGTAATTTGCTCTGTTAAGGCCCAAACTTGCGTGACAATGCACTCTAATTTCGAGTATACATTTGATGTACACTCGACGACGGTTATTTGCCCACAATCCACCACGGGGAAGATGTACGAGCTGGGAGTTTACTGCTTCCTTCACTCCTGCAATGTTTTATTTCATGCTGAATGTAGTAAATTACTTTTTGACAAATCATTACTTGATTAAAATAACAATAACATATAGAGGGAGAAAACATACAGATGCATTTAAAAATGTACTCTTTATTTGATCAAATGTGTTTACTCTTTATATTAACACACAGTATATATTAAAAATGACAAACATATTGAAGATTTATTGTATTAATATATTATTTAATAAGAATAACAAGTAAGGCCCAGTATTTAAAATTTCATATGTGACGTTGTTTCTGTGACAGCCCCAGAGCTCCGACACTCAGCTTCCAAATCATTCATTTCGTTTACTTACTGCTGAGATATAATGCACTAACTGCTATTCACTATATAGGAAATAGTGAATGAGTGAACGATTTCGGTCACAGCCACTCTCTTCTCCATATGATTGCCTCGCGCCCGCGCATCTCACATGCGTGCGCCCCGTACACCTCGCTGTGCATGCGCAGAAATGATGTCTGTTCGTGCTCCAGTTGTCGATCACGCGAATGGCAGTAATTTACACTTAACTTGGATGTTTACATGGATTTATACAGTTAATCCGCCAAGTAGCTGCAATAGTTTCCAGTACCCCCGCGAGGGCGTGGGGTAAATGCGTAAATACTGCTCATGACATGCGGGACGCGGGACAAAGCGCACTGATATATTGCTGCACTGATTTAAAAATGTACACTTAAAAACTGGTGTCATAAGAGCCCAGTTACATTATCACCCTGAAAATGACCATCTCATTACACAGAAAAGCCCACGTTAGGATTAGAGCCAAAACTTTCCTCAGCGTGCTGCCTTAAATTGGAGCTGTGATTTTAATCTTGAAATATCAGCTTGTCTTAGTGTTAAATGAAGGCATTGCATGACGAAACTATTCTTTTTTTTTTTTTTTTTCACTGTGCAGAGCAAAGAAAGTGTTTCACTTTGAAGAGCTTGATGCTGCAGTAGTGATTGAGTGATCGACACTCTGTGACAGCAGCTCAGCGCAGCTGTGTGAACTTCCGCTCTTATAAAAGTCCCATTCAATAATCTCTCAATAAATTACACATTAATTCAAATTAAACCCAGTAATGTAATGACAGGAATGCCACCTATTGTAAAGAAGTAAAAGTAAAAAAAATTCATTAGAAATTTGCTTGAGTGAGAGTAAGAAGTACCCACTTTTAAACCTACTCTAAAAGTAGCGCATTACTAACCACCTCTGCTCAGGGCAAAATACCACAGACATTTGTTAGAAAGTAAAAGAATGCCCCCATAAAAGTAAAAACTGCCCCTGAAAATCAAATGTAGAGGGCAAATATTGCCCCTTAATAAGAACAATAATTTCTGATACTGTGGTAGATGTGCAGGTGTATCGTGGTCCAAAGGAACAGTTGCTAATGTGACATCTATGTATTGATATATATGTGGAATATAGCACAAGTATGGACTACTTGTATGATACTTTTATGGTTCTTTTGGAGCTTGACCCAGATCCCCATTCACTTTCATTGTATGGAAAAATGCAGTGTGACCGTTCTGCTAAACATCTTTGTTTGTGTTCATACATGTTTGGTACATTATGAGGGTGAGTAAATGATTAATTTCATTTCAAAATTTACACTACCCCATAAGGACTTTAATTTTGTCTGTTTCTCACCCAAAGCAATTGTATTGCTTCAGACGACATGGATTAAACCACTGGAGACTTATTGATTACCTTTATGTAATCGAGCCCCGAATGTTTTCTGTTTGGAACTCATGCGAAAACCAGGCTTCAGCCGCGCAGCACAGATGCGTCTTTCAGATCAACTTCCCATGTGTTGTTGAGTGAATTAAATTATATTCATCTCACATTCTGCTAAATGTGCGCTAAATATGCTTCACAACTGAAAAGCACATTTGCGTTGCGTGATCAAAGCCTGGTTTTCGCGTGAGCCTAGTGCAAGCCATCACAATACCACTTGTGCATGTGAAGTGATCTGCTCTGATCTGTTCTATTCCTGGAGCATGCGCGTCAACCTGGGATGAAGGATAAAGGCTTTGCCAACGCATGTCCAATGTGTGGTCCCGTTGTACATACATTATATTACAAACCTCTTTATTTTCTGAAAAGATATGTTTGTATAATCTAACTTGTTCGGCAAGACTCTCCTCAAATTGCTGCTCCGTCATTACAGTTGTTGATTGAAAAAAGAAAATCCATTGTAGGCAGTGCTGAGAATACAGCGCATACTTGTGTTAGGTTATGAATTGCGCTCTGACACATTTCACAACGCAACAACTCGTGAAGTCGAGCTTGCGGAGCAAGATGCGTCTGCGTTTGCGACTTTGCGTACTTGCGTGAAGTATGTTTGGGCCTTTACAGAGCAAATTATTTACGCGAGTGAAACCGGACTTCCCTCAATATTACAGCGCCGATGACAAAATGTATGCGACCCATTTCAATTATAATGAGAATTTTCTAGCTTTAGGCTTTCTAAAATGTATCATGATTTTTACAAGAGTAACAGTAACTGTGGCATTTTGATATAAAATGTATATGGATATGTTATAGTTTTATATTAAATAATCTATTAGGAGAAATCTATTAGACTTCAATTTCATCACAACTGTGGCAGTTGTAGTTAACGTTTTAAAATGTGTCCAAGCTACTATTTCTTCATAACAATTACTATAATTAATATTTGATTTATTATTATTTATTTTTTAAGAAACACTAGCTACATTGACCTAACCACAGTAACGAGGACATCCATGGTCTTACCTGTGCTTATATGGCATTGCACTGTAAATATAAGGGCAAGTACATAACAGACTTTAAAGTCTCAAAAGAAATTATGAGAATTTATGGACAAGGTTTTCCTGCTGTGCAATATATATTCTGTTTGAATGATGTTTGATAAAAAAATAAAATCATTACTTAAATCATTAAGAGTCTGATGAAAGGAAAACAATATCTGTTGGAGTAGGAAACTCAGTAAAATGGTCTACTCATGGGTACAGTCAGACTATTATAACTAGTCCTATACTAAGTAACTACTAATAAGTCCAAACAACTAGTTCAAATAAGGTAAGGTATTTTCATTCAAAAGGTTCTAGATGCTTTAAATAAAAATCACTCTGAATACTGAGATACTTCAGATACCTTTCATGTAAATACTATGACATATATCAAAATATCATAATAGAACAATCACTGCATGGTACTGTTACAGCTGGCTTCTTTTTTGAAGGTCATTGTGAGAAATTTCGACAACGTTGTGTGAATCCTTTAAGTCTAGAGATGCTTTGAAAATGTAAAATTGCTGCTCCAAAAACCACCAGAATTATATTGTAAAATTTTAAAAAAATTAAATATCAAGGGGGAGCATGCCACTGAACCCCTCAACATATGTAATATGGAAGCACTATGTGACTTGATGGGTGAATAATGAAAGGCTAGAAACACCCATTGAATGTGGAAAACAAAGCATAGGCATGCTCTTTTTTTTTTTTAAATGTATTTATTTTCATTAACTTTGAACATCTTTTTACATGTTTTGGTTTGCATGATTATTTTCTATACATTAATGGCTAATAGTTTTAATGCGTGGATACCCTTAGCCCCTAATGTTTTGAAATCCTAGAGACGCCCCTGGTGAGAAGAATGATCAGTTTTGGGTGAACTATTCCTTTAAATCTCGCAGTGCCATCTGGTGGAAGTACTGGGTGACAACATCAAGATGTAATGAAAGGCCTCACTGGGTGGACATAAATGAAGCTGTGAGTGCTTTAACCTCAATGGATTAGCTGTATGTATCAGCTTCGCCCACTTTAGCAGCTCTGAGAAGAAAGTAAAAGCCACAGAGGCTGATGGTGTAAGTACAGCAATCCTGTTCCTATAGCGTAACAGTGAACCCACAAAACACAGCTGTAAAAGCAAACAAGTTGAAAGGCTAAGCATGGATCGACTTTTGCCACATTTGATCAGGTTGGATCTGAGCAACAGAAAGGCATCATGGGTGTAATGCTCAAAATTTAAGAACTGGGTCATTATGACATTACAAACGGCTAGAAAGTGTACTGCACCCTGTCGACAATCATTGCAGATTGGACTGCTTGTTTGGAGAAGTCAGTCACGGCCATGTCACCCCCACTGTAAAGCTATGGGGGAAAAATCACAGATTTTCACTTGTACAGCTAAGTTTAAAAAGAAGCTAATGAATTAGTTCTCACTCTGTACAAAATATCCAGACATATGGTATTATATAATGCTGCGTCTTACCACAATCAGCTCATGAAATATAATGTCTCTGGTATGATGGGTGCACTGAAAAACATCACTTTTTTTCCCCCCTTATACCATGTATCTTGTTTTAAGGCTGTTTCAATATTTTAACTGACAAGAGAAATTATTTTTGCAGTGTGTGTTGTGTCTGTGGTCGCTGTAGACACCATGTGGTAAAGTGTTCTGCAGCTCCTGTAGATGCTGCCCTAAAACCGAAACACACAGAGACAGCACAACTCAACACATAAAGAAATAAATTTACATACAAACTCATTCTGCCTAATACAGTATCTGTGCAAATTCTCCAAAGTAGTACATCATTCTGTATCGCTGTGTTTTTTTTTTCCTGCTAATCAGGAATATTGTTATATATGGGAATATGGAATTATGAGTGCTCTTTTCTTAACCCTCCTATGGTATTCGGTAATTTTTTGAGCGAAATAAATTTTCCTCGTTTAATAAAAATGGTTTCCTTTATCTGAGCAGTACAAGACTTGGTGACTTTTCCTCCATTTGCCATCTGAACATGAAAAAAAAAATAAATAAATTGGGCTTGATTCAAAAAGTGTAAGTGGTCATAGAAAAAAAGCGACACCTTTGGTATTCACGGTCAAAATTGACTGACCATTGAAAATTAATGTGAACGACCAAAAAGCAGAGCAATTTTTTTGATTTGTCAAATACAATCAATAAATCAGCCACAATGCAGAAAAAACCAGACAGAAATTACAGGGTGAGACTCTAAAAAATCCACAGTGCAAAACATACAGATACACACCCACTCACACAAACACACACACACACACACACACACACACACAATGAATTTGGGAGACTCAGATTTTTAACACAGATTTGTATTTATTTATTTATTATTTACATTTGTCAACAATGCTAAACACTCAGAAATGAAGAGGTGAGACAATAACACACTCGCAAAGAACACAGAACCAGTGCATCAATAAGTGGAGCTCTAAAGCCATCTTTTGGTCATTGTTAGCATTACAAGTCATCTGATGTTTTCCAGTTTATGACAGCAATCTGACACACACACACACACACACACATGTTTGCAAAATAAATTTTTACTATAGAAAGTTTGAAATTGCAAAATGTTTACTCTGATTCTTCTGTTTTATACTCTAATTGAATTTTCAGAATTTTGAAGTTAATTTCTGTTTCTTTTTTTTTTTATTTTCTTTTTTTATTTGGAATGCCCAATTCTCAATACACTCTTAAGTCCTTGTGGTAGCGTAGTGACTCGCCTCAATCCGGGTGGTGAAGGATGAATCTCAGTTGCCTCCACGTCTGAGACCGTCAATCCACGCATCTTACCACGTGGCTTGTTGAGCACGGTACCACGGAGACGTAGTGTGTGTGGAGGCTTTACGCAATTCTCCGCAGCATCCACGCACAACTCACCATGCACCCCACCGAGAGCGAACCACATTATAGTGACCACCGGGCCAATTTGGTTGCTTAGGAGACCTGGCTGGAGTCACTCAACATGCCTTGGATTCTAACTTGTAACTCCAGGGGTGATAGTCAGTGTCTTCACTCGCTGAGATACCCAGGCCCCCCAATTTCTGTTTCTTTTTTTTTTTTTTTCTCCCAATTTGGAATGCCTAATTCCCAATGCGCTTTTTAAGTCTTTGTGGTCGCATAGTGATTCACCTCAATCCAGGTGGCGGAGGATGAATTCCAGCTGCCTCCACGTCTGAGACCGTCAACCCGCGCATCTTATCACGTGGCTTGTTGAGCGCGTTGCCACGGAGACATGGCGCGTGTGGCGGCATCCACGCTCAACTCACCATGCGCCCCACCGAGAACAAACCACATTATAGCGATCACGAGGAGGTTACCCCATGTGACTCTACCCTCCCTAGCAACCGGGCCAATTTGGTTGCTTAGGAGACCTGGCTGGAGTCACTCAGCACGCCCTGGGATTCGAACTCCAGGGGTGGTAGCCAGCGTCTTTACTCGCTGAGCTACCCAGGCCCCCTCCATTTCTGTTTCTTGATGTTTATTTTCTTGACATTATTATGCATTTACTTTGAGTTATTTTTATATAAATTATTGGTATAAAAATGCTTATTCTGTGTCCTCTCTTTGTAACACCAGGGTCAGGTTGATTGCAAACATACTGACATTAATTGCAAAAACTGACACTTAATATCAATTTAAAAATGCTAAACTTTGACAAATAATAGTTTGAAAATGACTATATATATATATATATATATCCAAATGCATATCTTGTGATCAAATGTAAAATTAGGTTACAACAAGCCATCAGACTACACAGTGGGTGGCTACAGCTGTTGCTGGCATGACATGGTTTTCAAGTCATGTTATTTATATTTTGTTCACCAGATGGCAGCAATCTGCCTCCAATTTATGCCACGTTCTCATATTTTCTTCATGTTTCAACTTATAGAAGTGTAGGTTCTGAATTAAAGTTTTTTTTATTTTTTTATTTTATTTTTTTTTATTATTTGCTTATTTGTATATGCAAATTAATGGTAAAATGTAGAAATGTACATGTAAATAAGATCAAATCACAAAAGAAATGCATAAATGTATGTTCCTACTTCAGGGAAGAAGAAATGGTATCATTATCATCATCATAACAAAAAAAGGGTTTCACACCCTTCCAGTCAAAAATGGCCATGAATACCAAAGGGAGGTGCCATTTTTCAATACCATAGAAGGGTTAAAGGTGAAGTGTGTAGATCAGCTCTAAACAGAATTGCATTGGCTATGCCTAGATTGGAATAGTGTACTGCTTCCTGCACATATGCTATCTTTTATTTTTCAAAAACAGCATGTGAAACACTCCGCATTATGCAAAGATAAACATTTTATGTACAGGTTTGATTTAGTGAGTGACGTCCAGTTATCATCTTGGAAATAAAAACTGTTATTTTGCATTTTATTTTCATTTTGCATTATTTTTATATACACTACCAGTAAACGTTTTGAAACACTTGACTGAAATGTTTCTCATGATCTTAAAAATCTTTTGATCTGAAGGCATATGCTTAAATGTTTGAAATTAGACAAAAATATAATTGTGCCACCATATTCATTTATTTCATTATAAAACTAAAATTTAATTAAAAAAAGAAAAGTTTTTGAAATTGATGACTTGGACCAAATAATAAAGAAAAGCAGCCAATAAGTGCCCAACATAGATGGGAACTCCTTCAATACTGTTTAAAAAGCATCCCAGGGTGATACCTCAAGAAGTTGGTTGAGAAAATGTCAAGAGTACATGTCTGCAAATTCTAGGGGAAGGGTGACTACTTTGAAGATGCTAAAATATAACACAGTTTTGATTTATTTTGGATTTTGTTTAGTCACAACATAATTCCCATAGTTCCATTTATGTTATTCCATAGTTTTGACGACTTTACTATTATTCTAAAATGTGAAGAAAAAAAATTATAATATAGAATGAGTAAGTGTTTCAAAACGTTTGACTGGTAGTGTATATATCTTAAAATGTCTACATATTACTTCTGGTGCATTAATCACACTGGAAATGGAAGGATAAGTGCATTGCATTGTGGTTGTGCTCTGGTTGTATACTGCACATGTTGGAAAATGCAGTAGGGCTGAGTTCAGAATGGAGTAGTATGATAGTATGCCATTCCAAATTCTGTGTACAGTATACATACTTTATACTGCAGAATGAGTATAAATAGTCTGCGAGTATGCTTTTATGAACATATCCATTGACAAATGAGTAAACCTGCCCCAAACTCACACCGTTAGTTAGAAGTTGACATGTCAGGCTGCTCCGACAAACAGAGCAATGTTTTGAAAAGCCACACAGAGCCACACCGTTTAGTCACTTCAGGAGCTCAAGTTGTCTCTGCATACTGGATTGGGATAGGAAAACATATTTTAACACATTACCAGTGTAATAGTGTGCATGTGTATGTGAGATGTGTTGTGAATTGCTGATACTGTTGTTATGTCTGTTGGGTGGGAGTGGGTTATAATCAGTCACTGGGTGGGTGCTGAGCGAGGTCATGAAGTGAGTCTGCAGCTGGGACATTTTGTGGACACATACAACGCTTGCATGCTCTCGGTGCCAGATTGTCTGTTTTTAGTTAAGTTAACAATGGCATAACAGAGAGCTCATTCAAATCAAGAGAAAAAAATCTGAGAATACATGCTTAGTTTTAACTTTGTTTTAAGGAATGCCTTAGCAAACAGTGTTCGTTTGTAACATTGTGTTGTGAGAAAAATCAGGTAATGTGATTGTAAGGGGGTTTAGTGGAAAGGAGGAGGCGAGAACCGGCTTGACAACTTAAATAATAATTTAATGAACAACTTAAACACACAACCAAAAACACACAGCACAGCTGTCTGTAATTCTCTCTCTCTCGAACTGTCGTCCCCGGCCGCCTTTATCCCTCGCGCGCCCCATCAGGCTGATTGGGGACCGGGTGTGTCTCATTCCAGCCCGGCCCCGCCCTCCTCGGCTCTACAGTGATATATTCATCAAGCATCCAATACATACATTCAGTAATGCCATGCAGGCGAAGAGCTTGAAAGATAGCAATGTATTTTTGTCCCTGAGACTGTTCCAAGAAAACTCCCGTATCCCTGAAACAGACACATGATGGAGAGATATACAAAGAATGATCCAGGTACAATACAATTTAAGCTCTATAGATGGACAGCATCTGTGACATGCTGACAATTATCACAGAACATCATTTCCACTGAGGAATTGACAAATTTTCGATCCCTCGGTTTAAAAAAACAAATACATCCACGCAGTACAGAAATGCTTAAATATTTTGTTTCTGTACTTATAATCAACAACTTTAATAATTTTATATATTTCAATAGTTTTTAATTCGATTGTGTCATGTGCAGTGCTTCTTGGCATTGTAGTTCATTCCTTCATTAAAGCTGTAAAGTACACAGACTTGTACATTTGTCTTTTTGACTAATTTTCAAATACTATTTTATGAAATCCCCATGGAAAAAAAGAAGGGGGAAGAAACTTACGGAACCAAGAAGGCTGAAAAAGTGGGTAGACACAATACTTTACAGAAAGTTACATCCCTTTCTGGGATCCTTGTGCATATTGTGTTAAATTTACCAGGGTTACAGGTTTTTATCGATATAACTTTGCATAGACAAGGTTAGTAGGCGATTTTATCAAACTAGTCTCATATTAACACTTATAATATCTAAGTCCTGTAACCATACTTTTATAACAGAGTGTAATTTAACATTTATCCCAGTGCAGTGACTTGCCCAATAGACTTCAGTGTTGTAAGAACAGGAAAGCATGCAGAGTATATGATATTGTCATTCTTAATGTACACAATAAAGCACACATTTGCCATGACAGAATTAATCTCCATAACAAATGCTTTTTTCACTATATGACTGAAATGATAGTTGAACCATCTGGTCTGTGCTTCTCAGGTGAATGGGTGGGTAAATGCTATTTAATGATGATACTATATCTGTGGTTATAAAGGAAGTTACCTGGAGAAGAAATTAATGATGGTGCTATGAGGAGGTATGGTCTGTCTGAGGGGGTTTAACTGCAGGTAAAGCCAATACAGCACTGCTCTCAACACCTCATACTCACTAGATATGAACAGTCTGCACACAAAGAGACGAAATTACAACATTAGTGTCCTGTTGATCGGTGTGGAGTGTAATCTGATTACACTCAAGTAGTTACAGTAATGTAATCATGTAATCTGATTACAGTTTCTTACTTTGAATTAAGTGAATTACTTTTATGTATGATATTTGGATTACACTTCAAAAATAAAAGAAATATAACGAAAAATAATGAGCCCTCTAAGAGGGAGAAACAAATGTATGACTTCCGTGCAACAATGAACAATTTGGAAATATAGACATTATTTTATCAGTAACAGTAAAACAAAACAAAAAACATCTGTGAAAAGTGTTTTAGAAAGTAACTTAAAAGTAATTAGTAATGTGACTACTTTTCCAATGAAGTAATCAGTAAAGTGATCTGATTATTATTAAAGAGAATTCATTAGTAATTTGTAGCAGATTACTTTCTGTTTTGATGGGTTTTAGCAATTTAAAGTCATGATAATAATAATTATAACAAAGGTTAAAAAAAATGTAAGACGTATTTAAGACGGTTGGGAACTTGGATCAAAATGGATCATATTTCGTATATGGTAGAGCACAAACATATAATGGTGTGAATCCCAAAAGCCTGTCAAGAGCAATGTCATACAATTTTTTTATATTTTACATAAAGAAAATGAAGCCTGTTCTGCATTGTGGAATTATTTTCATTGCAATTAAGCACTTTTCCCCCCAAAAATTGTCATCCATACTGTAGTGTAGAGAAAAACATTCTCTGTAACGCTGTTATGTTGATATATTGTTAAACGTGAAGTATTTATACATCAAGGTAGTATTTGTTGTACTGACTTTACAGTAACGAAAAGTTACTCATTAGAAGTTACATTAAAGTTCAAATGAGAATTATCATTTAAAACAATAAGAATTACAAATAAACCCAGAAGCAAAACATCTTTTACAGTAATAAGTATGTAAAATCAAAGCAAAAATAATCTAAATGTAAAAAAAAAAAAAACAATTTTTATGCAAAATGCAATTTTGCAAGTTTTATCTATTCTATTAAACTATTCTATAAAAACATATATTTAGATTTTGTGGTGTAATACGACCTTGTTTTTGGACTCCAAAAACATCATAACAAAACAGTTAAACTAAAACATGATGCAAGTGCTTTTCACAGGTTATGTTTGGGATTTTTCTCTGACTCAAGAGGTCAAAAAGACAAAGTATGAGACTTGGAGAACACAGTGTCTTGAGCAGGAAATCAAAGGGCAAGTCTTTGAGTTTGATGTTACAGGAGAGCTCTGTGATCAAGAACAGCTCTAACCAGTGCTCACACTCTCTCTGCAGACCTGTCTTTAAACTTAAGAACACACCTACAGGTTTAGACACTGCAAATACAGTCTGAATTCTCCCTCTGCTGGTCAAGAACAACAGAATTACACCAGTACAGTAGACTGTCTAACAGCTCCAAATGTGGAGGTGTTTTGAGATCATGAGAATACAGTTTTTACCTGCACACAGTTGAAGATGAGATATTTGTCTGCCTCTCTTTAAGACACCTATCAGTCATATACATAATGTCATCCAAATATTGTTTGCTTCAGCCTCACAATGTAATATTTGACATAATTGACATACTGAAACTAAACATGTCAGGGTTCCTTACACCGTGTGTAAAATATTTGCTTCATGTACAGGAACGTTTACAAACTGACGCACCCATGGCCAAGGGAGAAAAGAAATGTGATGCAATGCATTTTGTAGTTGAAACACAGCTGGGTGGAGCCAGATTGATTTTATAGTACAAATATCTTTGAAATAAATGCAGTGACTGGCTGAACTCAACCAGTACCACCCAACTTCCTGAAATGAATCAATGTGGGATCGGACCACAGACATCTCTAAAGAGTGAACTTATGGAGTATAAATCATTTAATATGACACATTACACAAACATAGAGTACACTTGTGTGAATAGGGTCAGAAATAATGGTTTTCACTTTCATTATTTGGAAGATAAATATTTCGCATTACTTTTAGGTACCGGGGGCAATTTGATTTTTTTATTTATTTATTTTTTTTTTGTCTTGAGAACTTAAAGACCAGTCCAAATCTACCTGCCATAACTTGCTCTAATAATCACACCTATGTGATGTGAGTAAAAGGACCATATTTACATTCAGAGAGACATGATCATAACATTCAATTTAAAACAAGAAGTCATATATATCATCAGAAGTCATGGATGGGATTGTAACACTTAAAAGATTATGTCGAATGGGAGCACACCTTAAAGTGATAATATAATTCCTTTAATACTTATATACAAATGAATAGTTATTGCATTTACATGGTAACAAATTACATTATAAATTATTTTATCCATCAGGAATAGGCCTAATATGTGAGCATTTAAAGTCTAAGTGTGACCTATATTATAATTATTGAAATGGGTCATATCGTTTTTACTCAGATATATTGATCAGCTGATGAGTCAGGAACAGTCTTCAACTAGATATTTTTTATGAAAAATGTTTATGACATATTGTAATTTTTAACTTGTGTTACCAAATATTTTATGGTATCGTAAGCATTTGTCATTAGGGTTTGGAATTAAGAAATGGTTCCTGAGCCTGAAACCTCTCTACTGAATCTAAAGCACAAAACACACAACAATACCAATGTAGTCTGATTCCTGAACAAATGACTCTAATGAGCTGGCTCTTTTTATTGAATCCAAAACCCTTACAGTACATCCAGGGGCGTAGGAGCCATTATAACTGTCTCATGTACAACCAAAACTGAAGGGGACAATCATTCTGGATTTCTTTGATTGGGGTCGTGTGTGTGTGACAATAATAATCTAATGTCATAGTATACTTCTAAACAATATACTGTTCTTTGACTTTTCCATGTTTTTTGTTTGGCTATTATATTGAATTTAGATTAATGGTAATGTTGATGTTTGTAGCATATCTATTTAAAAAAAAAAAAAAGGTTCAGACACCATGTCACGAACAGTGTAGACATAGTGGTGACACAAGCTTCTGAAATTGTTCAGGTAAGATCATATTTGACACGGACATTAAGAAAAAAATTTGTGCTTTGATTCTTTTGATCTGGCAGACTGGACCAGTGATTGAAATGTTTGACAACAGTCATTAAATTATATGATAATTATTTCGTTAAAGCTACACTATGTAACTTTTTTTTTTTTGTTAAAAAATAACAAAATGTTATTAATGAGAGAGTGCAACAAAAATCCATCTTCCAAACCATGTCTTTACCCGAATACACTTTGATAACCGTATAATAATGTGTTATATTTTAGAGCTGTCAGGACGGATTTCACAGGCAATTGCATACACACGTCATTCGCCCGTGCATGTTGACGTCATATCCATACACAGTCACGTCTAGGTGTGTTTTTGTTCATGTTTTGTGTTAATGTCTTTTATTTTGAAAAGTGTTTCCTTGTCATGTTATTTCCTGTTTCCTTGCCATATCATGTGATTCCCTGTTTCCATGTCAAGTCATGTGATTATCCTGTTCCCTATCTGTCACTCACTCGACGTTGTGTCGATGTAGTTACACTACTCTTGGGAGCCCGAGACACCTCTGATCTTTGATAAAAGGCCAATGAAAATTGGCGAGTGGTATTTGCATGCCACTCCCCCGGACATACGGGTATAAAAGGAGCTGGTATGCAACCACTTATTCAGATTTTCTCTTCGGAGCCAAACGGTCATGCTCATTGAGCTGAATTCCTACTGTTCATTCACCTCTGCTGGATCTGACGGCGCATTTCAGCGGCTTCTCCCTCCTCTGGACTGGTGCACTGCAGAGAATGCCCCTGGGCGCTTTGGCAGAAAAAAGAGAGTATATTTTCTGAAAGAGTATATTTCTCTAAAAGAGTATATTTCTCTAAAAGAGCGGCACACATGGAACGTCTTTTTAAAGATGTGTCTTTTTAAAGATGCCTTTCCGATTGTGTGTTATTCCTGGTTGCGGTCGTTACCTCTCAACTTCAGACGGTCATGATCGCTGTCTTTCGTGTCTGGGCGCGACCCACACGGAGGCAGCGTTCATGGATGGTTCATGTTCTCACTGCGAGAACATGACCATGGCAACGTTGCGGTCGCGGCTTGCTTTCGTAAGGACCGAGCAGCTCCCCGCCTCGGTCCTTCTACTTACGGGTTTGAGGCCAGCGCGGCTAGCACTGGGGGTGATTTGGGGACCCCAATGGGATCGCCTCCACCGGATATCCCCCAGTGGACCTCCCATTGTTGGGGGAGGTTATGTGTCGGCCTGGTGTGCTGGCTACGAGGCACACAGTGGTCTGCCCATCACACACCGCCAGTTCACGTAACACAGGTCAGCCAGTTGTGGCGTTTCGTATAGGGACCCCTAGTGTCACTACATCGACACAACGTCGAGTGAGTGACAGATAGGGAACGTCCTGGTTACTTGCGTAACCTCCGTTCCCTGATGGAGGGAACGAGACGTTGTGTCCCTCCTGCCACAATGCTGAACTACCCGCTGAAATGACCGGACCTTGTCTCGGCTCCTCAGCATAAAACCTGAATGAGTGGTTGCATTCCAGCTCCTTTTTATACCCACATGTCTGGGGGAGTGGTATGCAGATACCACTCGCCAATTTTCATTGGCCTTTTATCAAAGACCAGAGGTGTCTCGGACTCCCAAGAGTGACCCCTAGTGTCACTACATCGACACAACATCTTGTTCCCTCTATCAGGGAACGGAGGTTACGCAAGTAACCAGGACGTTTCCCTCATGTTCATGTGTCCTGTTCCCATTGGTTATAGTCTAGTTATTAGTTCTGTTATGTCATTGGTTCATGGTCATTGTCTTGTTGTCTTGTTTATTAGTTCAGTCTTGTATTTAAGCCCTCATGTTTGCCATTGTCTGTTGTCGGGTATTGTTTATGTAACGTTGTTTGGATGTTAAGTCAAGTCAAGTCCATGTTTCTGTTCACGGTTTTTGGATTTCACATTTATGAATAAACTGCACTTGGGTTCTTCACATCACCATTGTCTTCATCTGCCTGTCATTGCCAGCATTCGTTACACTGTAGCACGCATGTGGGAGTAGCTGAAGCTGAAATTTTGTTGTCATAACGGACGAGAGAAATTTAGCACGGATCATTCAAAACGGCAAACCTCCGGGGAATCACTGGTTGTAAAAACAAAGAAACCCCGAACAGAGCAGAGTCTACAAGCAAAAAGGGAAAGCGACACGTGTCTGTGTGTGTAGGAGATACAATAATTATACTGTAATTGGTGCAGAACTTTTCACTTGCTAGCACACGTGTGTATTTTTCTTTATAATGGCAATAATTTATATAAATAAATCCTTTAGTTCTAGTCTTGCCAAGGACATGTGAGTCTTGAAATTATGTTGACCACTGGTTGGTAACAATGACAATCTATAAATGAGTTACTACCATGATCTATTTGGCCAGAATATCCTGCAGTTTTAAAAACTTTACAACATTTGACCTTATCAGACTAGCAATCGTTATGTCTAATGTTATCGAACATTGCCTAACTTTTGTAACATAATTTCTTTCAAAACAGCAATGTTTCCAATAAGTGAAAACAACAGCATAAGATATGGCACTTATCTGCTCAAGCGACATGTTTTCAGACATCCGTCTTTTTCTTTCTTTTGTTATTTATTTGTGCATTCGCTCTGATATGATGTCCTGTATTCATGTGTACACCGGTGCCTCAAACCACATTCAACCGTGCAGAGGAGCAGAGCCGAAGCACGACTTACATCATTACCAAAACAATGTCCTTCCGCAAGACACATGCAGTTTTATTTTTTAACCGCTAGAGGAACTAAAGTTACATAGTGTAGCTTTAATTTGAAAATTTTCTTTGATACATGGTTTCTACATTTTAGTTCTAATTATTCAAGTTCTATCGTAATGATGTTTCTTAAAAGTTCAGTTGATATGCTAACTTTTGTAACTTTCTTTAACGTCCGTAACGATGTTACTGGCACTGGCAATGACAAAGATGATAACCATGAAGTAAAGAACCCAAGTGCAAATTTATTCCAACAGTGTAATCCATAAACCCTAACTACAAACGTAAATAAAACATAAACATGAACTTGGCTTGACATAAACTTGACTTGACATAAACTTGAACTAACAACCAAAGTTACAACAACAAACACTACCTTACAATGGACAATGGAAAACATGAGGGTTAAATACATGAATATGGGAGAACACATGACAAGGATAACCAATAAACACAAAGAACTCTAAACAAGATAACAAGACAATCGACCAATGAAAACAAGACACATGAATATGGAGGGAAACATGAAATCACATGACAAGAGAACCACATGACATGAAACAGGAACTAGAGTTTCAAAATAAAAGACATGAAAAACATGAACCAACAAATTACACATGGCATAAACCCAAAGTTCTGTAGGGAGCTGGGGGGGGGTCTTCAAGCGTGGCTAGGCAAGACATGGCATGGGGCGTGGCCTGGCAGAGTCAATGGAAAGTGGGGCCCTGAGAGACTTGAGGGGCGGAGCCGTGGAAGGTGGGGCCGTGAGAGACTTGAGGGGCAACACCAGGGAACTTGGTGCCCAGAGAGTAGCCGACGGCTCGAAGGACCATGGTGGAGTCGGAGGTTCGGAGAACCGAGGTAGCGCCCAAGCCTCGGAACACCGAGGTGGAGCTGGGGGATCGGAGGACAGAGGCGGAGCCGGTGGACTGAGGACCAAGGCAGAGCCGTAGGGAAGGACGTCCCTGATGAAGCTGCAGGCTCGGATTGACGAAGCGTAGCTGTGGGATTGGAGAGCTCAAGCAGAGCCAGCTGACTGACTGACCAAGGCAGAGCTGGAGGGACGAGGGACCCTGGAGAAGCCGATTGGCCAAAGGACCACGGTGGAGCCGAAGGGACATAGAGCCAAGGTGTAACTGAGGGATTGGAGAACCAATGCGGAGTCCAGGGCTTGGAGGGTCTAGGCGAATTCGGAGGGTCGGATGTTCCCCTTGTCTGATCCTGAGGAAGTGTCCATAGGGAGGGTACAAGGGTAGGAACCATCTCCAGGTCCAATAGCTCAGATGTGGCTATGACATGGCATAGAACAAACTCAAGCATGGCTGTGAGGTGGCATGGAGCAGGCTCAGGTGTGGCTGTGACATGACATGGAGCAGGCTCAGGCGTGGCTGTGACATGGCATGGAGCAGGCTCAGGCATGGCTGTGACATGGCATGGAGCAGGCTCAGGTGTGGCTGTGACATGACATGACATGGAGCAGGCTGAGGCGTGGCTGTGACATGGCATGGAGCAGGCTGAGGCGTGGCTGTGACATGGCATGGAGCAGGCTGAGGCGTCGCTGTGACATGGCATGGAGCAGGCTGAGGCGTCGCTGTGACATGACATGGAGGAGGCTGAGGCGTGGCTGTGACATGGCATGGAGCAGGCTGAGGCGTGGCTGTGACATGGCATGGAGCAGGCTGAGGCGTCGCTGTGACATGGCATGGAGCAGGCTGAGGCGTCGCTGTGACATGACATGGAGCAGGCTGAGGCGTGGCTGTGACATGGCATGGAGCAGGCTGAGGTGTTGCTGTGACATGGCATGGGTCAGACTCAGGATCCAGGCCAAAAGATGGCACTAGCTCAGCGACCATGACGAGGAACTCTGGCTTGGCGGCCATGACGTGGAACTCTGGCTCGGCGGCCATGATGTGGAACTGTATCTTTGTCTTTTTGTCCAATTTTCAAATACTTTTTGTTTCAAATCAAAGTGTGTAATGCTGTGATTCACCTTGGAGCAAGTTGGTTAGGTTCATGGATTACATCTCTTTAATAAAGGATTTTATGAAATCCCTATGGAAATGGGAAAATACCTCCAGAACCAAAATGGCTAAATAAGTGGGTGGACACTGTTGCACTCCATTGGTGTGGATGCAGCATGACTCAAAAGCAAACATTTTCAGTCATCTATGCCATTCTAGAAATATCCTATTCAAAGGCATATTTGTGGGTGCATGATTCATTTATTCATCCATCAAAAGTTTCCAATAACAGGGGGAATTACCGAGATAAAGTAGGTAGTATTAGGCTGTTCATATGTTTATGGTGGCGCCCATGAGGGTGCACCCCACTCCACGTAGAATAAAGCAGCTTTTTCTCTGATCTTACTGCCGTCTTCATTTCATGTGAGTGTGCATCATTTTAAACATATTTCATATTAGCATTTTATTTTCAATTAGCAAAAAATTGCTGAGTGCATCTTTAAACTTTTAAAAATATTTTAAAATTACAAAAATCCAAAAAGCCTGTCAATCAGACCTACGTATGATTCAAATTACCATGTCATGGATTGATGCGACCCAGTCCCATGCTGATTTGATATTAAGCGTTGAAAAAAATTTGATCCACTCGTTTATTATGCACCATCTCACAGGACGGGTTGGTCCTGGTAATAATGATCACAAGTCATTGTCCTTCTTTTTTTATGAGTATTGTAATGAACTCTAGTGTAAACAAACAGTCCTGTGCAGTGTGTGAATTATGTGACTATCAACTATTTCTAAGGAATTTCTAACAAACCAAGCTGTCTTTTAGTACCCATATCTTAAAGACTTATTATGGTGATGATGGTGATGAATACCCCAAATTACTATAATTCAACTTTATACACCCTTAAGCTCTACATACTTGTCATAGCAAAACACATATTTTTAAAATGCATTAAATCTGGTGCTACAATGTACATCATATGGATGGGCTTTATACCTGATCTGTCCTGTAGCAGAACATCCCTCTGTCTCTTGCTTCTGCTCTGGAATTTACCTGTGAAATTAGGTCAGATGATTGGGTGTGATCCTCACATTTACAAACAGACACTTTTGTTGGTCCTCAATGCTGATCTAGGGAAACAAACAGCAGTTATTGCAGCTACACAGTCATGTTGTTCTCCGTCATCAGTTGTAGGAAGAAGGGTAGCTGGGTTTAAGACAGTACAGCAAATCATCAAATCTTCTACATATTGCAGAAGTGCACTTTCTCCTTTTAATTTGATGCTTTCAAGGGTTTCTTTCAATGCTGCATTATATATTGCTGAACTTTCACAGTACCCTTGAGCCAATCGGGTCCATGTGTATGTTTTTCCCTAAAATGAGAAAGCAAACCAGTATTGCGAGCCTTTATCAACTGGAATGTTGGAAAAAAGCATTATTTGCCAGGACTTGTGATAATATGGTGTGTGGATTTGGAAAATTTGGAGCTTGAGCTTGTACAGCTGCATTAAATGCTTTCAAATCTTGTACAAATCTCCATTCTGTCGGCTGGCCAGCAACACAACATTTTTAACCGAAAAATTAGAGTGCACACTGGAGATGTTGGGCAGGGCACAATAATGCCTGTGCTCAACAATGATTCAAAAACTGTGCTAATACCCTCATTTGCTTCCATTTTCAGAGGATATTGTCCTTTAAATGGTCTGTACGAAGATTTTGGAGTGATCACAACCGGTTCAACATTCTTTATCAGACCTACATCATATTTGCTTTGGGCCCATAAATCATTTGGCACATCAGCCAGTTCAGGGGGCAGTTCCCCCAGTCCGAAGAATGCTAGGGAACACTGTCCACAATTTTCCTGAACTATCTGAATGCCCCTTGATGTCTCGATGATATGTCGACACTCTATTCTAAAACTCTGCATCTGAGCACTATGCAACACTTCACAATTTTGCATCATTACCCAATCCTCTGCGAATGTGCACTGTTTTACCCAAGGACCTACATTTTCCCGTTCTACATTTCCCCATTTTGCCAATGAAATGTGTGGTCTAGCATTGGGTACCCAACATTGTGTCTCTTCTGCGATACCGGGAAGCTGCATTCCAATTGCACATTTATCTTCATTCCAAAACAACCAATCTGTTTTCAGCCAATGCTTTCGTACAGGTTTCAAACCAACCCTTCTCATACTGTTCATCTGGTCCTTCTGACACAAATGCAGTACAGTGTAATCAAAATCAAATCAATCAAAAATCAAATCCCTTTATTGTCACTCAACCATATACACAAGTGCAACAGTGGGTGAAAGTCTTGGGTGCGGTTCCAAGCAACATAGCAATATGACAATTACAATAAACATCTGATTTACACATCTGTTAAACAACACAATATACACATAATAATATGCAATATACAGTATACACAAAATAAGAAGACTGTATACCAAAAAATAAAAAATAATATAATAATAATATACAATATAGAGTATACACAAAATAAGCCCATGGCTCGGGTGGCTGGAGTCTCTGATGATCCTCCGAGCTTATTTCATACACCACCTAGTATAGATGTCCTGGAGGGAGGGAAGCTCACCTCCAATGATGTGTCTGGCAGTTCGCACCACCCTTTGCAGGGCTTTGCGGTTGAGGGCAGTGCTGTTGCCGTACCAGGCAGTGATGCAGCCAGTCAGGATGCTCTCTACAATACTGGTGTAGAACCATGTGAGTATGTGGTGGTTCATTCCAAACTTCCTCAGTCATCTCAGGAAGAAGAGGCGCTGGTGAGCCTTCTTCACAATGGCCTCAGTGTGGACGGACCATGTGAGTTCCTCAGTGATGTGGACACCGAGGAACTTGAAGCTGTTGACTCTCTCCACTGGTGCTCCATTGATGGTGATGGGGCTGTGTTCTCTGTCTTTTCTTCTGAAGTCCACCACAAGCTACTTGGTCTTACTGATGTTGAGGGAGAGGTTGTGATCCTGACACCAGCGTGTCAGAGTGTGCACCTCCTCTCTGCAGGCTGTTTCATCATTGTCAGTGATCAGACCTACCATCGTCGTATCATCAGCAAACTTTATGATGGCACTGGAGCTATGTGTTGCCACACAGTCATGTGTGTACAGGGAATACAGGAGTGGGCTGAGAACACAGCCCTGTGGGGCTCCAGTGTTGAGGATCAGTAATGAGGAGATGTTGCTGCCCATTCTAACCACCTGGTGTCTGCTTGACAGGAAGTCCAGGATCCAGCTGTACAGTGAGCTGTTTAAGTCCAGAGCCCGGAGTTTCTCATCAAGCTTGGAGGGCACTATGGTGTTGAATGCTGAGCTGTAGTCTACAAACAGCATTCTCACATATGTGTTCCTTTTTTCCAGGTGGGAGAGAGCAGTGTGTAGTGTAGATGCAATGGCATCATAAGTGGAGTGGTTGTAGCGATATGCAAACTGCAGTGAGTCCAGTAAGGCAGGCAGCACAGAGCAGATGTAATCTCTGATTAGTCTCTCAAAGCATTTGCTGATGATGGGGGTCAGAGCAACAGGATGCCAATCATTTAAGCAAGTGATTTTGGATTGCTTTGGTACAGGCACAATGGTGGACATTTTAAAGCATGTGGGGACTACAGACAAGGAGAGGGAAAGGTTGAAAATGTCTGTAAAAACACCAGCCAGTTGGTTCGTGCACGTTCTGATGACGTGGCCCAGAATACCGTCTGGACCCGCGGCTTTAATCGTACAGTTTTAAAAAATATTTTTTTAAACACTGGACCATAACACTTACTTAGTTTACAAATTTTAAACCATGACTTGCACAGCACACAAATAACTAATATTGGCATTATATTCATGTTGTTTAGCTAGAGCAGAACTGGCCCCCACAGTGTGTCTGGTTTCTCCCAAGGTTATTTTTCTCCACTGACCAGCATCTTATGGAGTTTTGTGTACCTCGCCACAGTCACCTTCAGCTTGCTCACAGGGTTTCTAAATGCAATTATTATTTAATTATTAAATTTGTATACACAATTTACAATCATATTTAATCAAACTACACAATGCTGACTCTAAGACATTATAGATGTTACAGTTTCATTTTCTGTGAATGCATGATCTTCTGAAAAAGCTGCTTTGAAACTATGTGTGTTGTGAAAAGCGCTATACAAATAAAAATGACTTGACTTGACTTGATAGCGGAACTTTGCACCCTCCGTTATCACAGTCAGCCACAGAATATTTTGTTTTTCTGTTGTGCATTTACACATCTTACAGATCAATGCTGAGAAGTGAAGTTGTCAACCGGGGAGTGGGGGTGGCAGTGATGTAAAGTTGTCGACCGGGGGTGATTTGGGCCCACTTTGGCAGACAGCAGCCCCGTATCACGGCCAGCACCGCTTTCCCGGTTCTCCCGATGGCCAGTCCGCCTCTACTTTTGGGCCCCCATCTCTCCCAGTGCAGCTGCACTGCCGGTAGTTACGCCACTGGAACATGTAAAACCAATGTGACATGAAAATGTTTTATCAATGACTTCATGCCTCATTCTATGAACAGAATCCACATGAGATCAGTAAAAGAAGCTGATTTAACCAGTCGATGATTTAGAGTAATATGCACTTAGCATATGTGTCATTTGTCATGTTTACATTCTGCATTCAAGGTGCTAATGCTAACATGCTATACGTGGCCATATTATGCATCGGTTATATCGGGTACCCTGTAATTGTATTTTATGAATTTTATGGGATCTGAGTAAAATCTTGTAAAAATTGTATGCTTTTTTGAAATTATTTTTTTACACTGCATTCACTCAATACACTGGATGCACTCCAGTGTGTTCATGTTGACTGACTGATCTTGACTGAGGAAATTAAACGGAAAAAGATGTTGATGTCAAAGTAGGTGGAGCACCGGGTCACACCCACCGATGACGTGGACCAGTGGCATTAAAAAAGTGTTTAACAGCCGGTACAATGTTTTCCTGAAAGTTTGCACTGGCAAGCTATTTCGAACTTAAAAAACTTTTGTTGAAAATGATGTCACACTTGTTCTTTCTTCGATTTCACGAAGTATATTGGTGCCATATGTATGAGCAATAGTGATAGTGACGATTACCTTAACAAACACCACTTAAAGTTTAGCTTTATCGGGCACTCTGCGAGACAGAATGTAAAATTGTTCCTCTGCGGTGTCAAGCTTTATAGACCATCTTACATCATTGCTGTAAAGGTAAAGAGAGACATAGGTGCATCCATGAACTGTGGACACACACACATTTTGTCACTCTAATCCCCTCTGATCCCACAATGCCTCAGTGCCAAGTATCCTGTGGCCCCTCCTGATAGTGTTTGTGTTCAAAGGCCCACCACATTGAAAGTTGTCATTCTCTAATGTGCATGTGGCCTGGCAGATATCCCATAGATATCTCCCCGGAGTGAGATAAACTGTCTCCCTCTCTCCGCGCCTGCCTGTCTCTCTCTCTCCTGCTAAACAGTTGTCATGGAAGTGCACTCGCCCCGGCAGTGTACCAGGGTCTGGTGTGTGTGCTGGCTGAGAGCGGGTGAATGAGACGCGGCAGAGGCGACTCTGGACAGATAGTGGCATCCTCGCGCCAGCGCAGTGCCATGGGGTCAGTTGCAACATAAACACACAGTGAGAGAAAATATGTATATGTGTGTGTGTTTGTGTGTGTTCAAGAATAAAGAACAAGAACAAGTGATCTAGATATTTTGAGCTTAGAGCAAACATATGTCTTTGTTTTGTGACAGATGGCTGATGTGTTAATGAAGAATATAGAAAGACTTGATGTAAGACTTTTAAAAGTGAAACTTTTTCAGTACACAACTAGCCTTTTAAATCATAAATTACCTATCTAACAAAAACCATAGATCTTGGGGTGATCCTGGTCATGCTAAACCCCAAATCAACAGAAATTGGCCTATATATATATTTCGCGTAAAGAAAATGAAGCCTACATTTAGGACCATTAGGATTTTTTTGCATTATGACGTTATTTTCAAGACACTAAAGCACATTTTATCCCCTTATTGTCATTATGGTAACATATCCAGATTTTAACATTTTACTATTCCCATTGTTTTCAATGATGATTCTCATTGCCACTAAAATACATTTCAAGTTGTCCCTCCCTTTCTTTAAAAAAAAAAAGCTAAAACCTGGTTTAAAATGGAAGTCAATGGAGTCAGTCTGTAAATGTTAAAATACTCACTGTTTCAAAAGTATAGACACAAGACGTAAACAATATATGTGTTAACGTGATTTATTGTGATAAACTCACGCACTAACCGCATCTGTGTAAAGTTGTAGCCAATTTTACAACTTTGTTGCCATGGCGATGTGGAGACTTAAACACTGTAATCCCGGTAATTAAGTAGTCCGGTGCAAAAACGTCAATTTAAACAACTTTACAGTTCAAAAAATACTCAAGTGCTTTTATAAAATTACATAAATATTTTACGTTTTTATTAATTTAATTTTGGTTAAAATTGCACAATTCAATTTGATGGAATTTTGTTATGAAATTGAAATGTGTAAATCTTAAAAAATAGGCTAAATATTTTTTGAGTGTATGTTAATTTTAAGTTAGATAATAAATTATATCTAACATTTCTTTATCCAATGAACATAGGATTTGTCCCTTTATTGCTTAAAAAAGTAATGGGACTCCAGTGTGCACCCTATTTTTGGAAAGTCAAGTCATTTAATTTGTTTGGCACTTTTCACATCATTTCAAAGCAGCTGTACAGAATGATCATGCCTTATGTTCAGTGTCTAATATGATTTCAGATGATTTCAAACTACAGTCATAAGAAGTTCAAACAGACGCCTCTCAACATGTGCACCTCTATTTCACCGCAATATTTAGATTAAAACAGAGCCCCAGAAATCTGGCACTGGGAAAAAAGACATACTGTCTGTCTTAAAGGGTGTTCAAGTGCGTAACTGCCAAGTCCTCTTAAACCTCTCTCAAGCCGGACCCCTCCAGGTGCCTATCTCTACAATGATGCCAGGTTTGTGACACCAGGTTTGCGGGGTTGGCACAGAGTGGCACTCATATCCCCCCGGTCAACCCAGGATTCTGGCAAAGTCAGTGAAGAGGACGTCCTGTGGCATCATGAGTAAAGCCAGAGTTGGTCACTCTGTGATGCAACAAAGCTTTTGCCAAACACCAATTTTCCAGAAAGTATTAAGAATGTTTTCAGATCATTAGTGGATATATTGGATTGATGTTGATCTGTGTACTTAGATTGAAGTAGGATATCTGTAAAAAGCCCTGATGTACGCTACTAGTCAAAAGTTTGGACACACTTGACCCAAGGTATGCTTCTCATAATCTTAAAAACCTTTTGACCTAAAGGCTTCTGCTTAAATGCTTATAGAAAAAAGAGAAATACACTGGCACACTGCACAATAGTTTTTTTTTATAGATGTTGATGTACAGCTGTGCACCTGCATCTATGACATGTGCGCACACTACTTTGAGCGTATGCTTAAATGCTTGAAAATATTTTTGTAGACAAATATAAATTTTGCCTACATATGAGTTTCTTTAAAAAATGTGAAAAGTTTATTTATTTATTTATTTTTTTATGGATGACGTGGACCTAATTTTGAAGAAAAGCAGCCAACAAGTGTTCTAGCATACTCAAACAATGGCAATACTGTCAAAAGTATCTCAGGATGAAGCACCTCATGAAGAACAGAATGTGCAAAGCAATCACAGGCACTTTTGACCTCATGTGCAGGATATGAATTATAGAAGTCAACAATTCAATTTTCAGTTAAAATGCTAATTCTTCATATCATAAATGGCATTACTAGTGAAAGTACTCATTTTTGATATCCGTAATTACATTTGCACTAGTACAAACGTTGATTCTTGATTTTAAAAAATTGAATTTCAACTAGTGAAAAACACAATTCTTGATTTCAGTAACTGTATTTTGAATAGTAGAATTTCACAATTATATGTTATTCACTCCTGTTCAAAATGAAATTACAGATATCTATAATTAATTTCTTAGTTGAGATTCTAATTTCAAATATGTAGTTCTTCCAAGTAAAAATTATGATTTTTCATATTAATAATGGTATTGTTACATATGTTCATTCCTGAATCTTGAATATAAACAACTGAATTACATCTTGTAAAAATGCTCATTTTTGATACCTGTAATTTGTTTTTCACATGTGGCAATGTTAATTTCATTTATGTTTAATGGTATTGCAACTAGTGAGAAAGACTTCTTTAATTAAAGAAATCTTTAATTACTCTTCAGTTTAATAATACCTGAAATCCATTTCTAGATTTCTGAAATACCAAATCTGACATGTTGAAAATACATTTACAGTCAGATATCAAATATTAGCATTTTCAATTGTTGATTGTTGATCCTGTATTCAAATAACTTTTGGTCACAGCATAATTCATATACTTCTATTTGTGTAATTTCATAGTTTTGATACTGTAGCTAATCTAAAATGTGGAAATTAGTAGTAATAAAGGATGTTTAGGTGTGTCCCAACTTTTGATTTGTAGTTTACAGTATTCTGTCAGATATACAGTGTTTGTTATAGTTTTATTTATTTATTTATATTTTTATTTTTTGGTATTTGTTTTGCAAGGTATGATTTTTCCTGCGTAATGATTTTGTTTTTCATAACTATTCTTATATAATCTTTTACATAATATTTTTATTGGGTTATGATTATTTTAATGATTTTCACTGTGATACACTGTTTAATATAGTATGATTATTTTTTAACAAAAGAGTGATAAGGTATTGTGTATGTGTTCAGCAGCCTGGAGTCAAAGGCAAATTTCCTTTAAAAACATGTGATTAGTTTATATGTGCCCTAACAGGTCACTGCCCAATGGACCGGCCAGCTGCCAGCGGTTAGTGTGCCCAGCTTGAGTGCGCTGACGTAGTGAGTGAGTTGGCACCAGTTACAACAGAAGAGTAAATGCAACAGCAAAGAGCACATGCTGCTCATATTAAAGGATACTAAATACATGTGCTAACTCAGTAATCCAATTTACTAATGCAACTCCAGTAAAGTTACTTTTTGAGTTCCTGTGGCTCAACTGGTAGGGCGTGCATAGTCGTGGGTTTAATTCCCACACTCTTAAAAATAAAGATTCCTAAAAGGTGTCTTCACAGCGATAGGGTTAGAAGAACCATTTTTGGTTCCCCAAAGCACCTTGCAGTGAAAGATGTTTTCTTTAAAGAAGTTTTTCCACTATGCACCTTTAGTGCAATGGGAAGGTTCCATGGATGTTCGATAAAGAACCTATTTTTAAGATTGATAAAATGTATAACTTGAATTTAAAGAATAAATGCAGTGAACATTTACACATCTTGTCGAGTTTTGTTGTGAAATGTGGAATGGAATAAGCATAGAACTGAAACAAAATAAAAGTGAATACTCTTAAAGTGTGTAATTTCTGTGACTAGCGTCACCAAATGGAATGGCAAAAAACAAACAAATGTTGTTTTCAAACAAATTTCCAAATACACCCTACATCTGCCATTGGTTGAAAAACTAGCCCAGCCCCAAATTGGTTGAGCCGATGTTACCTTGTCAAGCAAACAGAGCAATTTTGAAAAGCGCTAGAGCCACAGTGTTTACACTTTACAGGGAAATCAACCTACTACTTGGCTCACTTATAGTTATCTCTACATATTAAGTAAGAAAGTATTTTAATATCAGAACACACACACACACATTAGCTTTAAGTCAATACATCGAGCCAACTTGAAATTTTGAAATTAACAGGGTTTATGTGTAAATTCCAAAAACATAAAACCCAAAATGCATCACTTTTTGATGTTTTTATGAGCTGTAATGAAAAAGTAACTTTTTCATTACAGGAGTAAAATAACTACAATACTCTACTGTACGCTTTAATAAACATCAATATTTATTAAAGCATACAGTATTGTAGTCATTTTACTCCTGTGGTAAGTACATGACAGTTCTTATGTACAGTAGTAACCCTCCTTGTGAGAGGTCTGGACAACATATTCCTGGCAGACAACAGACTCTGCTGAATGTGCATTTCCTTTTATTCCAAAAACTCTGTACAGTGGTGCTGACTGACAGCCCAAACCACGTTCATAAACACTCAGAGTAGAAGTTTAAAGAGTTTAGTTCATACAACATCCTGACCAGCAGCACTGCACAAGTGGATGAGGAATGAGGATGAGGATGAGCTAGTTGTAGTTTGTAGGGCCCACATCTGCTGTTGAAAGGTCCTGATGCGAGGTCAATTGACCTGTTAAGTGTCAGATTACACATATTAAAACATTCCTGAATACAACAAACCAACAAAAATGCAACATGTCGCGGCATAAATTAAACACGCTTGTTGTCTGAATGACAATTCTCTGTCACTTTTGTCCTAAAATGTTGTTGATAATCTTAAAATGACATATACTTCATAAATATCCCTTTAAGGCCATTTTAAATCATTGCTTGAATTAATTAATTTTTCTGGTTGCATATATCCTACTTTTATGAGTATATGGACCATTCTACAGAATTAGTTCAAAGTGCAGTCCCACAATAAACAGAACTATTCAAAAACAATTAAGAATTCAGATATTGGTTAGAATAAGTATTGATATTTTCAAACCCCCTGGCAATTAATAGAGATAATAATAAGCTAAATATATACAAAATATATTCATAATTTATAGAGTAGCCTACTTTCTATTAGGAAGCGACTTTTCTGAATCCTGACCCCTGTATCTGACTCTTTTTTTTCGGTATTGTTTTTAAAAATATATTTTTGATTTCATTTAAAGTGAAAGGAATAAAAAGAAATGAATTCTGTTTAGGGTATAATTTTCAAATAATTAAATTTTATTTTAAAATGCTGTCTCACATGTTCATGTCACTAACAAAACACAAAAAAAGGTTGGGGGAACAAATTGGAAACAAATATAATGCTTTTTATTATGGTGTATTTCTATGTTTCGGCAGTGACAAGTTTGGGAGAGAAAAAAACGATACAAAAAGTCTGTGAATATACACTCAAAAGTTTGGAATAATGTACAGATTTTGCTCTTATGGAAAGAAATTGGTACTTTTATTCACCAAAGTGGCATTCAACTGATCAGGACATTAATAATGTGATAAATTACTACTACAATTTGAAAAAACTGTTCAGAACTTCTTAAACTATTTCAAAGAGTTCTCATCAAAAAATCCTCCACGTGCAGCAATGACAGCTTTGCAGATCCTTGACATTCTAGCTGTCAGTTTGTCCAGATACTCAGGTGACATTTCACCCCACACTTCCTGTAGCACTTGCCATAGATGTGGCTGTCTTGTCGGGCACTTCTCACACACCTTACAGTCTAGCTGATCCCACAAAAGCTCAATGGGGTTAAGATCCATAACACTCTTTTCCAATTATCTGTTGTCTGATGTCTGTGTTTCTTTGCCCACTCTAACATTTTCTTTTTGTTTTTCTATTTCAAAAGTGGCTTTTTCTTTGCAATTCTTCCCATAAGGCCAGCACCCCTGAGTCTTCTCTTTACTGTTGTACATGAAACTGGTGTTGAGCGGGTAGAATTCAATGAAGCTGTCAGCTGAGGACATGTGAGGCATCTACAGGTGCATCTCAATAAATTAGAATGTCGTGGAAAAGTTCATTTATTTCAGTAATTCAACTCAAATTGTGAAACTCGTGTATTAAATAAATTCAATGCACACAGACTGAAGTAGTTTAAGTCGTTGGTTCTTTTAATTGTGATGATTTTGGCTCACATTTAACAAAAACCCACCAATTCACTATCTCAAAAAATTAGAATATGGTGACATGCCAATCAGCTAATCAACTCAAAACACCTGCAAAGTTTTCCTGAGCCTTCAAAATGGTCTCTCAGTTTGGTTCACTAGGCTACACAATCATGGGGAAGACTGCTGATCTGACAGTTGTCCAGAAGACAATCATTGACACCCTTCACAAGGAGGGTAAGCCACAAACATTCATTGCCAAAGAAGCTGGCTGTTCACAGAGTGCTGTATCCAAGCATGTTAACAGAAAGTTGAGTGGAAGGAAAAAGTGTGGAAGAAAAAGATGCACAACCAACCGAGAGAACCGCAGCCTTATGATTGTCAAGCAAAATCGATTCAAGAATTTGGGTGAACTTCACAAGGAATGGACTGAGGCTGGGGTCAAGGCATCAAGAGCCACCACACACAGACATGTCAAGGAATTTGGCTACAGTTGTCGTATTCCTCTTGTTAAGCCACTCCTGAACCACAGACAACATCAGAGGCGTCTTACCTGGGCTAAGGAGAAGAAGAACTGGACTGTTGCCCAGTGTTCCAAAGTCCCCTTTTCAGATGAGAGCAAGTTTTGTATTTCATTTGGAAACCAAGGTCCTAGAGTCTGGAGGAAGGGTGGAGAAGCTCATAGCCCAAGTTGCTTGAAATCCAGTGTTAAGTTTCCACAGTCTGTGATGATTTGGGGTGCAATGTCATCTGCTGGTGTTGGTCCATTGTGTTTTTTGAAAACCAAAGTCACTGCACCCATTTACCAAGAAATTTTGGAGCACTTCAGGCTTCCTTCTGCTGACCAGCTTTTTAAAGATGCTGATTTCATTTTCCAGCAGGATTTGGCACCTGCCCACACTGCCAAAAGCACCAAAAGTTGGTTAAATGACCATGGTGTTGGTGTGCTTGACTGGCCAGCAAACTCACCAGACCTGAACCCCATAGAGAATCTATGGGGTATTGTCAAGAGGAAAATGAGAACCAAGAGACCAAAAAATGCAGATGAGCTGAAGGCCACTGTCAAAGAAACCTGGGCTTCCATACCACCTCAGCAGTGCCACAAACTGATCACCTCCATGCCACGCCGAATTGAGGCAGTAATTAAAGCAAAAGGAGCCCCTACCAAGTATTGAGTACATATATAGTAAATGAACATACTTTCCAGAAGGCCAACAATTCACTAAAAATGTTTTTTTTATTGGTCTTATGATGTATTCTAATTTTTTGAGATAGTGAATTGGTGGGTTTTTGTTAAATGTGAGCCAAAATCATCACAATTAAAAGAACCAAAGACTTAAACTACTTCAGTCTGTGTGCATTGAATTTATTTAATACACGAGTTTCACAATTTGAGTTGAATTACTGAAATAAATGAACTTTTCCATGACATTCTAATTTATTGAGATGCACCTGTATTTCTCAAACTAGAGACTCTGATGTACTTATCCTCTTGTTTAGTTGTACGTCTGGCCATCCACATCTCTTTCTGTCCTTGTAGAGCCAGTTGTCCTTTGTCTTTGAAGACTGTAGTGTACACCTTTGTATGAAATCTTCAGTTTTTTGACAACTTCAAGCATTGTATAGCCTTCATTCCTAAAAGCAATGATTGATTGACGAGTTTCTAGATAAAGCTGTTTCTTTTTTTGCCATTGTTGACCTAATATTGACCTTAAGACATGCCAGTTGCAACTCAAAAACAAACACAAAGACAATGTTAAGCTTCATTTAATGAACCAAATAGCTTTCAGCAGTGTTTGAGATAATGGCAAGTGATGTTCTAGTACCAAATTAGCAATTTAGCATGATTACTCAAGGATAAGCTCAGAAATCTAGGGGTAACCATCGATAACATCCTAAATTTCACAGACCACATCTCAAAGACCGCAAGATCATGTAGATTTACACTCTACAATATCAGGAAGATAAGACCCTTCCTTTCTGAACATGCCACACAACTTCTTGTTCAGTCACTTGTCATAACTAGACCAGACTACTGTAACGCTCTCATTACAGGCCTCCCTGCATGTGCAGTTAGACCCCTGCAAATGATCCAGAATGCATTAGCAGGTCTGGTCTTTAATGAACCAAAGAGAGCGCATGTTACACCACTCCTCATCTCTCTCCACTGGCTGCCAGTTGATGCACGTATCAAATTCAAGGCTCTGATGCTGGCATAAAGAACAATCATTTATGCAGAGCTACGCACCCACTAGAAGCCTGCGGTCGGCTAAGGAACGTCGCCTTGTTGAACCAACACAAAGAGGCACCAAAACACTTTCCCGGACTTTCAGCTTCATCGTACCACGTTGGTGGAATGACCTTCCCAACTCCAACCGTGAAGCTGACTCACTCTCTGTCTTCAAAAAATGACTAAAAACACATCTTTTCCATGAGCACTTAACCAGTCATTAAAAAAAAAAAAAAAAAAATTCTTGTTGCACTTTAATCTGTTTTGAATGCTATTCTGATGCTAGTGAAACTTTGTAATATGGCACTTTTCATACCACTGTCTCCTTAAGATGATTCGCTTATGTTTTCCTCTTTTGTAAGTCACTTTGGATAAAAGCTGCTGTCTAGATTTGATCAAAAATGACTTTTTTCAAATAGTGATGGTGCTGTTTTTTTACATCAGTAATGTCCTGACTATACTTTGTGATCAGTTGAATGCCACTTTGGTGAATTAAAGTACAAATTTCCTTCCGAAACAGCAAAATCTGTACATTATTCCAAACTTTTGCCCGCCAGTGTAATATGAAAACTGATTGTACTTTTATTAGATATAGACTACCTTAGATATGGTATAAATACAGACAAAGTTTTGGGTAAAAAACATACACATTTTAAAATGTTTCCAACTCTGAGTTTGTATCTGTTCGGTAGAATGGTCCATATACTTTTTACATAGTTATTTAATTCCTTACAAATTCCTCCCAAATAAACCTTCTCTTCGCCTACAACTCCCAAAATTAAAGCACAAGTGCGTTACGCCCATCGCGTTCAAGTTCAACTCCCCGTCTGAACTGACCAACCACACGCTTCAAAAGTTCTCCGACGCGGCCCCTGATTGGACAATATTGATACGCGTGTCTCGCGACGCGAGTGTCGTGACGCGAACGCGAATGGAGGCAGTTGATGTTTCCGAGCCGAAACTATCGAGTCCGAAATAAATGAGCAAAACTTCAGTGAAAAGCCCGTGATTGTTTATCTTCCGTTAGACCGCGTCAGACCTCACATACTCGTGCAGCTGTGTCGGTGGAGGTCGTGTGTGTGTGTCAGTATTTCGTGTTTGTTGATCTGCTGTTAGAGGCCCGGATTCACTCTCTTTAATAAGCAGGCGAGTATTACACCTCCTTCAGTCCTGCTGTTACACTTCTACATACATTTAAATCGAGGATTGAATGAGCTTTAATCCTGGATATGAGGTGATCTTTCATAATATTACCTGAGTAGTCTGAGAGCATGTTTGTGTTCATTCTCATTCTAGCCCATTAGCCGTTAGCATTGTTGTTTCTATCAGCACAGAGTGATTTTAGTGTATTTAAAGTTACTCTTTTGTTTAAATAGAGGTTAGGAATTTGGGTTTGTGGTGTTATTTACTTAGAGAGGAAAGGAAAGTGGCATACCTGTCAGGTAAACAGAAGAGAGCTGATATAATATAACCCACTGATTAGCATTAGCATGTTAGCTCAGATGATTTTTGCTTTTCCAGTGATCCTCAATATTAAACTATGAAATATAGTCTATTATTCTTGTGGCTGTTCAGTTATTAGTACCAGCTAGGTTGCTCCAAGTTAACATGGAAAGACCATATATAAAGTACCTCTATATATATATCATGATACTGAATGTAACGTGTTTACATGGCACTGCCATTTGTTCTAGTAAAACAGGGTACTTTTGGGTATGTTTTGTCAGTGCTGTTGTATTAGCTATACTATGTTTTGTTTCACCGATGTAAGTACTTTTTAACTTGCATTGCTTTTTATTTATCATTGATATCAAGCATCTTTAGAGTGTATTGCTTCAGTTTTGTTGTGCTTGCGTAGGACTTCAGTGACTTATAAACATGCTGTTATTTTTAAGAGTTGTAAATGGTCAACAATTTTGACTAGTCCTCATCCCCCCCATTTCAATCAGCACAGTCAGGTTTGAAAGAGATTACACTGTTTCATAAGGTCTTGGGATAATTATAGCACACATGATGTGTATTTATCCTAGTTTTATTGATTATGGTCTGTTTAGCAAATTGATGACCATGAGCATTTGATTTGCTAAAAAGCCTGTGAATTATTAAACACATTTTCTGATTGTTCTCAGGGAATATGAGACAGATGCCACAATGACGTCTAGATTTGGAAAAACCTATAGTCGAAGAGGAGGAGATGGGACCTCCAAGTTTGATGAGGTGTTGTCCAATAAAAGGGCGACACTCAGCACCAAATGGGGCGAAACGACTTACAAAGCCAAGGTGGGAGCGAAGAGGCCTGGCTTGAAGACTGACGTGACAGATCGAACCAAGAAGTCTAAGGTACTGGAAGGTGACGGCTCAGAGGATCCTTTTGGGTTTGACAGTGACGATGAATCCAGGCCGGTCACGTCTCGTAATGTGTCCCAGACCAAGCCCAAGGTGATGGAAACAGCGGGGTCCCAAGCCAGCCTGACCTTGGAGCCCAACAGCAGGGTGAACCAGCCCGCCAGTGTGGAGGCCGTGGCTCCCAGCAGGGCCCCGTTTACTCTCAGCATGGACAGAAGCACTCACAAAGTGCCAGAGGATCCTGGGAAGTTCTTCAATACCTCTACTGCAGGTATGTTTGCTTCATGGAGATTTTGTTTTTCCAGATATAGAGTTTGAGATAAGAATGAAAATTCAGGGGGCCTGGGTAGCTCAGTGGTAAAAGACGCTGGCTACCACCCCTGGAGTTCGCTAGTTCGAATCCTAGGGTGTGCTGAGTGACTCCAGCCAGGTCTCCTAAGCAACCAAATTGGCCTGGTTGCTAGGGAGGGTAGAGTCACATGGAGTAACTCCTCGTGATCGCTATAATGTGGTTCGTTCTCTGTGGGGCGCATGATGAGTTGAGCATGGATGCCGCGGTGGATGGCGTGAAGCCTCCACACGTGCTATGTCTCCGTGGCAACGCGCTCAACAAGCCACGTGATAAGATGCGCAGGTTGGCAGTCTCAGACGCGGAGGCAGCTAGGATTCGTCCTCCGCCACCCGGATTGAGGCGAATCACTATAAGACCATGAGGACTTAAAAGCGCATTGGGAATTGGGCATTCCAAATTGGGTAAAGTCATTGTTTACTTTAAAGATAGAAATTTTGATAAATTGGTTCATTGAGAAGATCAGACTCAAAAGAGTGATTTGTTCACAATATCTGAAATCTCTACTTCTCTGAAGAACTCTCCTAAGTATGTGTGTGTCATGTCTCATTCAGCCCTGTTGTGTGGTTGTTGTTGTTGATGAGTAAACGTAACTGCAAACTTCATCTTTTCATTTTGTACATCGGGGATTTTACAATATTAATGAAAATGTTAAATGATCTTTAGCCGTTGGTACATATCTTTGGTTTTGTGTTGATGAAGGGGTACTTGAGCCTGACTGATGGTGCTGTGGGGGTACTTAAAGCAAAAAGTAAGAAAAAGAAACATTGGTTTATGCTGTCAGAGTCATTCAGATGTTTGAAACAAACTTGACCTGTTTAACTTAACAAGGATGTGTGCGCTTAACCACGACTCTTTTTTTTTTGTGGTTGTTTACATCAGTGTTTCCTAACCTTTTTTTTGCCATGGCACACTTTTTACGAATAAAAAAAATACCACGGCACACCACTGTCAAGTCATGAAGATATGCTATGTGACTTATATGTAATGAGGTCACAGGTGGCAAGAGCGTTAATTGAGTAATGAAAAAACAACAGATTTGCTTCTTTTCTAATTTGTTGATTTGTTCTTGCAAATTAATTCTTGTAATGCCACAGCAAATTACAGGAATGCAATCTCATGAAGGGCAAAAAGCTAAGAGAATCACTGGTCCACGAATTATTATTATTTTTTTTTAACAATTAGCTAAAAGCACCGATTCCAGTGATTTTAATTATTCAAGTAGAGCAAATTAACTGCACAATTTAGCAGAATCAGCTGCAAAAATTAAGGGCATTTTGGTGTGGCTTGCTTCTGTGTCACAAATTTGTTACATTTAATTAACTTATTAGTTCAGTGACCCCTTCTGGAAATGTCACTTATGTGCTAATTTTAATTAATTTATAATTATATTTATTTATCACACATTATACATTTGCACATATACAGTGAAATACTTTTTTTCACATATCCCAGCTAAGCTGGGGTCAGAGTGCAGGGTCATCCATGATATGGCACCCCTGGAGCAGTTAGGGTCAAGGGCCTTGCTCAAGGGCCCAACAGTGGCATCTTGGCAGTGCTGGGGCTTGAACCCCCGACCTTCTGATCAGTAACCCAGAGCCTTAACCGCTGAGCCACCACTGCTATGAGTCATTGAATTATTTTGAGTCATTTATGACCGAAATCTACCAAGAGACTTTATAGTGTTTAAGCATTCCTTCAGTCTGAGCATTATTTTTCATCCAAAAAGACAACAGTAATAGTCTAATAATAGTGAGTTTTAATAACGTTCTTCTCCTTCATTAAAACTTGCATGACTACAAATCTACTGACTTCAGTATAAGAATTATAAACACAAAGCAGATCTACGGTATCATTTTCCTACAGCAGCCTATATAAACTGCTGAGCATGACTTTTATCAGAAAAGACCACAATAATAGCCTAATAATAATCATTTTGAGTTTCAGTAATGTTTTTCATCATTGTAATGCGCATTTCACATGAGTTGAGTCGAGGCGTCAACGCTCCTTTCAATGCCAGCGTCAAGCGCCGCATTGCCCTCCACATGACAAGAGTTGCAGAAAGCGTCACAGAGGGGCGATTTTACGAGTTTGCCATGTAAAAAAGCGGGAGGTGTGCACAATAAACATTGAAAATATGTATTTGGAAAAGAGAAATAAAGCTTGCAGTTTGCTTTGATAGCAGAAAATAATAAAAGGACTCGTTTATGTTCAGGTCTAAACGTTTTCTTGGTGAATTTAAATTAGTTCAATAACTGGGGTCTCTGATATTCGTAAATGATAAGGTAATATTTAATTAATAGAACATTCAATATCTCTTCACAAATTTGGAGAGTTTTTAAATATTTCTTGTTGCTTTGTACTCTCAAAGACATTATTGGTGAAGCAAAAACTTGTGTGTGAAAAAGCTTTGGTGTAAAGTGGCGTCACTTCATAGACTTCAGTGTATTCTGCAGCGCTGATGCGAGTCATGTGAGACCCATAACGCATAAAAACATCACTCACTCTAACACATTTATCATAGCTCTTCCACCCTTTTCTCTCCTTGATGAACAACGAAGACAAAAGATCCCGAAGTGAACAAACAACATGCCCTTCTCATTCAGACAGTTGATGCATGTACCAGGTCATTCAGCTCATTTACAAATGAGACGTTTCACGAGCACCATTCCTGTCAGACACAGATTTACTGTGCACGTACTGCTGTAGCCAAGCGCGCAATTGGCCGTACTGCCTCGGTAGGGCTGCGGTTGCCAAGAATGCGATTGACTACTGCTGTTATCAATCAAGCGGGAGTCTGACCCCTGATTATTTTTTTATTTTTTTATTTATGCATTTATTTATTTTGTGAAATTTGATCATTTTCCACAGCATACCTGACAATCTTTCAAGGCATACTAGTGTGCCGCGGCTCAGTGGTTGGGAAACACTGGTTTACATAATCTATAACATTGGAATTTACATCTGTTTGATTTCCACAACCAGACTCAAGTGTTATTATTGCTAAATTTGACTTTACACCCCTTGTTTAGCATATCACACGTCATACATTAGAATCGGAACAAAGAAGCATGTAATATCTCAAATTCTTGCCATATCCTTTAGGATTGTTTTTGAGAGTTTGTCAGCGGTTTCTTGGGGCCTCTTTGGCTTTTTGCTGAGATTGAGCTGTTTTAAGCAGGATGTGAAAGAGCATGGTTGAGGACCACTATAGCTACATTAGCATGTGTTTCTGATAGGTATTCAGCATCATATATGAGTGGATGTGAACACTTAGAAAAGCACCAACGTTACCTGTCAATACTAAGGTGGTGTGGGTTTTATGTTGTAGCCTCTTTGCTAATGGTTATATATTTGTGGAACTTGGTAAAAATATTGTTTTTCTGATGCATTTTATTCAACATTTGAGCAATTTTGATATTCTTTAGATCAATCTAACTGGCACCGCTCTACAATGCAAGTAAATCACTCAGACTTGTGACTAAATTTACGTTATGCAACTGAAAATATCTGTGATTCACCACTGTGTGTGGTAAATGTTGTGATTTCAAGACGATGATTGACAATATTGGGAAATGGCAAAACCATGGGTCTGGGAAGTCAGCAAATATATTAAACAGTGATCAGGGTGTGAAACTAGCACCCACCAACCGCAAAATGCAACAAGGCTTAATCCAGTTCACAAGCTCCTCGTCCAAATGTATTTCATGCGTGGGTAATTTTGCTCATGTACCCGCAACAGGCGGGCAACCTGTAAGATGTCTCGGAGTGACACATGACAAGAAATGCTTTTAGTCACAAAGACACGTACTTGAAGATACACACTTTATTATATTTTTAAGAACAGACAAAAGAAAAGCCGTCAATGCTTGTGTCTGATTTGCTGTTAGTTCAGAGGTGTGCAGCACGAGCCTGTCATAAAGAACAAATGCATGTATAGTGTTTTCAATCTTTTTTCTCTGTTTCATTCGTTTGAAAACTGTTTGTAAGAATAATGTCATCTATGAGAATGCTGCAAATGATCTCTGATCATCTCAGGAGGTGCTGTGAGTTTAGTTCACTTTAATTCCATGGAGCAGTTCACGGTTAACATGCATTGTGAACGCAACTCTGCAGGTTCAGTAATATATATCTTTGTATTAAAGAAACAAAGACGAAAGTGATTAAATCATAAAATAATACAAGACACGTTACCCTTAACCCTAAAAATTTGTTTTATTTTATTTAGGCAACATTAACTGTATTACCAAAACACAATACAAACACAAATTCGATAAGAACACACATTTGGCAGCATTATTTTGGGAACACATGGGAATTTATTAGGCTTATTTATTTTGATTATTATTATCTTTATAGTTGTCTTTAGTTCTTAATCTGTAGGCTATTAGTAATTTCCAAGCTGGTGTCATTGACTGATACTTGCGTGATGGCAAATGTGGCTGTTGGAGACGGTTAGGGTTAAATGTTTGGATTTGGGGAGGTGGTTAACTAAGATTTTTTTGATCTTCGTTATTATTATTTTTTTTTTTAATTTTGTTTAAAGTGCAATTTGAATTTAGAAACGTCTTTTTATTTGTTTTTCGTGTTTCATTAAATCAATTTAATTTTTAAAGCAAAATCAATAAAGCAGAAGTATTCACCGACCCTCGGCAAGGGGGTTGACGATATAATCGTATATCGCGATGTTTTTTAAGGTGATATCGATAAAATATTCTTGACATATCATCCAGCCTTAAATCACACAGCATGGATGAGGTAAAGAAGCCATTCGACTCTGTTGTTAGTATGTGTTGGACCAAAACACTTCTGTGAAGCTGAACTGTTGCTATTCTTAAAGAGACACTTGTTTGACAAATCAACGTAAATACTTGGATATATTACAAATTATGCATGTGAACAATAAACATGTAACAAAATATACTGTATTCAGTTAATAATATGCAATTTCAATTCATCATATTTATTAATACATGGATTTGTAAAAAAAAAAGCTAAAATGTGACATGATGAAACCCAACGATAAGATAAAATTTGTAAAAATGTATAAACTTGGCAAAAAAGAAATGTCCTCTCACTTTCAGCTGCTTTTATTTTCAGCAAACTTAACATGTGTAAATATTTGTATGAACAGAAAAAGATCAACAACTAAGACATAAACTGAACAAGTTTCACAGACATGTGACTAACGGAAATGGAATAATGTGTCCCTGAACAAGGGAAGGGGAGGGGAGGGGAGGGGGTCAAAAACAGTCAGTATCTGGTGTGGCCACCAGCTGCATTAAGTACTGCAGTGAATCTCCTCATGGACTGCACCAGATTTGCCAGTTCTTGCTGTGAGATGTTACCCCACTGTTCCACCAAGGCACTTGCAAGTTCCTGGGCATTTCTGGGGGGAATGGCCCTAGCCCTCACCCTCCGATCCAACAGGTCCCAGACGTGCTCAATGGGATTGAGATCTGGGCTCTTCGCTGGCCATGGCAGAACACTGACATTCCTGTCTTGCAGGAAATCACGCACAGAACGAGCAGTATGGCTGGTGGCATTGTCATGCTGGAGGGTCATGTCAGGATGAGCCTGCAGGAAGGGTACCACATGAGGGAGGAGGATGTCTTCCCTGTAATGCACATCATTGAGAGTGCCTGAAATGACAACAAGCTCAGTCCGATGATGCTGTGACACACCGCCTCAGACCATGACGGACCCTCCACCTCCAAATCGATCCCACTCCAGAGCACAGGCCTCGGTGTAACGCTCATTCCTTCGATGATAAACGTGAGTCCGACTATCACCCCTGCTGAGACAAAACCGTGACTCATCAGTGAAGAGCACTTTTTGCCAGTCCTGTTTGTTCCAGCGAAGGAGGGTTTGTGCCCATAGGCAACATTGTTGCCGGTGATGTCTGGTAAGGACTTGCCTTACAACAGGCCTACAAGCCCTCAGTCCAGCCTCTCTCAGCCTATTGTGGACAGTCTGAGCACTGATGGAGGGATTGTGCATTCCTGGTGTAACTCGGCAGTTGTTGTTGCCATCCTGTACTTGTCCCGCAGGTGTGGTATTCGGATGTACCGATCCTGTGCAGGTGTTGTTACACGTGGTCTGCCACTGCGAGGACGATCAGCTGTCTTTCCTGTCTCCCTGTAGCGCTGTCTTAGGCATCTCACAGTACGGATATTGCAATTTAATGCCTTGGCCACATCTGCAGTCCTCATTCCTCCATGCAGCATGTCTAAGGCATGTTCACGCAGATGAGCAGGGACCCTGGGCATCTTTCTTTTGGTGTATTTCAGAGTCAGTAGAAAGGTCTCTTTAGTGTCCTAAGTTTTTATAACTGTGACCTTAATTGCCTACCTTCTGTAAGCTGTTAGTGTTGGGCCTTATGTATTCAGACAGAAGACAAAGGCAGGCCTAACACAGTTGTAAAAACCTAACTCAAGCCCCCACATACCAAGTCGTAAATCTTACTGATAAAAATCGCGCCAAAATCAAACAAAGGGAGTCCAAAACAGACTACAAATCCCATGAAGCCTTGCTCACTAAAGGATCGAACTCTCAACTCCTATTGGATGAGGCACACAAAAGAACGTCCCTCAAACCATGACATCATCAGGAGTAGAAATACCTCTGAAATGCTTCCGGGATTTGCTTCCAGCAACTTTGTTCGATGTGTATAGAGGCAGCTCATCGCTGCTCTCAGATGCAACCTCGTGGCACAAGGAAGTAATGTCCGACTTGAAACTGTGGCCATACAATCTCCATCTCGCTGGACGAGTTGAGATTACTCTGTGTTCAACCGAACACTCTAACGGATCCAAAGGAGACCGCCGAGCAATCCGCATCTTCATCCGTTTGCCTGCAGAAGTGAAGAGATTAAAGATTTCTCTTCCATCTTCAGTCAAGTCGACATTTCCGATTTCTCCGCCAGCCCACCGAGATTCAGCAGCCGTATGCCCGCTGACAGAGCGAGGAAACGGCCTCCGGTCATCACCCAAGCCTCGAGGAACCGAGTCTGAGGTAAAGGACGGATGAACACACATTCTGCATCCTCATGCGATTCAAGTAAGAGGTTTACGTCTGGGCAGAGATAGAATATTATAGTGTGTTATTCTTGTGTTTCTAGGTTTTTGCTTGTACAGTTTACGGACCGCCATGTCCGCTCATTATTAATACTCAGGGTATTAATTATCACAAATTTGTTTTGCTGTATTGTGGTCCAACCAAATTGGACTGTTGTGCATTTTCGCCATCACGGGTGAGACCGGCAAACTGAGTTTATCCATTAAAGAGTCAAACAACGCGGGACTTTTACGAGCCGTCCACAGCGTCTCTGAGCGATAAACTAACAGCTGCTTTCTCTTCCACGATCACGAAATGGGCTTTAGGGCCATCACTTTATTCTCTCTCTCTCTCTCTCGTACTAACCACACACACACATGCACGCAACCCCTCACAAACATTCTGGCACACATTTTTGGCTCGTAGATAGCTTCGTGCTAAAGCTCAGCTTTGTCCCTAAGCTATCGTACAAGCGGATACACACGGTAACTGGTAGATGCCATTGACTGGTTTCTCTCCGCCCACATTCACGGCCATATTCTCTGGCCGGAAGTCTCGCGTGACATACTCTCCACGAGAGTCACGTCCGCCATATTGTGCGCGTCCCTCCTTACACACACACACACACACACACACACCCTCATGTGTTATAGGATTATTTTGATTCCCATATCTAACCATATCACTGTTTAGTTTGTAGTTGTAAGTCGGAAGTTTATTGACTGCATTGTATTAATTATTAATTGATATTACTGAATAAATAAACTATTATATTACAAAGAGAAGTATTTTGGTTTGTTTTGCATATGCCTGTGTCATGCTGATGGGATGTCAGTGCCCGGATTCAAGACTTCATTCATTGTTTTTTCCTGAAAATCGACATTCTTCGGATGTCGAGTTTTCCTAAGAAAACAATCTAATATTGAGACTGTTATACTATCTGGTTATTAGTCCCTGATTCCAGGGTGGTGCCCCGTCAATGTTAATCCTAATTAATATTCTATTGATTTTTGATAATTGATAATTATCTTTGATTGTTGAATTTGAATGATCAATAAGCTAGTGTTAATTTTAATTAATGTTTCATCGATGTTAACAATTAACGATTATCTTTGATAATTGTTGATTTAAAGGATTAGAAAAAGCTAACATTGATTCTCATCAATGTTCTATTGATTTTAATAATTAATAATTGTCTTTGATAATTATTAATTATTGCTAATAAACAAACCCGCTCCTAAATGTAGCGCACTACATTTACTGTAGCCCCATATGAGGTTTTAATGAGTTGGATTCAATTAATTAATTTAAATATTAATTAATAACTAAAGAAATAATTATTATTTCTGATAGTAACACTGATCTAAACAACCAGTAAAGCCCTACATTAGTGTCTTAATGACCGTTCCACAGGTGCAGGTGCATGTTCATTAATTGTTTATGGTTCACTGAACAAGCATGGAAAACATTGTTTAAACCCTTTACAATAAAGATCTGTAAAGTTATTTGGATTTTTACAAAATTCTTTAAAATACAGTGTCCTGAAAAAGGGACGTTTCTTTTTTTTTGCTGAGTTTTAGTAATATACCAAGAATGTCCCCTGTATAATCAATATCATAAGCTGAATTTCTTTCATATGTAAACAAAGTGGACATTATAGCTGAAAAATACCCATATGAATAGGAGTCAATTCAAACAAAAAGCTTGTGAATAGAAAGCGAATCGGGAAATCTGTATCAGTACCCAGCCTTATATATTTGTGTCCAATTGTCACTCAGGTTTTTGATTTAGTGCCCGACTAATACGTTTTTTTCCCCTGTGGCTGATGCCGGGATCTAAAGCAGGATGAATTATGTGTGGTCAGCTAGTGAGTTAATCTTGTTCAGACAAACCACCAACTCAATGATTTAGAAATAGTTTTTCACATCCCTAAAATGTACTCAAAATTTCAATATTTGACAGCAGATAATGTGCACTTATAAGTACATTTTCCAAACATTTAATCTAAAAAATGGCCAAAAACCGGCTGATTTATTTGCTTAGCCGTTATATTGCTGATAAGCTCATGATGTATTATTCTGCTCAGGACTGCAGCGTTACAGGCTGTAGACTCATGTAAGACCCTGCTTAATGTCACAGTAATGGATATGGAGGGCTGAATCTTACAACAACAGCCTGGAGCTCCCAGCCGTCCAAGAATTGAAAATCTTTATTTGGCCCGAACCCTATTTGACATTTCCTCTGCGTAATTGCTTTTTCAGGCCAGTACTCCTCCAGTGTGTTGCAAATCATTTGGCTGACTAAGTAATCAATGAGGTGAAGTTAGAGAACTTTCACAACACTGACACCTCATCAGAGGAGGATGTTAATACGATGAGAACATTTAGACTGCAGTGGAGTGGAGCATCTGGACAGCCTGCTGTGTTCTGCTTATCTCATTTAGAAGCTCAGCACCTTCTGTTGTAAATGCTCAGTGATGATTGTCCTATGACAGTATATGCTGATGAGTGGCCTCTCTCAAACATTCTCCATGTTTTTAATTTTTTTTGCTCCTGTAAATATCGCTTGGACGATCATTGTTATCTGGCCAGCTACTGACCTTTCGTGAAGCATCGCCTTAAAATAATTTCTGACCAATCCTATCTTAGCAAATGTTGCCAGCAGCCATTTCTCTGACAAGCGTTTGCATTTTTCCAATGAGGGTCTAGGGGAGTGATGCGGTTTTGAGTAGTTTTAAGCAGAATTTTATAGAAATGATCCAGTAAATGTAAAAAACCGTTGTTACTGGGTCACTTGTAATAGTGACACAAGGTACCTAGAGAGGTTACATGCAGTGTTTTTCCTTTCTTTTTAAAAGATGTAACAAGCAGCCTACAAGTGCCCTCTTTCAGCGGGTGACTGTATAGACAGTAAAGGTCGACCGATATATTGGTTTTGCAGATTAATTTTGATAACAGATTTCTGGAACTATCGGTTAGCTGCAAAAATCCACACCGATAGTTTTTCCCCGTTGTGTCCGGTGCTGGAGCGACTGTGAAGGGTACACCGTTTTATACAGTTTGAGAGTGGCCTCTAGAGGTGAAATAAAAACCACTTCACTGATGTATTGTGGTGTTTGTTTTGACACGTGAGACTATACTCTGCATGGAGCAGAACACTTAAGATGTAGATTTAAAACATAAACAACGAAAAGGTATATATACAGTACACGTTGTCATATCATTATAAAGTAACTAATTTGTTGACTGCATCAGTAGAGAACAGCAGTATGTTTGCCGACAAGGCTGAGAGGATGCTAACATTTAAAGCTAACCTCAAGTGGCTAGAACAATGAGATCACATTTTTTCCCCATTCTGAGAGTTGATGTGAACATTAACTGAAGCTCCTGACCCATATCTGCATGATTTTATACATTACACTGCTGCTACACTGGCTGATTGACTGATTAGATAATCGCATGAATAAGTAAGGTGTAAAGTTACTTTAAGATGCTATGTGAGTTCAAACTAAATTTAATTAACACCATATTTCTGTACGACTAGTTGTTATATTCTGACTGTCTGTACCCATGATGTTTAAATTCATAATTAAAATTTTTTGTTTCCCACTCATCACATGTATCATTTTTCTTTCATCAGGCTACTAATGATTTAGGCTTATTAAACATTACTGTGGTTAGGTCAATGTATATAGTCTTTTTTAACACCTGCCACAGTTGTAATTAAAATGTATAATAAATTATTTAAAACTATAACATTTCTTTCAAAATATCTCAGTTACTGTTACTGCTGTAAAATGTAAGCAATGGTGATGATGTGTAATAAAAAAAAAAAATTCAGCAGTTACAGAAATACTCAAACCAGCCTGTCTGGCTCCAAAAATCATCCATGCGATTATCTAATCAGCCAATCGTATGGCAGCAGTGCTATGAATAAAATCATGCAGATATGGGTCAGGAACTTCAGTTAATGTTCACATCAACCATCAGAATGGGGAAAAATGTGATCTCAGTGATTTGGAGTGTGGCATGATTGTTGGTGCCAGATGGGCTGGTTTGAGTATTTCTGTAACTGCTGATCTCCTGGGATTTTCACACACAACAGTCTCTAGAATTTACTCTGAATGGTGCCAAAAACAAAAAAACATCCAGTGAGCGGCAGTTCTGCGGACAGAAATGCCTTGTTGATGAGAGAGGTCAACAGAGAATGGCCAGACTGGTTCAAACTGACAAAGTCTACGGTAACTCAGATAACCGCTCTGTACAATTGTGGTGAGAAGAATATTATCTCAGAATGCTATTCTGAGATGCGGGTTGGCACTGTTTTGGCGGCACGAGGGGGACCTACACAATATTAGGCAGGTGGTTTTAATGTTGTGGCTGATCAGTGTATAAAGGAACCTTCATGTTAAGAATTGCTGTTGATCAGCCACTGTGTTTTCAAAATAAATAATTTAAAGAAAGATTCTTTGTTTTCGTTGCTGTACCGAACTGTGACCCCAAAACCGAGGTACAGTTCTGTGGAAAAGTATTTGCCCTCTTGATTTGTTTCCATTTTTGTGTATTTTTCATTAGGTTGGGCATTTATGTAATTTTGTCAACTCGAGTACAGGTGTGTGTGTTACGTCACGCAAACATGTTGGCACCCAGGGAGGTTTTACAGTCAGTGATAAACATTCACTTTATTAAATAATATCCATTAATGAGTCAAAGTTCTTATATTTAAATGATAATAAAATGTGTTTAGCAAATGTTTTGCAGAGACAGGTGTTCAAAACACAGTTAATTACACTCTTTTGATTATCGTAAAGATAGCAATTCAGCGTTGTACACTATATGGCCAAAAGTTTGTGTACACCTTATGTGCTTGATGAAAATTTGATTTCAAAACCGTAGGCATCAATTTCCCCCTTTGCTGTAATAACAGCTTCCACTCTTTTGGGAAGGCTTTCCACTATACTTTATGTAGTAACATACAGTGGCTGCAGGGATTTGCTCTCATTCAGACACAAGGCTATCAGTGAGGTCAGGAACTGATGTTGGTCGATGGGGCCTGACTTACAGTTGCTGTTCCAGTTCACCCGAAAGTGATCAGTGGGGTTCAGGTCTGGGCTTTGTGCAGGCCAGTCAGTTTCTTCCACGCCAGACACAATAAACCATTTCTTTATGGACCTCACTTTGTTCACAGGGGCATTGTCATGCTGGAACAGAAAAGGGCTATCCCCAAACGGTTGCCACAAATTTGGAAGCACACAAAGCCCAAGCCATTACATAAAGAAATATTAAGATTTTTCTTTACTGGATTTAATGGAGTAATCAAATTTGTTAATTAGAAGGGGGTGTCCACAAACTTTTGGCCATGTAGTGTATATCAGATTGGTTGCCATAAGACGTTTCTGACAAGGTACCCCTCACAATCACAACGTAAAATAAGCTCCCTCTTGGACACGTTTTTGTTTAGTTGTCAGGTAATTGTAACTGAATTTCGAATTAAGTGAAAAGTCACTTCATGCATGATCACCATCGATCATCGTTTCGTGATCAATCATTGCTGCCATGTCCGAGTACCCAAGTACCCCATCCCTATTTTTCATACTAAATTGTTTTAGATCTTCAAACGAGATATAACATAAAACAAAGGCAACCTGAGTAAACACAAAATACAGTTTTCAAATATATATATATATATATATATATATATATATATATATATATATATATATATATATATATATTTTTTTTTTTTTTATTGAAGCAAAAAAGTTCTCCTACACCCATGTGAAAAACGAACTGCCCCCTTAAACTTAATGGCTGGTTGTGTCACCTTTAGCAGCATCTCTGCAACCAAACGCTTCCGATAACTGGAGATCAGTCTTTCACAGCGCTGTGGTGGAATTTTGGCCCACTCTTCTTTGCAGAACTGCTTTAGTTCAGCCACATTGGAGGGTTTTCGAGCACTAACTGCCGGTTTAAGGTCCTGCCACAGCATCTTAATCGGGTTCAGATCAGGACTTTGACTAGGCCACTCCAAAACTTTAATTTAGCTTCTTTTGAGTCATTCAGAGGTGGACTTACTCCTATGCTTTGGATCATTGTCTTTCTGTATAATCCAGTTGTGCTTGAGCTTCAACAACTGGACTGATGACTGGACGTTCTCCTTTAGGATTTTCTTGTAGAGAGCAGAATTCATGTTTCCCTCAATTATTGCAAGTCACCCTGAAGCAGCAACACATCCTCACATCATCACACTACCACCACCATGCTTGACCATAGGTATGATGTTCTTTTTGTGGAATTCTGTGTTTGATTTACACTAGATGTAATGGGACCTCTGACTTCCAAACAGTTCCACTTTCGACTCATCACAGAATATTCTCCCAAAAGGTTTGAGGATCATCATGATGTGTTTTGGCAAAATTCATACGAGCCTTAATGTTCTTCTGGGTTAGCAGTGGTTTTCACCTTGCTACTCTTCCATGGATGACATTCACATTTGGCCATATTGAGACTTTTTTATTATTATTTTGAAATGGTCTTTGATTTCATCTCAAAACTCTCACATTACATTACATTTTGCTAATGGCAGCATACTTTAATATGGTACCGAAATAAACAACAAGATGATATTGTACCGTTTAAACATTTTTGGAATCGCGATATTTCATTAGTACTGGTATACCGCGCAACCTTAAGTCTGTTACATCAGTCTTTTACAAACAAGCAAAAAACAAAACAAAAAACATTTTATTTACAGTTCATTCTTTGTAGAGTGGTGGGTAGTTTAATGACAACTTGACAGCCTCCATTTATCATTATCATTTGGATAGTATTAATTAAAAGTTGGGGTATTTGGTGTGATTTTTGACAGTAATAAGCCTTTTTTTTTTTCGTCTCTTCAAAACCAAGTAATAGGGAAATGTTCACAATTGCCAAAGTGGTGATATAACTGAAATTGTGTAATTGCTGTTGTGTAATGGATGGTTTTTAGACTTTACAGCCTCTCTGCAATGTTTCCTGGCTGACTTCCTTTTCCATGGACCTCAATGGGGGTTTTGTATGTTGGAGGCCTTTTCCAAAGCTGCTATTACCTTCAACATTTCACCATGTTTTGTTCTCTCTTCCAACTTGTTGTAAATAGACTTGATTGCAGGTAATGTGTGAAGGGTACAGTAATGTAACAATGGAAAATGAGTATTGTCTGGTGGACTGTAGTGCATTTGATGTTATGACTGCAAATGAGTGATTGTTGTTTTGAAGATCTCTAGCCTTGTGTTTAGTTTGTTTTCTTGGGTGTATTGTAGGCTACTAGTTATGGGATCAGAATATTGATGGATGTAATTTGTGGTCTTCAGAACATAAAGGTGACATTTCAGTGGCCTAGAATAAGTTGCTTTTCTTTTTCATAAGAAGTGTTGAGATCACATGACCAGCCGAATACTGCTCATTTTATCTTAGTAACCATCAGACAATCACATCATCAGACCAATTGTCAGACACTTTTGGATCTCGGGAAATAAGTTAACCATGGGTGACAAATATTCCTGTGAATAGAATATTTCTACAATGGGATGCACAGATACAAAATTTGTGTGCCGATACCAATATCCCATAATTTATATCAGAGATACTCAACTTTGGAAAGCTGGGGTGCCACAAAGCAGGATTCCTTAGCCTCGACGTTTTTAAACGGATCGGGTATCGGTCCAACGAGCCCGATCCAAATCCGATACTGTGTGTTAGTCATGTTCGTTACTGTCAAGCTCCAAAAATGACATAAAAGAACCATAAAAACACCATTAAAGCAGTTCATATGACTCGTGCATTTTATTCAAAGCCATTTGAAGACGTGCGAAAGCTCTGTGAATCACAAAAGGCTGTATTTAATAAGTAAATAGTATTTTATATTTTATAATAATATAGTATGCATGTGCAGTGCTAGCACGTTAGTGAGTGGTGCTGGTCTGTTGAGACACACATAAGCACACACAGCCCTGGGTGATTAACTCACGGGTATTTTTAGCCAACACGTAGTGCGCAATCTCAGATGTAGATACTCAATATTTCAGTTCACTTATAATACGCATTTAGAACGGCACCGGAGGTGCATTTTACCAGAATTTGAATAAGAAGCGAATTAAACTACTGTGAACTTCCCTACAGACAGACACATACAGGACTTCCTGGAGAGTTCAGAATGTCAAAATAAAAGCGTGAGGGTTTAAAAAGTGCACAATTTAAATATATTACTGTTGTATTTAAAAGTCAATAATAATAATATTAATAACAATTTATTATTATTGTCGTCATTAAAATTGTTTACAATTTATAATAATATTTAAGTTGAATGGGTTCCAAAAAAATAACTGTGAATGAAAAGTGGACTGATGTCTTACAACTAAATTGAACCAAAAAAGAGATCTGAATCCCCCCCCCCCCCAAAAAAAAAAACACACACACTGGTTTCTTTTCTACTGAAGACTGAAATTATTGTTAATTTTGCTGCTACATTATCCAGTATACTAGTTAATAATAAAGTGTTTCTTAATAAGCTATACATTTATATTGAAATAATGTGTATTTAGAGGTTTGTGTTTCTTTACATATTAAAGAGTACTCCCAATTAGTTCCACACAATAATGTAAAGATATTCTAAACTGATTATGCAAAAAAACAACACTGGTATTGGCTTGGGATTGGTGTTGGCCGATACTGAGATTTCCAATATCGGAATCGGATCAGAAGAGAAAAGTAGTTTCGGTGCATCCCTACTTTTTTTTAAAATTAATATTATTTTTTCATTTTTTACATCCTCTTTCCGTTTCTTTTCCCCTGTATAATGCCACACCAATTCATTGATACTGAGAATGACTGTAAATTCTCTAAAAATTGGCACCTCAAAATTCATGCATGTTTTAATAATTTTATTTGATGACAACAACATGCAGGCTACAAAAAGGGATGCCTGTTGAATAGTGGTGCGCCAATCAGGAAATTTTAGGCCAATACCTTTTTTTTTTTTTTTTTTTTTTCTGAGATCGGCTGAAATCAATCAGATCAGTGATTTTTTTTTTTTTTTCTTTTTAAAATGCCCTTTTGCTACACTTTTTTATTTTTTTATCATTTTTTTTTGTAATTAACATTTTTATTGATTCATATGCACTTGACAGTGGAAAAACTCAACACATATATAAAGAATCAACATTTTACATTTAAACCCTACTAATACAATCCCACCCTGACCCCTAACGAATACCCCTGTGGTCCCACATAACACACACACACAATCCAAAAAAAAAAAAAAAGAAAAAAACAAAAAAAAAATATATATATATATATATATATATATATATATATATATATATATATATATATATATATATATAAAATAATAAGCATACATGATTAAACTAAACTACACTCTCCACATCCCCTCCCCGAGAGTCCCCCCCCAAAATTTTTTAACAAATAAGTCCCTAAACCCCAGCCTTCTACTTACCGCTTCCTCAAATGCAGCTACCCTCCCCATTTCCACACACCACTCCGAAAAAGAGGGTGCTCCACTTGACTTCCAACCCCTTAAAATTACTTGCCTGCTGATCATGAGACTGGTCAGAAACCAATTTTTTTATGTGATTATCCCCTAAATGCATGACCGCTCCATCACCCAAAATACAGAGTCTGGGACAAAGCAAAACCTGAGTGTTCAAAACATCACACAAATAACTCCGAACCCTCAACCAAAACTCCTGGATCTTAGTACACCCCCAAAAGACATGGGTAGTGTCTCCAACTTCTGATTGGCATCGCCAGCAAGTGGGTGTGTCTTTAAGACCAAGCCTATATAATCTAGAGGGGGTCCAATAAAATCTATGTAAAATCTTAAATTGCATAAGGCGAACCCTTGCATCTCTAGATACGGACTTGACATTTTTAAGAATCTTAGTCCACACTCCATCATCCAATACCAAATTCAATCTTTTTCCCATACTCTCTTGAGAGAAGTCAAGGCTCCATCCCCCAGACACTGAATTAGTAGGGAGTAATACACTGATGCTTCATGGCCTTTTCTAAAAGCAGCAATCGCCTCTCCCAAAGCACCTGCTGCTTTAGGGGGGTGCGTGCCACTCCCAAAAACAGTGCAGAGTAGGTGACGAAGCTGTAAATACTTATAAAACTGAGATCTGGGAATGCCAAAATGTTGAACCAAATTTTCAAAAGGTCTCAATACTCCACGCTCATATAGGTCACCAAGTGTATTAACCCCCCTCACAATCCAATCTGACCAACAAAAAGGGGACTTATTAATACATAGTTAAGGGTTCAGCCATATGCTTGAGGCGGCGTTTAAATAAATATCCGAATTAAACACTCTGGACACTTTTATCCATATCGAGCGCAAATGCAAAATAACGGGGTGCGACTTAACCTCTCCGGCTAGTTTGATCGAAAGGTGGAAGCGACCAATGAGCCAAATGTCTAAGACCGAATGCATAATAATAAAACAAAATCTTGGGTAGGACTAGCCCACCATTGTCAATCGGCCTATGTAACTTATTGAAATTTAACCTGGGGCGCTTACCATTCCAAATAAAGGACTTCGCTATGCTATCAAATTGCTTGAAATAAGAGAGGGGGACATCTACAGGGAGAGACTGAAGCAGGTAGTTGAATTTTGGAATACAATTAATTTTAATAACATTAACCTTCCCAATCATAGATAAATGTAATGAAGCCCACCTGCCCACATCGCTCAAACCTTTTTATTAAAGGGTCAAAATTAACTCTGACTAAATCAGACAAATTTGCTGGGAATAAAATACCCAAATACTTAATTCCCTGTTTGGGCCAATGGAAGGCGCCCAGCTGGAAGGCTGTTACTGGACAGTACACTGTCAGAGCCAAAGCTTCGGATTTAGACCAATTGACTTTGTATCCTGAGAACTTGGAAAAGGAATTAAAAATTCTGTGGAGGCAAGGCATAGATCTAGTAGGTTCAGAGACAAATAATAAAATATCATCTGCGTAAAGCAGAAGCTTATGCGCCACACCTCCCGTCACCCCTGGAAAATCCTCCTCCTTTCTTATCATGACTGTTAATGGTTCCAGGGCAAGACAGTACAATAATGGGGAAAGACCCTTCCGAGTGCCCCTATTCAGAGTAAAATAATCTGAAATTAATCCATTTGTTTGTACCGCTGCTACAGGGTGTCTATAAAGTAACTTAATCCAACCAATAAATGTACTCCTGCCGAACCCATACATTTCCAAAATCTGAAAAAGATAATCCCATTCTACCATATCAAACGCCTGTTCGGTGTCAAGTGAGATGGCAGCGATCGGAGATTGATCATTCGCTACTGACCACATGATATTGATGAAACGCCTAATGTTATCAGAGGAGCTGCAGCCCCGAATAAACACCACCTGATCTATATACTTTTTTAAATTATTATATTATATAATAATAATTATATTATTATTTTTTAGTTATATGCTGCAGTTATGTTTATGCCCTACACTGTATAATTACATTCAATTTGCAGAAATTGTAAAATGCTAACATTTATTTGAATTGAAAACAGATATAAATAGTTCTGTTGTCATTCTCAAAGATCATTGTGACATACAGGCAACCAGTAACACCCTGAAAACATCACACACAGCAAAGATACAGTCAAAAATAAAAGAGATGTATCCACTACAAGCTCCAAAACCCATTAGTGAGAAATCATCGCAGCGGCATTCTGGACCATTTATAGACCATTTGTTTGAGAAACAAATCACTAATTATTAACTATTTAAAAATATACTTTATATAAATATAAAAATATATGCTTTATCCAGTAAAATGGAAGCTTAAAGACATTTTGTTTTTTTAAATAATTTTAAGCAAATACTGGTGACACAACTGCTTATGTTTGTGTTGTTACCTGTATCAGTAGTGAAATTCTGGGTTGTTCTAAAATAAGCAGGTAAGTGCAACTTTAGGGATTTATTCAGAAAAAGGATTAACTTTAAGAATTCAAGTTAATTATTTTATTGAAATTTCAGTTTTAGAAAAAGGGTTCTAAAGGGTTAAAATCACTCTGAAGGAAATACGTTTTGACATCATGAGACATTTTGAAAACTTTAAGATTGTCTTCAGGTGTCACATAACGCCATGCGAGGTTCGGACGTGTGAACTGCAAGCTCTGTGCACTTTGCTGGTTTTAATACTTTTTATGTCATAAACTGGTGAGATTTGATACAGCCTTATTCTTAACTGTCCTCGGAAGACCTCGAAATCCTCGGGCTCTGGAGACATTAAAAGACACTTACATGTTCAAGCTGAAGCCCTTCCAGAGGCCTCAATCCTGGAACTCAATTTGGACTGTGCGGTGAAAAAGATTCAGCATCAACTGTCGAGCATGACGGCAATGTTGACGAAGTTCAGTGCAGACTTGGAGGATCTTGCTGTAATACGTCGTTCGATCACTACCATGGAGACAAAATTCACTGAGTTGGTTACAAGAGTGTCGGATGTTGAGAAACGGATAGATTATCTGGAGTCATCAGAGAGGGAATTAGCTGCTAATCCACTAGCGACCAAGGTGGACTTGGAACGTGTTTGAGAAAAGTTGGAAGATCTTGAGAATCGTAACCGATGAAACGACGTCTAAATTGTTGGAATTCCTGAGCGAGGGTCAGAATATGGTGGAATTTCTGGACAAGCTCCTTCCGAGTTTGCTCGACATAACAGGCAGTAAATAAGCTGGAAATCAAGCGAGCTCACAGAGTTCCGGCTCGGAGATCCGCTGAGGGAGACAGGCCCCAATCAGTTCTGGCCAAATTTCTGAGATCATTCGATAAAGATCTCATGTTAAGCGAGGCGAGGAGCAAAGGAAAGCTTTCTTGGAAGAACAACATTTTCTTGTTCCCAGACGTTGCGAATTAGACGAGAGAAACGTGATCGATTCAAGGAATGCAAGAAACTCTTACATCAACGGAAGGTTGCTTATGCACTGATGTTCCCGGCCAAACTGAGAATAGATACGAAGGATGGCCACAAAACATTTACATGCCCACAGCAAGCGATGTCCTTCATAAAGTCAATGGACTGAGTAAGTCATGGTGTGATTCTCATGTTGCAGTCGAGTGGTCCTGACTCAGTGAACATTCACTTGACTGTCCGAGGAAACTGGTCACCTTTTTTGTTTCTTTTTGTGCTGGTTCTGCCTAGCGGCTGGAGTTTGTTTTGTGGAATAACACTCCTTCAAGGAACTCTTGCATCGACGGAGGGTCGCTTTTGCACTGATGTTCCTGGCCAGGTTGAGAATAGATGCTAAGGATGGCTGCCAAGTATTTACTTGTCCCCAACAAGCATTGTCCTTCATAAAGTCAATGGAATGAGTAAGTCATTGTATGGTGCTTGGTTTGCAGCCAAGTGGACCTGACTCACTGAACATTCACTTGACTGTTCGAGGAAACTGGTCACATTTTTTGTTTCTTTTTGTGCTGGTTCCACCTAGCGGCTGGAGTTTGTTTAGTGTAGTAAAACTCCTTCGGGACAGTTTGTGGACGAATCTGCATGTTCTTTGTGCTTGTACCTCCTATTGGTTTGAGTTTGTTTTGTGGAGTATTTTTTGCAGGACATTGGAAGGATTAGGTCATCTGCTGCTCTCATGTAACAGCTGGCTCACTGAACATTCGTTTGACTGTCCGAGGAAACTGTACGGCTTTTTTTGTGTGTGTGTGTGTGTGTGCTGTTTCCGCTAGAGGCTGGAGTTTGTTTTGTGGAGGAACACATCTTCGGGACGGTTATGCGGATGAATCTACACATTCTTTGTGTTTATTCTGCCTATTGGCTGGAGTTTGTTTTATAGATTTTCTTCTGTTATGTAATTCTGTTCTCACAAAATCTGTATAGAAATACTGGACTTGAGCAATCTGACGGCAAGGTTGTCTCGGGGGGCTCTCGTAGGCGTACATGGGCTGTTTGAGTTTAGAGGGATGGACGCTGGTTGGTACTGTAGTGCGCGGGGTTAATATATATTTAATTTTTGAGCTGGAATGAAAACAGACCTTTTCTATGTGGATTTTTCACCGATTTTTGCACCGATATGACTATGCAAAGGTACTCGGAAGGCTGCCTTCTTAAATATTTTTTATCAAAGAATATTTGACATTATTATTATACATTGTCTACAAATTCTAGAAATGAACACTGAGAAAATAAAGAATAAATAAAAATACAATAAATAGCTAAATAAACATCAGTACTGTTTAGTATCAGTAAAATGCTGACCATTAAAATAAAGAATAAATAAAAATAAAATAAATAGCTAAATAAACATCAGTATTACTGTTTAATATCCGTCAAATGCTTTTCATTGTTGCTATTATATCCGAGGAGACCTCTTTGAGGTATGAGGGGGACATGCAGATTTTGTTACACATGATATCTCTCAAACTCAATAAAATATGTATTTTATGACAAAAATGTATCTTATAAAAATGCACAAATTGTAGGGGTGCACCGATCGACTGGCCACTGATCTAAATCGTCCGAATTTCATCTTAAATCCGCGATCGGCTGATCGTGCCTAGAATCGGGGCCGATCTTTTTGCAGTATGCACACTGCTCATCTAATGAATGAGCGCTTTCTCAGCCCTTGAAGCATGACAGTGTGACCACTGGAGGGTGAGTTGTTGGCAGTTCTAAGCATTCACAAGTTTTTTTTTTTCTCCCCAATTTGGAATGCCCAATTCCCAATGTGTTCTCTAAATCCTCGTGGTGGCGTAGTGACTCGCCTCAATCTGGATGGCGGAGGACGAATCTCAGTTGCCTCCGCGTCTGAGACCGTCAACCTGCACATCTTATCACGTGACTTGTTGAGTGAGTTACCGTGGAGACATAGTGCGTGTGTGGAAGCTTTATTCTCCACGGCATCCACACACAACTCGCCACGCGCCCCACCGAGAGCGAGAACCACATTATAGCAACCATGAGGAGGTTACCCCATGTGACTCTACCCTCCCTAGCAACCGGGCCAATTTGGTTGCTTAGGAGACCTGGCTGGAGTCACTCACCACCCCTGGATTCAAACTCGCGACTCCAGGTGTGATAGTCGGCGTCAATACTCGCTAAGATACCCAGGCCCCCCTAAGCATTCACGAATATAAACTTTCAGACATGCTGCTATTCAGATGAATATGCAGGTTTGTTTTTAAAAATGTGTAAGAATTACACATGTATGAATATTAAGTTGCCCATTCTCGAGTCAATACGGTAGTAATTCTGAATCACTGCACTGTGAGCACGGAGAGGATAAAGAGACTGCAAACAGGTATAAAAATGAAATAAACAACAAATAAACATGCTTATACAAATCTGAGTACTCGTGATGTAACATGAGTCGTGACAGTCAGATGTTGTGTTGAGCGATAGAGACTGTTTGAGTGATCATGAGCGCTTTCAGCTACATGCGCGCTGTCCAGGTGCTCTCAATATCTCACCATCAGTCAATCATCCCAGCGCTATTCCCAGTTTAATTGAGGATCCCAATTTAAATCAGACTGATGTTGGTCGCAATGCCACTAATAACAGATATATCTGTTTAACCTTTAATAACGGCACTGTGTCTTCACACATTTGCTTAATAATTAGTGATTTGTATTGCAACAAAACACCAAAGGTAGTAAACAAATCATAAAAAGGAATGATTCCTCTCAGGAGCAGTTTTGGAGCTAGTAATAGGCAACTTATTTTTGAACGTATCTCTGCTGTGTGTGATGCTCTCATGGTTTTTACTGGTTGCCAGTATGTCACAATGACATTTGATATTGACAACAGAAATATTCATAACTGTTTCAAAACAAACAAATGTTAGCAATTCACAATTAATGTAATTTTATGTGTGGGGCATAAACATATCTGCAGAATATACAGGTGCATCTCAATAAATTAGAATGTCGTGGAAAAGTTAATTCATTTCAGTAATTCAACTCAAATTGTGAAACTCGTGTATTAAATAAATTCAGTGCACACAGACTGAAGTCGTTTAAGTCTTTGGTTCTTTTAATTGTGATGATTTTGGCTCACATTTAACAAAAACCCACCAATTCACTATCTCAACAAATTAGAATATGGTGACATGCCAATCAGCTAATCAACTCAAAACACCTGCAAAGGTTTCCTGAGCCTTCAAAATGGTCTCTCAGTTTGGTTCACTAGGCTACACAATCATGGGGAAGACTGCTGATCTGACAGTTGTCCAGAAGACAATCATTGACGCCCTTCACAAGGAGGGTAAGCCACAAACATTCATTGCCAAAGAAGCTGGCTGTTCACAGAGTGTTGTATCCAAGCATGTTAACAGAAAGTTGAGTGGAAGGAAAACGTTTGGAAGAAAAAGATGCACAACCAACCGAGAGAACCGCAGCCTTATGAGGATTGTCAAGCAAAATCGATTCAAGAATTTGGGTTCAAGGCATCAAGAGCCACCACACACAGACGTGTCAAGGAATTTGGCTACAGTTGTCGTATTCCTTTTGTTAAGCCACTCCTGAACCACAGACAACGTCAGAGGCGTCTTACCTGGGCTAAGGAGAAGAACTGGACTGCTGCCCAGTGGTCCAAAGTCCTCTTTTCAGATGAGAGCAAGTTTTGTATTTCATTTGGAAACCAAGGTCCTAGAGTCTGGAGGAAGGGTGGAGAAGCTCATAGCCCAAGTTACTTGAAGTCCAGTGTTACGTTTCCACAGTCTGTGATGATTTGGGGTGCAATGTCATCTGCTGGTGTTGGTCCACTGTGTTTTTTGAAAACCAAAGTCACTGCACCCGTTTACCAATAATTTTGGAGCACTTCATGCTTCCTTCTGCTGACCAGCTTTTTAAAGATGCTGATTTCATTTTCCAGCAGGATTTGGCACCTGCCCACACTGCCAAAAGCACCAAAAGTTGGTTAAATGACCATGGTGTTGGTGTGCTTGACTGGCCAGCAAACTCACCAGACCTGAACCCCATAGAGAATCTATGGGGTATTGTCAAGAGGAAAATGAGAAACAAGAGACCAAAAAATGCAGATGAGCTGAAGGCCACTGTCAAAGAAACCTGGGCTTCCATACCACCTCAGCAGTGCCACAAACTGATCACCTCCATGCCACGCCGCATTGAGGCAGTAATTAAAGCAAAAGGAGCCCCTACCAAGTATTGAGTACATATACAGTAAATGAACATACTTTCCAGAAGGCCAACAATATACTAAAAATGTTTTTTTTTTATTGGTCTTATGATGTATTGTAATTTGTTGAGATAGTGAATTGGTGGGTTTTTGTTAAATGTGAGCCAAAATCATCATAATTAAAAGAACCAAAGACTTAAACTACTTCAGTCTGTGTGTATTGAATTTATTTAATACACGAGTTTCACAATTTGAGTTGAATTACTGAAATAAATGAACTTTTCCACGACATTCTAATTTATTGAGATGCACCTGTAACTTGCAAAATGTGGCTAAGGGCACTTTAAAAAAAAATAAAAAAAAAATAAAAAGTATCAGTATTGGCCGATCTTAGTGTTAAAAAATTGGTGATCGGTATCGGCCTCAAATTTCCTGATCGGTGCACCACTAACAAATTTCTTTCACCCTTCAGGATAAAATGTGCAATAATTTCACAATTTATTGGTATTTAAAATGTGTTTCTATTGTTGCAAAGTAGAAATCTATTGCTTCACGCACCGTCTGACTGTGGTGACTCGTTTTACATCACGTAAACTCAGATTTGTATTTGCATCTTTATTTGTTGGTTAATTTGTAATAATAATCTGTTTGCAGTATCTTTGAAATCTCCATGTCTATTGTTTCATGTGTGCACCAATTAGAATAAAATATCAACATGATGCAACGAGTACACATGCATAGACTGCTATAACTGAAATTTTTCACAATTAGGTTATTCTGGCAGCTGTAATTGTTATCTCGATTATTAATTTAGTTGTGCAGCCCTAGTCTCTACATGTTTACCATGTTTCAGAGTAGTTGCTCTATTATAAACAAAGCACATTATTACCTGACATTAATTGAATTCTGAATAGCCTCTTGTTAGACACATTAAATTATTTTTTTAATATTTTGAATTTTCTTAACTATGAATGATGAAGCTGAAGCAGGGATGAATCACTATGTCCACAACATAAGCATCATATTACAACTTACATCTGCACAGACAATAAAGCCAATTAACTGGTAAACTTGCGGTGTGAATACGCTGTTTCTACATGCAGTGCAATATCCTAAACTGGCTAAAACACTGAAATTAATAACATTCTCTAAAGCATGAAGAATTCAGAATACAGTAGTTTCTATATACTTTATATGTTGTTATTTTCAGAACTCAGGCTTTCACAAGGACAATTGTAGTCTATTTTGTATGTATCTTTTAGATGTTTGATACATGTTTAAATTGAAAAATGTTTGTACATTTTTCTTGTTTTAATGTTTGATTAAAGTATGGTCATATACATGTTATTTCCATTGATTAAAAGTAAATGCCATTTTAGTCAGAGTAAAACTGACTAAAATGAATGAATATAACATGATGAAATATTCACTAAATTTAAAGGGCATTTTCATCAAAAGACTAAAACTATGTATAAAAATAAACATTGTGTAAAAATTAATGCTGGTTGTAGGCTAATTGTCTAAAGGGGTTTTTACGGCCCATTTTGACAGGAAATCATCGGTTCTGATCATAGGCTGTTTTGAAACAATTGGCCGATGGTCAATAGTGCAGATAATTGCTTTTATTGGCTCACAGCTTTAACTTTTGCATTATTGCTGATGTAGTTTAAGGATTTACAAGCAACATTTCAACCATGTTCTGTTGAAGCCATTCACAAACTTGTTATTCAGGAATCTACCTCCTGTTGAGTAACGAACATGATTGGTTAAGATGTTTGGAGTCATGTCCTTTTATTCAAACTACATCTGACTGATGTTTTTACTGTTGACTTCCTTTTCTGTAGGAAAGATCCTGAGTTGGTCCATCGAGAGCACAGACCAGCACAGCTATTCCTGGTACCCTTCTGAAAGCGACACAAGACCTCTAGCCCAGACCGCCACGTTGAAGTCTGAGAAAACAGAGGCCAAGGATTCCTATGATGCCTGGAGCGCTGTGGTCGGTCTGGGGGTACGCTCCACATCCCTCTTCACCAGTCCCAAAAACCCTCCGTCTACCATGTGGGCATCCAGTAGTTATAGTCGCAGCAGCATTCAGGACAAAACCTCCTCTGAGACTCAGTTAGACGAGCTTGGCCAGGGGGACTTTAAGGTTCCTGTCGAGCCATCTGAAAGTGAGGATCACTCACAGTCGCCGCTCAGGTCCTCCAACTGCCGAACATACTGCAGACCCAGTAAAGGCAAGCAGGCTGGAGGACCCGATGGGAGTGAAAGCGCCTCCGGTGGTGACTCTGTGGGAGTGTCACACAACAGCGGAGCTGAGAGCGCTGTTGGGAAGATGGCAAACAGAGGTCGGACGAGAGACTTCACGGTGCTGCACCCGTCCTGTTTGTCCATGTTTAATGTCACCTTCCAGGACTCCATGGACCGCAGTATGGAGGAGTACATAGTCAGCGCCCCAGCTGCAGACCCAGTAGATGCACTAAGACTAAGGAAGAAAACAGAAACTGAGAGCAAACCCGTCAGGTAATAGTGTGAGGCATATGCACTACTGTAACATATATATATAAAAAATATTCATTGTATAATCACAACGATTTTGCTGATGATGTGAAATTAATCAACATTGTGAATATCACGATTTTAATGTGCTTTTTATTTGGCCATTAAGTTACAGTGCATCCAGAAAGTATTCACAGCGCTTCACTTTTTCCACATTTTGTTATGTTACAGCCTTATTCCAAAATGGATTAAATTCATTATTTTCCTCAAAATTCTACAAACAATACCCCATAATGACAACGTGAAAGAAGTTTGTTTGAAATCTTTGCAAATTTATTTAAAAAAAAAACAAAACAAAAAAAAAAATCACATGTACATAAGTATTCACAGCCTTTGCCGTGACACTCAAAATTGAGCTCAGGTGCATCCTGTTTCCACTGATCATCCTTGAGATGTTTCTACAACTTGATTGGAGTCCACCTGTGGTAAATTTAGTTGATTGGACATGATTTGGAAAGGCACACACCTGTCCCACAGTTAACAATGCATGTCAGAGCACAAACCAAGCCATGAAGTCCAAGGAATTGTCTGTAGACCTCCGAGACAGGATTGTATCGAGGCACAGATCTGGGGAAGGGTACAGAAACATTTCTGCAGCATTGAAGGTCCCAATGAGCACAGTGGTCTCCATCATCCGTAAATGGAAAAAGTTTGGAACCACCAGGACTCTTCCTAGAGCTGGCCACCCGGCCAAACTGAGCGATCGGGGGAGAAGGGCCTTAGTCAGAGAGGTGACCCAAGAACCCGATGGTCACTCTGACAGAGCTCCAGTGTTTCTCTGTGGAGAGAGGAGAACCTTCCAGTAGAACAACCATCTCTGCAGCACTCCACCAATCAGGCCTGTATGGTAGAGTGGCCAGATGGAAGCCACTTCTCAGTAAAAGGCACATGACAGCCCGCCTGGAGTTTGCCAAAAGGCACCTGAAGGACTCTCAGACCATGAGAAACAAAATTACCTGGTCTGATGAAACAAAGATTGAACTCTTTGGCCTGAATGGCAAGTGTCATGTCTGGAGGAAACCAGGCACTGCTCATCACCTGGCCAATACCATCCCTACAGTGAAGCATGGTGGTGGCAGCATCATGCTGTGGGGATGTTTTTCAGCGGCAGGAAATGGGAGACTAGTCAAGATCGAGGGAAAGATGAATGCAGCAATGTACAGAGACATCCTTGATGAAAACCTGCTCCAGAGCGCTCTGGACCTCAGACTGGGGCGAAGGTTCATCTTCCAACAGGACGATGACCCTAAGCACACAGCCAAGATAACAAAGGAGTGGCTACGGGACAACTCTGTGAATGTCCTTGAGTGGCCCAGCCAGAGCCCAGACTTGAACCCGATTGAACACCTCTGGAGAGATCTGAAAATGGCTGTGCACCGACACTCCCCATCCAACCTGATGGAGCTTGAGAGGTCCTGCAAAGAAGAATGGGAGAAACTGCCCAAAAATAGGTGTGCCAAGCTTGTAGCATCATACTCAAAAAGACTTGAGGCTGTAATTGGTGCCAAAGGTGCTTCAACAAAGTATTGAGCAAAGACTGTGAATACTTATGTATTATGTTGTGATTTTTTTTTTTTTTATACATTTGCAAAGATTTCAAACAAACTTCTTTCACGTTGTCATTATGGGGTATTGTTTGTTGAATTTTGAGGAAAATAATGAATTTAATCCATCTTGGAATAAGGCTGTAACATAAAATGTGGAAAAAGTGAAGCGCTGTGAATACTTTCTGGATGCACTGTACATAACGAGCATCACTAGACTAATTTCACAATTATTCAAGGCTGCACAATTAATAAATAACATCACAATGCAAAAGACAATAAACAGGGTGTGTTCTGTGAACACACGGGGCTCATGGGCTTGTGTTTTAGTGCTTTCAGAGCAGTTCACATGCATTGTGAAAGAAAAATACTCTAGGTTCAAGCTTACAAGTTGTTATCCAAATCTACAAAGGTGGCACAGTATAACAGAAAATGAGTCAAAATAAAAGCTCCAGGTGAAGGTGAAGTAAATAGGACAGAAATATATTACTTTTATATAAAACAAATCTAATCCTCAAAATAATAATGACAATTCAGTATTATATCAGAATAATAAACTTGACTGGGTCCCACAGTAATAATTTTGTATTATGCAATATTCAACTGGGTTCAAAAAATAAGTGTAGTTTCTGCACACCTTGTTCATTTACAAAAAAAGTTTTTAGTAAAAATATATGATGATTAGGGATGTGTGCTACGACTAATTTGACTGTCGTTTAAATGGAAGTTTTATAACCGACTAGTCTAAAGAGAAACTAACCTTCAGAAAACAGTAAAAAAAAAAAAAAAAAAAAAAAAAAGTGTTTTATGCGACCCATTTAAAATACTTAATCTAATATTGTACATTAAATATAGAACATGACACGCATTCACTGAATCAACATTAGCGAATCTTTTACATACATATTTATTGAAAACAATTGAATGAATCGTGCAGGATCAATGGAACAACCCTAAAAACCTGTTCTAAACGGAAATCACTAAGTAAAAGTTACTTAACATATTAAAACATTCAGGACATTGTTGAAAATAATTAACAGGTAGACTAAGCCAAATCTGTGAGAGAGAAAAAAAATGCTCTGAAAAGTTGCACGTATTTCACGACGTGCAGTCGTGCATTAACCATTGATCTAATATGACAGCTGTTTGGTAAAGAACGTTAACCAATAACAGTTATGATGTTAAAAAAAAAAAAAAAAAAAAAGTAGCTATATGATAGAAAGAAATAGGCCTGTGATGTAGCCTGCAATAAGCCTAATGTATTCTAAACATGACTTGTACACAGAATAAAATATAGTTTAACACGTTTAGTCGGCACCATGTTGAAAATAGCCTTCTTAATCAGCAGATTAAAAAAAATGGCAGACCTAGCCTAAAACAGTTATTTTCTAGGCTAGTAACTCAAAAGTATAATTTTTTGATGAGTAAAATTAACCCGTCGACATGGTCCGGTGAAAGACGGAACTTGACTCACCTGAGGCGGCTATCCTGTGCTTGAAAAAGCCTGCTCAGTGGAAAAATAACGTACAAGCATGCACAGATGTAAAGAAGACTAAAATGTGAAAACATCCATAGGGACTTTCAAACATTTGGAAAGCCGATTCCCGCACCACCGAAGTGATTTCATAATTACTTTGCTGAGTTTGCTTGTCTAGCGAGAGGACATTTTCTGCAGCCTGAGGTGAAATTAAACTCTGTATCTGCTCCAGATATCCTCTTTTTTTTTAAAATAATATTTGTATTATTAATTCTATTTAAAATACGTAACATTAATATGACAGTAATTTTAAGTGCAGCCTCTGTAAAAATATAAAGCCAAACGTAAATGTGTAAAAATTATTATCAGTTTAATGGGGGGAAATATTAACCAACTAGTAATTCCAGTGTCGACTAGCGGCATCAGAACCGTTTAATCGACTAGTCAACTAGTCTGGCACATCCCTAATGATGATAAATAATGCTTTTTATTAAGCTACTATGTATCATTATAAATAAATATATAAATAAAAAGGTCACATCAATGAAAATGATTAAATCTCGTTCTCCCTTGTGTTCATTTAATGAAAAACTGGGAAAACATTCCTTTATTGTTTTTAAATAGATTTTTATTCAATGCCTTCAAAATATTGACTCTACTTGGCTACAATGGCTATTTGGATGAAATGATGGTTCCTCTGATTTAAAAATAAATAAATAATTTTTAGCCATTTCAGATCAAATACATAAGTATCAAGATATGTATAAAATATTGTAAATAGGCTGAAAAATATCAAGATATCATTTTTTTAGCCATATCACCCAGCCCTGTAAACATGATCAGATAAATTCTTACATTAATTTTAGGTCATAGCTCATGTTTTTTCTTGGTGATGGTCTTGGTTTGATCTGTAGTCCGTAACGACATCTGCAATATTGTAGATTTTTGTTTTCTTGCTTTTGTTTTGTTTGGTTTCATTTTTGTTAGATTTTTGTTTATTCTGTATTTTGTTTTGGGTTTATGTTTTGGTTTTGTTTGGTATGTTCTTTGTTTCGGTTTAGTGCATCAATACCACTTTTCTCCCCTGATACCGTTTTGGTACCTGAACCCTCTGTACGCTCTGCTGGACAAACTACATTATGACACCAATTCTAAAGCAATGTTTTCTGCATTATATGTTCTGAAAAGTTTTCATATCTGCGCATATTGGTAAACATATATGGCGATACCGATATATCGGTTAAATGATAATATTGGCCGATAATATCGGCCGACCGATATCAATATGCGATATCGATATACATCACAACATATTTACATTTTTCTAAAAAAAAAAAAAAAATCTATAAAAATTGGTGTCTATATATATATTAAATATTATATTGTAATCCCTATTTTTTTAATAATCCAGCCAGTGAATTACTTTATAAATGAAAATGACTTCCTCTCTTATAATTATCTCTTTATTTGGAATGTGACAAACATACTGTAGTCAAAGTAAAAAAACAAATAATAATAATAATTTAATCAACCTTTGGTTTTAAATCAACCTTACCATAAAGGTAAATGTCACATTATGCCAAATTTCAGTCTGATGTAGTATTATTATTATAATTATAAACTTTCCTCTGTAGAGAATATTGAAAATCTGAAGGTAAACAAGGCTGGTTTGTTTCTTAATATCTAACATTATTCAAACTGAATTTTATTAAGGGTAATAATGTGTAGTTTAAAAAACCCAGTTGTTGATGCATGGTACATTGTTAGCTGTTTCCCTTGACAGAGGTGGTTAAAATGTCAGGCTGTCTAGCTGTTTGAGATGTTGGACTTCCTCCATAGCACTTTAAGGAAGAAAAAAGAATCTCAGTAGAATTTAAATGGGTCACGTAAGTTTTGTGGTTTGTGCAGCGTGCCGCAATATCGAGAGAAACCTGATTGAGTAGTGCGAGTAATCTCACACTGCGCTCTCCTGGAGCACAAACGGGAAGCTTGCTACACTCGCATGCACTTGCATGCTCCAAAGATAGCGAGCGTCAGTTATGTTAGTCTCACGTGAAGCCGCTCCACACTCCTCCTCCTCTCTGAGTGAATGTGTTCCACATACGTGAATAGAATAGGGTGCACATTTCTTACCACGCTGTGATGATTTTGCATAACCCTGATAGAGCCGATAATCCAAAATATATACCTGTTTACAAATTTCTACTGGTACATCGCCCACCCCTAGGCTGTATGGACAAAACAAAATGGGATAAAATTCTCAAGTTCAACATTTATTGGTTTCAATCTTGGCCTCATTGAAGTGTGTACGAATGTGTACGGCTCTGACTGTTTGTCTGTTGGGTTTGCAGTCGATCAAGACCCACACAGAGCAAAGTGAAGAGCAGTAAACTGGAGCTGTTTGGATTTAATGATGCCGACGCTCTGGCTGAGGTTGACAACGACTCCGCTTCAGGAAGCTCCAACTACAGGATAAAATACTTTGGCTTTGATGACCTGAGTGAGAGCGACAATGAAGATGAGGAGAGTTTCTCTGAGAGGAGGAAGGCCAAGAGGATGGCTGCTGTGGGCTTAGCTGGGCCATTGGTTTCTATAGAGACGAATGTTGACAGTCCTCCACCCAGAGAGAGGCAGAGCAGTCACATAACTGCTCACAGTCATAGCCTCATACACGGTCAGTATCTACGTGTTCAATCTGGGCATTTAGTTGAACTTTTAGGCCTGAAACATGTTTGTGTACTTAAGTAGGAATGGATCTGGCCTACAGACATTTATTCTCTTCATTTGTTTTTGCCGTTTAGGTAAACATTCATTTGTAAACATTTTTTCATCATCATTCAACTATTAGTCAAATAATTTGTCTTCATTAAATAGTATAGATTATTTGTACTAGTCAGCAATGCAGAAAACCCTTCAGAGACAGTAGCAGCATTCAACAGACACAAGGCTGATGTTTGTTTGCTGTATTACATTGTTTCAGATCCTATGGAGTTCCCAGAGGTCCATTCCCCCTCCCTGTCTGAGACAGTGAGGAAACCTCAGGTCAAAGCTCAGGAGAAAGCAAAGGACAGCAGCAGGAAAATCTTCAGCGGACCCAAGAAGGTGAGGCTGACATCAGCGCTTTATATTCTGTCTGTCTTTTTCATCTTCAACTGATTTTTTGTGATCCCAGTATTTATATTTATTTTTATTATTTTTTTGCTGATGAAAGATAAACAATTGGAGAAAGCCAAAATATTAAATGTCATGACAACAACAACAACAGACCAAAGTGGTGTTTAACCACAGAGTTCCTACAACTCCAGAAGTATTATAGATATCTTAATATGAAGGCTATGAGCTGCTCTCTGAAGGTTATCTCGAGACGAGCAGGTATGATACATGTATATACATTATACCATAATAATTGTGCCCGGAAGCATGTAAAGACATGAATTATACGTCATCAGTAGCATTTCAATTGCGTGATTTAGAACAAATGCGTTCATATCAGTAGTTGGGGTGGGCATTTTGGTCATTTTGTCTACTCAAGTACTCGTCAAGTACTCGAGGGGCAATGACATGTACATAACAGTATATACACTATATTGCCAAAAGTATTCGCTCACCTGCCTTTAGACGCATATGAACTTAAGTGACATCTCATTCTTAATCCATAGGGTTTAATATGACGTCGGCCCACCCTTTGCAGCTATAACAGCTTCAACTATTCTGGGAAGGGTTTCCACAAGGTTTAGGAGTGTGTTTATGGGAATTTTTGACCATTCTTCCAGAAGCGCATTTGTGAGGTCAGACACTGATGTTGGACGAGAAGGCCTGGCTCACAGTCTTCGCTCAAATTCATCCCAAAGGTGCTCTATCGGGTTGAGGTCAGGACTCTGTGCAGGCCAGTCAAGTTCTTCCACACCAAACTCGCTCATCCATGTCTTTATGGACCTTGCTTTGTGCACTGGTGCGCAGTCATGTTGGAACAGGAAGAGGCCATCCCCAAACTGTTCCCACAAATTTGGGAGCATGGAATTGTCCAAAATCTCTTGGTATGCTGAAGCATTCAGAGTTCCTTTCACTGGAACTAAGGGGCCAAGCCCAGCTCCTGAAAAACAACCCCACACCATAATCCCCCCTCCACCAAACTTCACAATTGGCACAATGCAGTCAGACAAGTACCATTCTCCTGGCAACCGCCAAACCCAGACTCGTCCATCAGATTGCCAGATGGAGAAGCGTGATTCGTCACTCCAGAGAACGCGTCTCCACTGCTCTAGAGACCAGTGGCGGCGTGCTTTACACCACTGCATCCGACGCTTTGCATTGCACTTGGTGATGTATGGCTTGGATGCAGCTGCTCGACCATGGAAACCCATTCCATGAAGCTCTCTACACACTGTTCTTGAGCTTTGGAGGTCTGTAGTGACTGACTCTGCAGAAAGTTGGTGACCTCTGCGCACTATGCGCCTCAGCATCCGCTGACCCCGCTCTGTCATTTTACGTGGCCTACCACTTCGTGGCTGAGTTACTGTCATTCCCAATCACTTCCACTTTGTTATAATACCACTGACAGTTGACTGTGGAATATTTAGTAGCGAGGAAATTTCACGACTGGACTTGTTGCACAGGTGGCATCCTATCACAGTACCACGCTAGAATTCACTGAGCTCCTGAGAGCGGCCCATTCTTTCACAAATGTTTGTAGAAGCAGTCTGCATGCCTAGGTGCTTCATTTTATACACCTGTGGCCATGGAAGTGATTTGAACACCTTAATTCAATTATTTGGATGGGTGAGCGAATACTTTTGGCAATATAGTGTATATTAGCATGTCTGACAAACGTCTGTTTGTAATCTGTTACAAAATGTACAAAAGATTGCATAATCAAAATATAATGCATCATATTTTGTCATTAAGTGAAGATTCGCTGCCCAACTCAATGAAAGAATGTGCACAACGCACGTCTCTCTGTTCTTCCTTAAGGTTACCGTAGTAATCTTTGTAAGTCCGCACCAGTTTTTTTTAGAGACTGTCTGAACCGTCTATTTTCAAATCGCGGTTGGCTTAACAGGAGACGCCATAACCATCGCGTTTTTAATATGCGTGTTAAGTTCAGTTTTGAAGACACTGCATTCTGTTCCATTTAGCTGCACTCTGTCTAGCTGTTTGAAACACTCGCCTGCTGTATATGCATTGAGTTTCAAATTAAGTGAAAGGTCACATCATGTGTGATCACCATCGATCATCGTTTTCATGATCAATCATTGCTGCCACGTCCGAGAACTCGAGTACTCGTGCCGATCCCTAATCCGTAGCGAACCCTACTGGAGTTCACATGAACCCCAGATCACCTTTTCAAGCAGACTCCGTTGCGGTTTGCGGGTGCGCACCCCAGTTCAGAATATTGTTCACACTAACCAAACTGACGTCAAACGAACCTGGGTGTGCACCAAAATGCTAGTGGGAAAGTACCCATAGACTTCCATTGTAAGTGCATTACTGTATGTTATTTTTTTGTAGAATTAATTTCTTTTAGATACACACACAAAATTATCAATTATTTTCTGTGGTAATCGACAGCATGTCACAGATCATGTTTAGGATCCAGATTCACAGAGCTTAAGTTGTATTGAACTCAGAAGACTCCTGGCATAGTTGAGAGGAGTAGAAAAGGATGATTTTATTCATGCCAGTGATGAATGTGAGGTGTTTGAAACAGGGCAAAGCTCAACATCATGGTGAATCTTACTGCCACAGCTGAATGTGCCAGAGCAAAACCTGCTCACCTCTCTTGACAAACTCACAGATACTGAATCTCTTGCATGAATCATTTATCCTTAGACAGTTCTTTAGCTCTACATTCATCGTTCCTCCTGTTGTGCAACCTCATGAGCAGGCTAGTATAATCAGATAATGTCAAAACAGTCATTTTATTCTTAAGAAAGACAATTAAGACGTTCTTAAGAAAATATTTGAGAATTTACACATTTTTTCAAGAATTACACAGTGGAACATTCTTACGAACTTCTTAAAATGTATCCTAAGAACATTCTTATTTTTTTCTTGAATCTGGCCCCTGGTTCAAAATTTAGTTGTTTTTTTAAATACTGGAATTGAATAATTAGACGTTCTGTTAAGAGTTCTTGAACATCTGCATTCTTGCACAAAAAATACTCTTTGACAGTGTTTCCTGCTCTGCCATGACTGTTATCGTAACACTACTGAATCTACAGTGGCAAATAATTAAAATATGGGATCGTCCAGTATTTAAAAACGAAATGATGAAACGATTTGTCCCGTATTTTAAGCCGGGCCCAGATGGACCCTGGTCAGATGGCAAAAACGTTCAAGGAGGACCTCAAAAGGAAATAAATGTGAAAAAGCATGTATATGCACAAGAATTCACGAACATTTCTTCAATGTGTTTTAGGGGTGGGCGATATACCGGTAGACATGATAAACCGGTAGAAATCTGGCAACCAGTATACATTTCAGATTATTGTCTGTATCGTGGTTACGCAAAACCGGCAACACATGCAAGAAATGTGCACCTCATTCTGTTCACGTAACAAGTACATGGTACACATTCTGTAGGAGGAGGAAGGCAGAGCGGCTTTATGTGAGACAGAGAATTTAAGAAACAGGGTTTTTCAGGGACTGACATTCAATGACATTCTTCTCGCGTTCTAAATATGTTTCTAATCAGACACACGCAGCTGTGTTTCATGTGATTTTCGCGCGTGCCATCTCTGAAGCATGAATGTGCATGTGAGTCCAGCAGGCTTCCAGATTGGGCTCCACAGACACTTGAATTACTCAACCCTGAAAGCTCGGTCTCTCTCAATCATGGCACAAGCTTCAAAACTTGCATGACCCATTTGAAATCTACTGAGTTTTGAGTGTTTTACCTTAAAGCACTATGGAGGAAGTCAAACATATCAAACGGTGAGGGAGCCTGACATTCTAACCAACAGTGACGATGAAAACAGCTAAAACAATGTGTCATGCATCAGCAATTATGTGTCATCACCCTTAATGAAATTCAGTTCGAATGATGTTAGATATTAGAAAACAAACCGGCTTTGCTTTCAGATATTCAAATACTTACAGAGATGACTTAAACTATTAAGAGCCTAATGAAGTGTTTTATAATAATAAAACTAGTCAACATCAGACTGAAATTTTTCATTGTGGTAAGGTTGGTTACCACTTATTGAATACCACCAAATTTTTTTTACTCTGTGTTTGTCAAGTTCCGAATAGAGGAAATTATACAAAAGGAAGTAATAGTATTTAATTCAATGAATGGATTTTTCAAAAATAGGCATTACAATATGATTATTTAGTATATAAACCAATGTTTGTTGACTTAAAAAAAAAAAAAAAAATTGTGATATATATCAAATGGTGATATAAAATTTGTGATATAAGTTTTTTGTCATAGTGCCAACCCCTAGTGTGTCTGATGTGAACATGCAGTGACACAGATGAGAAGCACACATCTGAATAGGGCTGCAACTAATTATTATTTTGATAATCGACTAATCGAATGATTATTCGACTATTTGGCGATTATTGCAACGATTAATCATTAGCTCTTAAAGGATTATTCAGCTTGTGCCTCGACTTAAAAGGTTGTATTAAACGTGCTTACTAACAATAAAAAGGACGAAATCATCTTTTAAAAAAACCTCTAAATGACATTTACTGAATTACCAAAATATAAAAAAATAAAAAAAAAATCCAAAAGTGCAAAAACAATCCTATTGTTATTAATCAAATTGTTTTCCATTTAAAATGATTTAAAAATCCTTAAAACAAGATACATTTACTTGAGAAGAAACATGTAAGACATTTAGACTTGCTTTAAGAGAATGTATCTTGAATATAAGTGTATTTTGTATAAATTTTAAAGTCAGCTGATTTTTAAATTGACGGTGTTTCCTTAGTCCACAAGAGGGCGCAATAAATACATAAACCATTCAGCACTGTTATTGCATTGAACATTCCTATCCTGGCTGTTAAAAAAAGAGCATTTCATTTTCAACTAATGAAATAAATAAAATAAATAAATAAAAAGTTTTAATCGGTCCATATTCTCAAATATTAAGTCAAAAGTAAAATGAGGGGGGAAAACGCTTCAATAGACAGTTCACATGGTGTTACACTTGCACTGATTCTACTCTACTCTACTCTAGACTCAAGCTTCATAATAACAGCGAAATGCTACATTGTTTTTTATTCAGTACAGTTGTATGTAGAGTAGCAATATTCACAGATAGCAGTGGTATGCGGCTGAACTCGATGGTGAAGTGGCTCAGATTATGAGCCCAGGCCAGAGGCTGTTCAATCAGACAAAACACAACAGACTGCAACTGAACACGAGGATCTCGAGACACACATTTCCAAGTTGAACATCTTTCCTGACAAAGCATTTAAACCATTCATTGGTTAATTTGAGAAACGCTGATAAGAGAGCAAGATGCAATGGCCAAAGACCTCCACCAACTGTAAGGGGCTGTTCACACCAAACACTTTTGCATCGATCCATTTGTTTTTCTATGTAAACACGCACTAGATGAATGTCTTTGTTTCCCTTTGTTTTTGTTTATTCAGCGTCTCATGCAGGAGCACTGTTTTTTAGATGATGTGTCTAATTAAAAAATAACTTTAAAAGCATATTGCACACCTTCTTTCTGTTAAACTATTTAACAAGAATGTGATCGATCTGAAGTCATCGTATTTCAATGAGGATAAAAAAATGTAAAGAAATCAGATGTGTTTCTGATATTAATTTGCTTTCTCAAGTCACTAGCGTTAAATATGCATGAGTGTAGTCTCACGTGTCAAAACAAACACCACAAGGCATCAGTGAAGTGGTTTTTATTTCACCTCTAGAGGCCGCTCTCTTACTGTATAACAACAGCGGACCCTTCCCAGCCGCTCCAGCACCGGACGCAATGGGGAAAAACTATCAGTGTGGATTTTTGCCGATAACCGATAGTTCCAGAAATCTGATAACGGTGCCGATTAATCAGCAAAACCGATATATCGGTCGACCTCTAGTTAACAGGAGACACATTTGAGATGCATTTTATTACTAGGTGTAAAAGGCAAAGTGTCTCGTCTGACGATTTGTGAATGGATCACATGAAACGCATTTTACTATGAGGAGTAAATTGGGGTCTGTAGTGAGAGAGACTCTGTTTGAATCAAACTAATAATCCAAAATAATACAAAGACCATAAATAAAAATTTCTTCTGGATTGTATACTAAGGTTGCACACAATAACAAACATACTTTGTGACCAGTGAAGTCCTATACCCGAACAAATGACTCTTATGAGCCAGTCCTATTTTAAGCGATATATCACCCAGTAATGAAAATTCTCTCATCTTTTACTCACACTCATGCCATCCCAGTTGTGTGTAAGTTTCTTCAGCAGATCACATTTGAAGAAAAAATAGAAAAATATCTTAGCTCAGTAGGTCCTTAAAATGCAAGTAAATGGAGATTTCTATTTTGAAACTCCAAAAATTACAGACAGTCAGCATTTACATCATCCATACGACACCAGCAGTTAAATTAATGTCTTCTAAAGCGATACGATTGCTTTTGGTGCAAAAAAAAAAAAAAAAAGACCAATAAGTATTTTTTAACTGTAAACCATCTCTTCCAGGTAAGCTTTACAAGAGCGCTGAGTTCACGCGGTCTCTCGTGTGACATAATCGCGTTGGCATGTTACGGATGTAGTCTCACGTTTTTCTCTCTGTTGAGACATCCAGGATAAGCACACAAATGCACCATTGTGAAATACAAACAGATACAAATATAGATCTAAACCAAAACTAAAGAAGCTTCTGTACAGCATTCCTCATACTCACTTGTAAACAGCGCTGCTCTTCTGGCTGTGACGCACATGTCAGTTCTCAAGTCTCACGCGCCAACATGATTACATCACACCATAAGTGATTATTAATAGTTTAAAAGTACTTAAATATTGATATTTTCTGCACCAAAAGTGATCATATCACTTTAGAAGACATTAATTTAACAGCTTGAGTCATATGGATGACATTTATGCTGCCTGTCTGTGATTTCTGGAGCTTCAAATGTCTGATCATCATTCACTTGCATTTTAAGGGCCTACAGAGCTAAGATATTTTTCTGTTTTTCTATTTTCAAATGTGTTCTGCTGAAGAAAGAAAGTCATATACATCTGGAATATCATGACTGGGATTAAATAATGAGAGAATTTTTTTGGGTGAACTATCCCTTTAATGAATCATTTAAAAGGACTCCTGAATCAGTCTCAAACATTTTGAATCAACTCACTCACTGACTGACTGAAATACTCAGCAGTTCTTGACTCACTGAACCGCAAAGTCGTTACATCATTTTTAACTCGCTGTGAACCGAGAGCAGTTTCCAATTAAAAATTTTAACCAAATTATTTTGTGCCTCTAGTGGTGCCAAATGGAATGGAAAGAATAATGACTGTTCTCAAACAGGCGGATACAACTCCTGACCGCCATTGGTTGTGCAAATGTATAGTCCCGCCCCAAAGGTTTTCTCCTGAAATCCACTATCATCTCCACTCTTTTGAGCATGTTCAGCTCAAGGTTGTTGTGACAACACCAGACAGCCAGCTGATCAACCTCCCGTATGCAGACTTGTCCCCTTCACTGATGAGGCAGATGACCATGGTGTCGTCTGCAAGCTTCAGAAGCTTGACAGTGGGGTCATTTGCAGTGCAGTCATTTGTGTACAGGGAGAAGAGCAGTGGAGAGAGAATGCATCCCTGAGGAGCACCAGTGCTAAAAGCGAGGGTCCCGGACATGAGTTTTCCCAGTCTCACTAGCTGCAGCCTATCTGTCAGAAAGCTGGTGATCCATCGACAGATTGTGGTGGGCACGGAGAGCTGGGTCAATTTGGTTGAGAGAAGTTCAGGCATGATGGTATTGAAGTCCACAAATAGGATCCTTGCATAAGTCCCAGGTCTGTCGAGGTGTTGCAGGATATAATGCAGTCCCATATTGACAGCATCATCCACAGACCTGTTTGCTCGGTAAGCAAACTGAAGGGGGTCCAGCAGGGGTCCAGTGATGTCCTTCAGGTGGGCCAAAACCAGTCTCTCAAACGACTTCATGACCACAGACGTGAGAGCAACATGTAGTCATTAAGTCCCGTGTTTTTTTTGGGGGGGGGCAGAATGAACTTCACACTGCTCCAGTGATGTGTTGAAGATCTGTGTGAAGATGGGGGCCAGTTGGTAAGCGCAGACTTTCAGACAGGCATGTGAAACTCCATCTGGGCCCGAAGCTTTCCTAGTCTTTTGTTTATGAAAAACCTGGCACACATCCTCCTCACAGATTATAATTGCAGATTGAGTAGCAGGAGGGGGGTTCCAGGAGGTGTTGGTGTATGTGTGAAGTAAAGATCAGAGCGGGGGAGGAGTGTGAGACTGGGCTTTTCAAACCTGCGGTAAAACACATTCAGTTCATCAGCCAGTGTCTTGTACTTGGTGATGCTTTTCAGACCTTTCCACACAGATGCAGAATCGTTGGCTAAAAACTGTTTTTTCAGCTTTTCAGAGTAGCTTCTTTTAACCACTCTGATTTCCTTAGTTTGTTCCTGGCCTGATTGTGCAGTATTTTATCCCCACTTCTGTAAGCATCCTCTTTGGCATGTTGAAGCTGTCTGAGTTTTCCTGTAAACCATGGTTTATCATTATTGAATGATAAAATGTCCTAGTAGGGATGAATGTATCACAGAAACTGATATATGATGTCATATTATCTGTGAGTTCGTCCAGGTCTGTGGCTGCAGCCTCAAAAACACTCCAGTCAGTGCAGTCAAAGCAGGATTGTAGTTCCAGCTCTGCCTCATTGGTCCATTTCTTTACAGTCCTTACTACAGGCTTAGCTGATTTTAGTTTCTGCCTGTAGGTCGGGAGAAGATGAACCAGACATTGATCAGAGAGTTCTAAAGTTGCACGTGGTGCAACAGTGATACAGTATATTTCTGTCTTCGGTGGAGCATGTGATGTGTTTCTATTTTGGCAGTTCAAGGGTGAGGTTAGCTTATTTTAAATCTCCCAGAATAATAATATGTGAGTCCGGGTGTTGTTGCTCCGTATCTGTGATGTGATCAGCCAGCTTTTGCAACCCTGCGTTCATGCATGATTGTGGTGGGATATAAACACTCACCAGAATGAACGAGGAAAACTCCCGCTGTGAGTAGAAAGGCTACAGTTGATGAAGAGTGCTTCTAAATTAGGACAGCACATCTTCAACTCTGTTACCTCTGTACAGCAACTTTTGTTTATGTAAAAGCATGTTCCACAGCCTCTCGTTTTCCCTGATGATTCCGCAACGCGATCCGCTCTGAACAGCTGGAAGCCCGGCAGATGAAACCCGCTGTCCGGGATGGCTTCATTCAGCCAGGTTTCCGTGAAACACAGAGCAGCGGAGTTAGAAAAGTCCTTGTTTAAGTGAGCAGAAGCAGTCAGTCCATTTTGTTGGCGATGGAGCAGACATTCGGCAGATGAATACTTGGTAGTGGATGCCTAAAGCTGCGCTGACGAAGCTTCACAAGCGCGCCGCTCGCTTCCCTCGCCTGCATCTTTTGGATCGCTTGTAGAGCACCACCACGCCTCCAACTAAGATGTCTAATGAAACATCCGAATAATCAAACACCGGCAAAAAATTATCAGATATGCTCTGCCGAATAATCAGCAGTTCATGCTTGGTGAAACGGATTGGGATAGAGTGACAAAAAACATAACAAAGAAACAAAAGTAACAAAAACACTAGAGAGCTCCACACCGAAGCAGCCATCTGCGGCGCCATCTTGAAACCATCTTACACTGGAAGCTCCAGACCTTTGCTATGGTTTTAATCTTTGACTGCAGAGCCTTTTTTCTCTTTTTCAAAATAGTGACTTATAATATTTAAAGCTAATTTAAGGGAGAAAAATGTAAACTTGGTATTGGAGGAAAGAGTGTGGGCTAGGATTCTTAAAAAATGTCAAGTCTCTATCTAAAGATGCAATGGTGCGCCTTATGCAATTCAAGATTTTACATCGATTTTATTGGACCCCCTCTACATTGTATAGGCTTGGTCTTAAAGACACACCCACCTGCTGGTGATCCCAGAATTTTGGTTCAGAGTCCAGGATTTCACCTGTGAGGTCTGGACACTCAAATCTCACTCTGTCCAAGACTGTGTATTTTGGGTGATGGGGCGGTCCTGAATATAGGTGATAGTATAAAGGGTTAGAAGTTGATTCCCTATGTATAATTCTGTTTAAGTCTATTCTTGTCTTTATTGGAATCAATAAAATGTTAGTGTATTTTGTAAATGTATTTAAAAAATGTATTTTGCAATATTTTACAAATGATTTAATTTCTATTCCGTGTACAATGATGCACATTTTAAAGTTTGATCCACAAAAACACATAGTAATTTTCTTGCACCTCCTGTTCACCCCCTGTGAAGTTTTTCAAGCCTTAAAAGAAGGGGAAGACATGTAAAAAAAAAAAAAAAAAAAAAAAATGGCTGGATACATGTCTGAGCTGTTCACGGAGTGAGAGACCTGCATTGAGTCTCTTTCTTGGCAGCGTCATTGCCAGACTTTACAGGGGGATTCCAACTCGTCGAAAAAAAATCTTTTGGGGGCAGTTTTGATTTCCCTCTGCAAAACCTTCTGGAAGCATCTAACCCAGTGTGAGGAGCTCTGTATGGGGTGGAGCTAGACGTTCGCTCCCCAGTGACTTGAAGAACACTTCTTAATTACAGAAGATTAAAAGCAGTCTCCAGCAGAGTTATGTTCAGGGCCAGACTCATCTCTTTTCATATTATTAATAACCCAGCCTCACTGTTGCCTAGCAGACTGTTCTTACGCCTCCTACGGTTGTGAAGTTCACTTTTATCATCCCCTCCTCTCTTGGCTTTTTGTGCACCATCAGTGCCTGCTGTTTGACTCAATTTGGCATCCTTTGCAAGTTGTTCTTATACAGAGTGTTCCTTTGGTCTGCTTTCAATGCGCTCCTGCCGAGAAAAATGACCTGCGCTTCAATCCACACTCCGCCAACACAAACAAGCCGAGAAATGTAGCACTTCTTAATGACTTTTAATTACAGACTTGATTACAGTTGGAGAGGGAGTATAGCCATCTTTGTACAAGGTGTAGCAGAAGGCTTTGTATTTTAAATAAAATTTAGAGGCAGTTATCTGTGCGACTGGAGAGTTTTTGAATATGTCAGATTTATTCTCAGGTTTTCACACTTTTGATTACTTGTTTTGAACAAGAGTTCAATTCCATTCCCTCTTCCAGCCCCCACAGGTCTCATTACAGGTGTTCGCTTTGGCAAGCATTACTAATGCATTTGTATTGTATTTTACAAGTTAGGGGTTTGTTCAAATACCTAATCCCTGGTATTAAACTTCAGTGCATAACTCGTCCCGAACCGTTTGTGTTGCAGACATAATGATAACTCAAATCATGGAGCTTGTTGAGGAGAGTTGTGCTATTACTTTTTCCAAGCAATCAGACGTATGGCTTTTACATGATGGACAATAAAACAGGCAAAAACATCACAGACTCATTTGGATCTCCCATGGATATTATGTGGAGGGATTCAAATCATATCTAGAGACTTGGGGGTGGGCTTTTTTGACTCATTTGGGCCAGCAAGCAACCGCACAGAACACCCTAGAATCTGCCTAGTAATGCCTTAACATACACTACTGGTCAAACGTTTTGAAACACACTCGTTCTTTATTATAATTTTTTTTCTTCACATTTTAGAATAATAGTAAAGTCATCAAAACTATGGAATAATAGAAATGGAACTATGGGAATTATGTTGTGACTAAACAAAATCCAAAATAAATCAAAACTGTGTTATATTTTAGCATCTTCAAAGTAGTCATCCTTTGCCTAGAATTTGCAGACATGTACTCTTGACATTTTCTCAACAAACTTCTTGAGGTATCACCCTGGGATGCTTTTTAAACAGTATTGAAAGAGTTCCCATCTATGTTGGGCACTTATTGGCTGCTTTTCTTTATTATTCAGTCCAAGTCATCAATTTCAAAACCTTTCTTTTTTTAATTACATTTTAGTTTTATAATGAAATAAATTAATATGGTGGCACAATTATATTTTTGTCTAATTTCAAACATTTAAGCATATGCCTTCAGATAAAAAGATTTTTAAGATCATGAGAAACATTTCAGTCAAGTGTTTCAAAAGTTTTGACTAGTAGTGTATACCCAGAATCCTTTAGCAATGGCATAGCAATGCCAAAAACTTTAAGATCTAGTTTCACAGTATTATTCAGCTTCGACTTGTTCTACATTTCCATCAATCCGTTTGGTTTGGTTTGGTATTGTAATGAAGCACTGAGGAAGGTCACCTGTGACCAAAACATTTGCCATTCTGCAGCAAACCTCTCATTTTGTGGTGTATGTCCCCTTTATTCACAGTAATAGTGTGCAGGCATGAACACCTCTCTAAATATTGGTGAAAGCTCTTTACCACTTTAGATAACAACCTAAAAAAAAATAAAGTAAAAAGAGTTGACTATAGATGGTTATCTCACAAGTTGATGTGATATGAACATTTAAATGACATACTGTAGTATGGCAGAACATTTTTTATTTTTTGAAAGATGTGTGTGCAAAATGCACACATTTCTCATCAAAATAAAGTTCTTTAATACACAATATAAATGCTGAAAGTTTAAACAAGAGTTTCTCATATACTTTATAAGAAAAGATCATGTAATAAGCTTTCAAAAATATTGGGCTACATTCAGGCTTATAAGTTGCAGAACAAGCAACAGAACTGAAGTAATTTTATTATATATTATAGTCACATTTTAACTTTTTAAAAATATAAAAATTCTACATTTTATCAATTAATATTATTTTTTGAAATTATATGTATAATAATGACATGAGATGTCAATGTTTGAAATGTGTACAATTTACAAGTAATGACATTAATTTTACATTCATTTGTAAAACAAGTGCTATAATGGTACTGTCACTTTAAGAGTTTAACGTGCATCTCACAGACTCGCTCAGGTATTGCGGTTAATTTATTAACAAGAGAGAAGTCTAGTTTTTTTTTTAGCGCATCCGTGCTATTTGTGATCAAAATGAATATTTATTTGTACTTTTTTATCTGTCTGTAAAGAACAGAAAGGATATTAAAGAGCACTTATTATGGTTTTTCAAATATTACCTTTCATGAAGTGTGTGTTATAGCTGTGTGTGAATGTAAAAAAGTCTGCAAAGTTTCAAAAAGCAAAGTGCACGACAAATGGAGTTATTGACTCCCAAAAGAAAGAACAATTCTGAACACTTGAAACGAGTCGTTAGTAATTCCAGACGTACTTCCTGTATTAACCTACGTAATTTGGTAACAAAAAACCTGCCTCTGGTCTTCATTGGCTGCTCGCAAACATCTTTGACCCGCCTTCAAACACTGCGGTAGACCAATCACAACAGACTGGGACATCTGACCAATCAGAGCAGAGTAGGCTCCCTGAAAGGAGGAGTTTAGAATGAATCCTTTAGAACAGATCATTGAACGAGTCGTTTTTGACACTGGGGAAAAAAAAGGTAATGCTGCAATTTAAATTATGGGCAAATTAAAGTGTTTTTTGACCTTGGATGCATGTAAATCTATTGTATGAGACCTTTAAAACAAAATTAGGCATGTTTAAAAACCATAATAGGTGCTCTTTAAAAGACACATTATTCAATGAAAGTGGAATACGTGACACATTACATTGAAGAAATGGTCCTTTTTAAGCACTTTTCAACAAAACAAGGTGATTTTCCAGGTATTCCTGTAATTACATTTCTAAAAGTTAAATTCAAGCACTTCAATGACCTTGTGTGAACCCTGTAAACAGTGTAGAAAAAAAGCGCAGTATGGATAAAATCATGCGATAGAGAGATTGATGTTTGACGGGTCATTCATTTGATTACATGGACAAAAAAAACAATGTAGCAAATTTCAAAATATCAAGTTTTGCCTCAATATGGTTTGTCATTTTTTTGATTTGTGATATATCGAAATTCAATATATTGTCCCATCTCTAGATTTGACACTTGCATCTATCTGAAGTGAATGCATTTCAAGAGATCACTAGTGGTTCACATTTATTTAGAGTGGATAGCATTCATACTATTTATGAATTGTACTGGAGTTGATATGTACTACTCAGGATCCCCGTTTTTAAACTCTTTGGTGCGGTTGCATGGTATGCATTTTAGTTCGGAAAACAGCTGCCACTCCAACAAAAAAAAAGAAAAATTGGGCCCGAATTCACAAAAAAAACAAAAACAAAAAAACTTCAGGATAAAAGTGTATTCTAATTCATACATTTAGGGAAAACTCTTAAAAAATGATCAGCTTGTCGCTCCTAATTTTAGGACTCTAAAAATTTTCAAATAGCCCTTTAATTGTGTTTTCTGTTAAGCTGATAAAGTAGCTTATAAGTTACTCAAACTAGTCCTCACTAAACGCTGTAGTGTGAGAACATCATTGTGACGAGGAGGAGGGCGTGGCCGGGCTGTCAGCTGATCAGCGGGAGAGCGAGATAAGGGGCGGCTGGGAGTGCTGGTTGGAGAGAGTTGGTTTTAAGTTTACCATTATACTTTGTTTACTGTTCAGCCAGTTCCTTTATGTGTTACAATCATCAATGTAACCATTTGTTTTTACGTACTTTCTGCAGTCACCTACTAAAGCTGTGTATAATGCCAGACACTGGAACCAGCCAGAGACAGAAGAACTGCTTCCCTCACTTCCGTCACAATCTCAAGCTCCTCCAGTGAGTACTACAACACCTACACCTTTATTAACCCACCCATACACAGCACAGGATACTCCACTGAACACTACAACAGCTACATCCTTATACACCCAAGTAATTAGTTTTTTTTTTCCTTTGCTCGTTAATGAAAAGCCCCAACAAAATTTGAGCTTAGTATCATGTGTCTGCTGCAATTACCAAAAGCTGTTTTGTCCACTATCACTATGCTGAAGTAACTCAAGGAAGTAAACCTGAACCGGCAAAGAAGATGTGTTTTTAATTTGCATCAAAAACAAAACTCCTACGGTTCTCTTAACGTGTAAATGACATTGCTGCATCTCTGCCTGTGCAACCCCTTTAAAACTTCTACTCTTTTCCAAGTTCTCTTAACAATATAAATGATATTGCAGGATCTTTGCTTTGTATCACTTATTTAATAAACAACTTTATGGATCTTACATGACATTTCTTCACCAAATATTAATACTATTGCTGTGACTTATTAATTTAATCTATACTTGCATTTATCTTTGTATCGGAGTGCCTTTGTATACCAATAGCATGGTGGTTTTTCCACAAAATTAATCATTTAATTAATTTAATGTAATCACTTATTAATAATTATTGTCCTATCATACAACAGTTTTAAAATAATAGCGAATCATGAGTCAGACATTATATGGGTTTAGTTTGTTGTGATTAGTTTTTTATTGCTTTACAATAAAATATTTATATTATACAGTCTTGAAGCATTTATGTTGTCACATTTTAATTTGCATCTGCACAGTTAAAACATGCAGGATTTTGAGCAAATATAAATAACATAAGTAGATGTACATGACAATAACGTGTTATCAGTATTGTTCCAATCTTCAGTTTTGTTTTAAACCGTTAACGGATCATCGACAAATAAGGTTGTCAGAGGTGATTAAAAATGAGAAGTCTTTGAAAAATCTAGTTCAAAACAAGCTTGTAGAAATTTATTATTTGAGCTCATATAGGTTTCACACATTTTTGAAAAACAATTATAGCATTTTCTACAAAATATTTTCATGTGAAAATCATGACTTACAGAAAAATCTCATGTGGAAATAATAAAATTAGGGTTGTCAGTCAAATTAAAATGTTTAATAAAAAGAATATATCATGATTTAATTAATAAAAATAATCATTGCATATCAATATATACTGAGAACTAAAGATATTTAGTATATAACAATTTTAAATAATTATATATAATATGTAATGAAAATAATTCAGATACATTACATCAAATAAATGTATTGTGGCAGCAGACAAGTAAAGCATTTAGACAATCTAGAAAGAATTGTTTGTTTTATTTCCATATCTTTAAATATAACCGTGTTATTGGCCTAATTCTGTCTGCATTATTTTTAATTGTTTGTCTATTTACTGATGTGTCAGACGGACACTTTTGGAGCGTCTCACTAGTTTTTGGCATCTAGTCATAAGTTTTGCCTGTAAAGCTGGAGTCGTGCTGACTGCCCCCTACTGCCACAGATTCACAAACACATCAAGGTGTTAATCAAGCTTGAATTTCTCTGATTCAAGCTTGATTACTTAATTACTTAATTGTACCAAATGAATTTGTTAAATCGACAGCCCTATTAAATTAGGGCATTTATTAGCTCACACATGCATAGCACAGGATTCTTCACTGTGTGTTTGCCACTCCAGCTCCTACATGCAATTCCCAGTCCACTTCAGAGGTCACTGTAATTCAAACACTTCTCATAAACTGAACTGCAATGTTTATAATCAGCCATATGTGAAAACTCCTACCGCTTGGACTCGACTCTCACAAATGTGAAACACATTTCTGCTCTCGTTTCCCCTTAATGTGTATGTCCACAGACCAGCGAGCCATTGGGCTATGATCATTTAGCACAGGAACTCAGGTGTTAATGTCAACATGGAAACAGCATTCACATCCCGCTAATGTGATTTAGAGTAAAATAGGATATTCTACAAGAATAAAGTAGAGCAGGATTTGATAATATTCATGTGGAATTGGCAAGATTGTAAAAAGGCTGCAAGTTATTACACTTTGATGAAAGATTATGAAGACAGTCATTCTCTTATTTCATTGGAATAACAGGCACTGATGAATCGTGCACAATTGGACCAGGATTGTTTATTAAAATATTAAATAGGATATATTTTGATTTCATGTTGACTTGAGCAGCTTTGTGCAAACACGTCCCCATAATGTTCTCGATTTACCAGCACCCTCTCCCTCCCTTTATTTCTCTCAACACGCGTCAATCTAACGAAATCAATCCTGCACAAATGAGACGGCCTGCATCTGCTACCACCAGTGTAATGTAATGCACACTGACTAATAAATACACTTACACCTCACTCAAACTGTTTGTGACCATTCTCGTTAGCTCATCACCTCCATTTGCATAATTCCTATAAATAAAAATAAAAGCATATTAAAAACATTTTTATTAAAAACATGTTTTTCAAAGTGTGTGGAACCTAGCCATCTTTAAAGCATGTTATGTCGATTTGTTGGTTTTATTTAGCCACATTGCTGATGGCCATTTAGTCTACTCTGTGAGCAGTCTATATTGTTCTGTAGCCCTATCTTTAGTCGTCATGTTACATAAGCAGCAGTGGGTTGCTTATTGGCAGCTCATGTGAATCACAGCACTATTGTTCTGCTGTAATTCTGAGCGGTTGTTTTTGCACAGGCCGTTGCGTCAGGAGGCAGTAAAGAGTCAAACTCACACAAGGATGATGGTGTGTTCAAAGCTCCGGCCCCTCCTCCCAAAGTCATCAAGTCTGTCACTATCCCCACAGAGCCTTACCAGGACATGGTCACGGCGCTCAAATGTAGGAAAGAACACAAGGAGGTGAGTGCAAACCCTTCACACAAGAGTGCAGAAACCTGCTGTAGGGCATCAAATCAAAATATCTTCCTCTCTACATCGATTTAAAGTATTACTTCTGTGCCTCTAGCAGCATCAAACAGAATAGCAAAAGTAATAGCTATATTCGCAATGGAATACTACCTTACTACATACTAAATACTGCCTACTAATTTTTATAAATAGAAAGTAAAACAATGCATTGTGCAATGATAAATGGTCCAAACAGTAGTATGCTACATTGCTGTCACTTCTCATGTTGCTTGTTTAGAGAGCGTAGCAAATTTAGAGTGGCATCCAGCATCATCTTGGAAATAAAATGTTTGTTTGTTTTGCATTTTAAATATATATATATGTTAAAAATCACATCTGTAAGCATTTTTTATTCATTTGTCACACTGGAAATGGAAAGTCAAGTTGAGTGTATTGCATTGGTGGATACTTGACCCAGCACAGTGTGCCCTGTTGTGTACTGCACTATTTGTATGCTTACTATACTACTATATATTTCAGCCAACGTGTAAATTTGCATACTATATACTGCAGAAATAGTTCTAAACCTTTCCAAACAACATCGCCATCAGTTGAGAGAGACAGGGAGTGCTTTCACATGCTCTTTAAAAAGTTCTTTTCAATCAGACTAAAACAATCATTCATCTTTTTTAGTGTCATGTAAACACTTTAGTCCGACTGAAATTGAACCAGTCCGATTTGTGCAATGACATTCAAACAGACGTACATAATGTGATTGTAGCTCGGCTTCGTCCAGCAGACCACAACTGGCCTCGTCGTTGTGCACATGCTCCGAAAGACAGGTCACCTACTACACCAGGCGCCACTAGGGTTGCCAACCACATGTATAATATGAAATCATCCTGTATTTGAGGGGACAAAATTGTGTTCTGTATTAAATTCAGTTGGGATGGAGTTTGTCCCATGTTTTGGCGTCTCACACCCAAACAGTTGAGAACGTTTCAGCATTTGTTTGCATTTGAATCATTTTCACATTTAATTGGTAATGTTAAAAATGACATTACAATGGGGAACAAATCGCATTTTTCATCAAAAAAGGATAATTAAAACTGTAGCGTTTTATGATAAATGTTTGCCACTATTGTTGTGATTCCATTGTAAGTGCATTCACATCACAAAAATAAACATTACATTACATACGTCAGTGCTCGTTCTGGAGGAAAGAGAGGCTCAGGCAAATAACGGTGAGAAAAACTGTGGCACTTTGAATACAAAATTTTAATACTGGTTAAACACTTAACATTAGAAAATCTTATGTGTCTTTAATGTACTACAACAATCAGGAAGACAAATCAGGAGAATGAAAATGTTCTTTCATTTCCCTTGTGATTAATTGTATCTAAACTATGACACCGTAATCCAAGGAGACATATGTGTTTGATGACCAGTTAAACTTCACGGACCACATTGCAAGGACTGCCCAATCGTGCAGATTTGCTCTGTACAACATCAGGAAAATCCAGCCCATCCTATCTGAGCATGCCACCTAATCCTCGTTCTGACACTTATGCTATCCAGACTGGACTACTGCACTGGTCTTCTGGCAGGCCTTTGTGCATGTACAGTCAAATCTCTGCAATTGATTCAAAATGCAGCAGCGCGATTGGACTTCAACGAGCCCAAAAGAGTGCATGTTACGCCTCTATTCATCAAACTGCACTGGCTGCCAGTGGTTGCTCACAATAAGTTCAAGGCATTGATGCTTGCTTACAGAACAACCACCGGCTCTGCACCCTACTATCTACACTCACTACTTCAGGTCTACATGCCCTCCAGAAGTTTGCGTTCTGTGGGTGAGATGGCTCGTAGTGCCATCTCAAAGAAGCAAAAAATCACTGTCCAGGACTTTCACTTCAGCGGTTCCTTGCTGGTGGATTGACCTGCCAAACTACACCAGAGCAGCTGGTTCTCTAACAAAACATAAACAAAACTCTCATAGGGGTACTTCTCTAAACAATTTTGAAACTTGCATTACAGCACTTGTGGATACTACTGCCTCCTTAGTATGATTCGCTTCTGTTGTTCTCCTCATTTGTAAGTCGCTTTGGATAAAAGCGTCTGCTAAATTAATAAATGTAAATGTAAAATGTATATATAAGCGTTTTCTTCCCAATAAAAACCATTAATAGGTATGTTTGCTTAATGAATGAAAATAGTGGAATACCAAATAATTGATATTTTTTAGCAAAAAAACAACTACGACAAAAACGGAAGAGAAGTGGCTTAAGCTTTATTGAAACTTCGCTAAGCCTCGCGCCCCTTTGTTACCGTTGTCAAGCTTTGGAGAACTTCCCATGGGAATTGATTGGAGATTGCTGTGAACGATGCAGTTTTTGGCAAAATATTCTCATAAACCGAATGAATAATATTCTTACGTGGGCTTTGAATACAAATTGAAGTGACACTGTAATGCATATTTATCTGATGTTTTTTGTAAAATAAATTGTTAAAATACACAGTAATTTCATTGAAAACTGTGGAGACTGTGAATACAAATTGAGGCAAACCATTGTCACAGTCACTTGAAAAGGTCAAAGTTAATTTATTTCTAAAGCACATTTTAAAACAACTGATGTATACCAAAGTGCTGTACAAGTACAATTAAACAATTAGGGGGGACATTTTTATTTGGAACATAGTACAAAATAAAGTGATGAACAAAACTCAAATTACTTTGAGAAAATTATTTGGAGAAAAGAGAAAAGTGTCATTTAATGATGATTACCTGAAAAAATATACTGTAAATGAGCAGAACTGTTCATAATGTCTCATAACACTGTATAATGCCGTGAACTCTTTTTAATGTCACCTTTACTAAGAACTGAATCAATACGTAAATTAATTTATGTTAAGTTATTAGCTTTAATTTACCTTGGAGCAAATGTAGGTGTCAGTGCTGATGTTATACAAGTTAATTTGGGAATGAGGAATGACACAGTTTAATTCATAGTATGCTGTTCTAGAGATTTATTTAAAGATTAAAAAAAGAAAAGAAATGAAAAACACTTACAGGTGACCTAGCAACAAAGTGTTTTAAATTTTTTTGGTGCATTTTGAAATTAAAATCCCACTTAAAACGACTCAAACACACATTCCCGGAGCTCTCGTTGTAAAAAGGCAAACGCTTGTCAGAGAAATGGCGGTAGGGCAACAGTTGCTAAGATAGGATTGGTCAGAAATGTTTTTATGCGGGGCTTAGCGAAGGGTCAATTACAAAAGAAAACACTTAACAGAAAAATATTGTCTTTCACCGTGAATTGCAGTTTCATTCTTTTGGCAAAGGATAGAGAGAAATGTGGCTCTGTCTGGTCATTGTATTCATACATTAAGTCATGTTAAGCATTTTTCAAGGCACTTCCCTTTTATCAAGTAAACGCAGAATAAAATGTCTTGTAGCTATTTGGCTATTAGAAAGTTAGCAACCCACGTTTTTAACCTGTCGTTCTGTATTTGATGTCCTTCAAATATTTAATGACGCATTGTGTCATCTGGAAAACTACTTTGCCTTTGAGAAGCTACAATGTTTTTGGAAGTTTGGCTAGTTTAATTTCAGCATATCAGACTGAAAGCAGGTGACGCACTTATGATTTGTACATGCAAAGAAACAAAAATTCATTTGGATTGGGAATAGCTTTACTGCTGAGATGAGAGATTTGTTATGCACTTCACATTTGAATATTTTGCAACTTTATTATAAAGACCTACGCAGGAGGCAGTTAAACTTGAAAGTCAATGGCACAGAACCAATGATAATGGCATAAAGCTTTATCTTAATGTATGCAGACAAATGTGGTGCAGCTGTTTTTGAATGAAACTTGAGTTTGAATGTCACAATCGCTGCATGCTGGAAGCCCTGGCATGAACATTAGGACTGTTTTTAATAAAGTAATACACAAGGACCTTTTGATATTGTCCAGAAAGCACTGTTGTTCTGTGATGTGACCGTGTTAAAACCCACCTACATTACAACCCTCTGCCTACTGAGTAGATTATTTTTCATTTGACCTACAACTTAAAAGCTCTTTGCACTGATAATTGTACATTTAGGCAGTATACGGACCACCCTTAAATTTATGATAATTCTGTTTTCGGGGTCCTCTGGGAGTTTTATTTGTATTAGCTTGAAGGCCTATTCAGACAAGGTGTGAAATGAATCGAAGCAAATCGGTTATCCTCAAAACCCTTCACACTGGACACGAAGTGAAATTTTGTTGGGCTCTGCAAAAGGTGTATGTACCTGAATGAAAGACGAGTAGCGCCCCAGTCATTCACATGCTTAAAAAAAACAATTAGTCCTTTTAAAAATTACATTTCTATCATCATTTACCTCATGTTGTTCAAAAACCACTTGACTTTTTGTTAACTTTTTACAATAAGTTTGTATTCATTCACATTAGTTAACTTTTAGTTAACATGAACTAACAATGAACAATTCTTTATTAATCTTGACTAATGTTCATTTTAACAGATATTTTGAATTCAACTTTTTTAATGCATTATGAATTAACATACTAACCAGCAATGCACAATTGTGTTTTTATAAATTGACATTAACCAAGATTAATAAATGCAGTTGAAAATATTGTTCATTGTTAGTTTATGATGCCTAATGTATTAACTAAAGTTAACAAATACAGCCTTATTGTAAAGTGTTACCAACTTTTTTTGTTTTGTGATTTGCAATGTCAAGTTCCAAAGAGAAAATAAAACACCAAGTCTTCTGATGCCATTTGATAACTTAGTGTGAGGAACAGACTAAAGTTTAAGCCATATTTAATTGAAAACCTTCCCCTCCGCCATCTCAAATCTCATCTGCCTTGGCTCACGGTTAAATCTGGCACTCTCAAATTCAAGGCAATATTTTTGGCTTTTGATTTTAAAGGCCACACTTTGAGTGGATAGGCCTGTAAAAACATTCTGTAAATAGGCCTTGAGAGCTACAGTTGCTTGGCAACACCAAAAGACAAGAAGATGCAGTCTGAGGCCTTTTCTTAGTCATAAATGTATCATGTTTTCTGGATGTTCTCTACGAATTCACAGTGCTTTTAATTTAACTCTCCGCTCGGTTTCAGTGCATACAAATAATCGGCAGCTCCATTTCTCTGTCTCTGCAGTTATACACTGTTGTCCAGCATGTGAAGCACTTCAATGATGTGGTGGAGTTTGGGGAGAATCAGGAGTTCACCGATGACTTTGAGTATCTTGCCACTGGTCTGAAGACTGGTCAACCCCTTAACACACGCTGCCTTAGGTACAGAGAAATCCTCTCAGTGGATTCAACATAGTTCATCTTTCCATTGACCAATTTTGAACTCATCACATATTGTTTGATTGTTTGCTATACATGTGGTGTTTTCACTCTCAAGCTTGTTAATGTGTCTTTATGTGCAGTGTTATTGGTTTGGCAACGCGGTGTGCCATGCCCAGTTTCAGGATGCACCTAAGGGCTCGTGGGAAAGTGGCTCAGGTCTTTAAAACTCTCAATGATGCACCTCAGCATGCGGTAAGACAGTCTAATTCTCTTTGCAAATAGAGTGCAATAGTCTGTTTCCAAAAGTAAAAATACCATACATTTTTATAATAATCATTTTGTTTAATAGTTGAATTCCAGGTAAAGAACTACACTACCCATAATCCTGAAGAGAGATCCACCAATGGTCATGAAATTGGTTATTGAAAATGGCAAATAACTTGAATTAATAAATATTTAATAAAATGGTCTCAGCACCAAAAACATACACTTTCCCTTATACATTCATGGGTGTTTTTTCAACTTTGGGGAGTTGCACCAAGCATTGATTTTTATTCAAACTAACAGATTTATTTGTTATATGAAGCTCTCATTAAAACTGACATGGAAACTTTTCACCAGGAAAACTTCATTATTTCTTTTTGGTACTTTTCAAATGTTTTAGTCTAGTCTCAGACCAAGACTTTCAGTATTAATACATGTTTATAAACAAACCATTTTCAAATTTATTGTGTGAAAATGATTTATATATTTTTTTTCCAAACATTATGACCAGTGCTGGGTAACATTACTTTTAAAAGTAACTCGTTAGAATATTGCGTTACTCCTTAAGCAACTAAATTAATTAAAAGGTTACTTTTTATGGAAAGTAAAGCATAACGTTACTTTTGCGTTACTTTTTTCTCACCGCCACTCTCTCTTTTGCTGTGCATTCAATACAAATACAAGAGATATGTAGAGACATTACAGGTCATGCTAGCTACTGTACAGTACTCATGACAAAACAACATACTAAACAAACAGATATTTAGAAAGTCTACAATCAGTAGGTCTTCACGTCATATTTATAATAAAGACTCAGTAACTGGAATATGCATGATTTGTTTTTCCATCGACATGGTTGCCAACATGAATAATGAAGAATAACCAGTGTCTTTCCAAATGCAACAAAGTGCAACACTTGAACCTGCATCATATGTCATCACGTGCTGCCCATAGACAATGTCGAGTCAACTTGAGATGTTGTTCAGAAGTCAGGATAAAATTCAGCGGGGAATGCCAGTCTAACATGTTCAAGGAATAAGTCTGATGAATAAATGAATATTTTTCACTTAAGTCATCTCAGTGTGCACGCTTGTTTTGTGTTGATCTACGGTGCATACTGTGGACAGCCTACTGCAAATGCGCTTGTTGATACAACTTGAATAGAATTGTTTTTAATGCTACCAAAATGTCATAAAAACGGTATGTTTCACAAATCACATTACTTGTTTATTATAAAACAAAAGTTTTGAATATTTTAAGAAATTAAGACATTTTGTCTGCATACATAAACCATGTAGTACGTTGCTCTAGCCGCTGATCCAGAGTCAGCTTTTCTCATCCCATTCTCCCAGTTACAGGGAGCTGTAACACAGAGCAGTTTGGCTACATAAGTCAGTGAATTGAGTGAGTATTTCATCCTGTATATCATGCAGTGGCCTCTGCCTAAACGCATTTACTTTTTTAATTTATTTATTTCTTTTTTTTTTTTTATGCAGCAGGTATTTACACATGAATCAATCATGTTTCACTCAACCGAATGTTAAATGTTAAATGCTTAACACAGAGCAGTTCGGATGCAAACTGATCCTAGAGAAGTAGTTACGGGCATTTAAAATAAAGCAATTCTGATGCACAAACAGTCAGCGATTATTCCACGTTGTATGTATCTGTATAATCATGCCGTGGCCACAGGAAGACTTCTCCGGGCTTATTCCTGTGCTATATGAACTACAATGCCCATCTTGCCCCTCTTTGAAGTTTGCACACTTTTACTTCTGATTTATCAGAATGCATTGCTTATTTTAAAAAATAACTCCGATATTTTGTCTAAAATAAAAAATATTGTTACTTTACTCATTACTTGAAAAAGTAATCTGATTACGTAACACACTTAAAACACACTTTTATGACAGTTGAGGCATCATTTCCACCACACCGAACATTTTGCCCCTAATAAGTTTGTTTACGTGTTAATCAAGTGAACAAAAGTGCGAGTGATGAGAATGCTTGAGATGAAATATGAGACAAAGAAAAATCAAGGGAAATATCAGTTGAGAGCTGAAGATTTTTATTGGCCTTCATTTCATGAAATGAATATTTCCAAATTATGTAAAAAGTGTGAAAATCTGATTTAATTGTGTGTATTTAGGTAGGGATATTGTACAGTCAGCCGGTTGTTATCGGACAATAAACCCTGAAAAGGTGATCAGGAACTCTTGTATCACCCTGAAGGGGTTTATTTTGCAATAACAACTCTCTGACTTTACAATATCCCGCTTATTACATGGCTGCTAACAAAATAAATAAATACATGGGCATAAATATTGATTTGAGTTGAAATTATGTCATTATGTGAGAAGAAATAAATCACTGAACAGCTGAAATCTACCTCCGGTTTGTGTCAGAGTTCGGTTGGTGTTTATTCTGTGCAAATGCAATCTGACTCCTCATTATCCAGCTTATTACAAGACTACTTGCCAATAAATAAATAAATGCACATAAAACATTGATCTGGGTTGAAATTATTTTATTAGCTTACTTGTAGAGCAATCAGAGAAGCAGGAGAGATGGCTCACAGAACCTGGATGATCAATTGCTAGTGCTAAAGGTGCCAAAAGTTGAAGAAACACCTTCATATAAATTTTAACCTGAAATCTTGATGTCGGTTCACATTTAAAACATTAAATCTCAAACTCTCATTCTCCACAATATTAATCAGCTGGCAGAATGTGGCTGTCCGCTTTGTTACAGCAGTCGTTAAGCTGCGTTCATGATTCACATCAGGGCATCAGCATCAACCGCCGCTTTAAACGCCACACGAAATCGCTTGCAGACAAAAACGTCTCATTCTGTGTTCTGGTGATAGTTAAGACTTTCATTGCTTCTGTGGTAATTAAATGCACCTTTTGCTGAAAAATACTTGACTTCTGTCACAAGTTCCACCTAGGCTTGTTGTTGACAACAAATAGCATTAAGAGCTCCTTTTCCCTTCATTTTACCACTTTATCACTTAATTGCTTGCATTAATTTGACAGCTCAAAAAAAACACAAAAAAACCATCATGGACTTATGTGTGAACCTCCCAAATGTCATCAGCTGGTGTCTTATGTTTAAACGTCTTTTCCTTTTCTGTTTGTGACCCTCAGAATCTAGCTCTGTGTTCAGCCTCTCTGATGTACATCCTCAGCAGAGACCGCTTGAACATGGACCTGGATCGAGCCAGTCTGGATCTCATGATCCGATTACTGGAGTTGGAACAGGACAAATCCACAGCTGATCAGCTGACAGCGAGAGAGATGAACAAAGTGAAAGAAAAGATTCGTAAACTCTGCGAGACAGTTCACAATAAGCATCTGGACCTGGAGAACATCACGGTAAACTTCTCTTGCTCTTGTATTCATCAGTGTGTCTGCCCAGATTTTGTCATGCACTTCTGCATTTTTTTTCCGTTATGGCCTTGTGCTGTACACATCCAATTTGGTTTTCCAGTCTGATCTTTGGGGATGGACTGTCTGCACTGTCACATGCAAGTGATGAAACATAATCCATTGTTTTCAAGCAGAAGTCAGTATCTGGTGTGCTATAGAAATGACAAGCTCAATGCCAAGAGACTTTCTTCTGCAACAGAAGCTGTCAGTGTGGAAAGAGTGGACGTAAAACTGGAAATTTGCCTCTGCTCATGTCTATCAAGACATCGCACCATGGTGCAGGAGGCACATGAGAGGCATTTTACACATTCATGCATCTACTGTGTCTAACACCACTGACTCGTCCACTTATTCCCTGTTCACCACGTAGTGACCGTCACCTAGTTTGCTGTTGAGAAAAAGAGTTAGCAAACATGAGAGAATTCAGACACAACTCCTGATAATATCGGATCTCATATGTTTGTTTTTTTGTTTTGGGGATTTTTTTTACATTCAGACTAAAAAAAAGGGAACATATTTGAGTTGTATACATACAAAGAAATCTCATTTTTGCTGGCAGTCTGAACAAAGCCTATGAGAGATGGATGAGAGATTGTGTTGATTTAGGGGTTCTGGAAATGTTCTACAGTGCATCCGGAAAGTATTCACAGGGCTTCACTTTTTCCACATTTTGTTATGTTACAGCCTTATTCCAAAATGGATTCAATTCATTATTTTCCTCAAAATTCTACAAACAATACCCCATAATGACAACATGAAAGAAGCTTGTTTGAAATCTTTGCAAATTTATAAAAAAAAAAATATATATATTTTTTTTTAAATCGCATGTCCATAAGTATTCACAGCCTTTGCTCAATACTTTGTTGAAGCACCTTTGGCACCAATTACAGCCTCAAGTCTTTTTGAGTATGATGCTACAAGCTTGGCACATCTTTTGGGCAGTTTCTCCCATTCTTCTTTGCAGGACCTCTCAAGCTCCATCAGGTTGGATGGGGAGCGTCGGTGCACAGCCATTTTCAGATCTCTCCAGAGATGTTCAATCGGGTTCAAGTCTGGGCTCTGGCTGGGCCACCCAAGGACATTCACAGAGTTGTCCCGGAGTCACTCCTTTGTTATCTTGGCTGTGTGCTTAGGGTCGTTGTCCTGTTGGAAGATGAACCTTCACCATGGTCTGAGGTCCAGAGCGCTCTGGAGCAGGTTTTCATCAAGGATGTCTCTGTACATTGCTGCATTCATCTTTCCCTCGATCCTGACTAGTCTCCCAGTTTCTGCCGCTGAAAAACATTCCCACAGCATAATGCTGCCACCACCATGCTTCACTGTTGGGATGGTATTGGCCAGGTGATGAGCGGTGCCTGGTTTCCTCCAGACATGACGCTTGCCATTCAGGCCAAAGAGTTCAATCTTTGTTTCATCAGACCAGAGAATTTTGTTTCTCAAGGTCTGAGAGTCCTTCAGGTGCCTTTTGGCAAACTCCAGGCGGGCTGTCGTGTGTCCTGGTGGTTCCAAACTTCTTCCATTTATGGATGATGGAGGCCACTGTGCTCATTGGGATCTTCAATGCTGCAGAAATTTTTCTGTACCCTTCCCCAGATCTGTGCCTCGATACAATCCTGTCTCGGAGGTCTACAGACAATTCCTTGGACTTCATGGCTTGGTTTGTGCTCTGACATGCACTGTAACTGTGGGACCTTATATAGACAGGTGTGTGCCTTTCCAAATCATGTTCAATCAACTGAATTTACCACAGGTGGACTCCAATCAAGTTGTAGAAACATCTCAAGGATGATCAGTGGAAACAGGATGCACCTGAGCTCAATTTTGAGTGTCATGGCAAAGGCTGTGAATACTTATGTACATGTGTTTTTTTTTTTTTTTTTTACTTTCCGGATGCACTGTATATCTGCTCCCTCTGGTGGATACACTTCAGTATTTGTTCCCTACACACTATCTATCTCTTGACCTTATCAACCTATGTGATATGTAAGATAAGATTTACTTGTTTGCTCGTAATGTTTGTGCTTGAACCATAAGAGGCTGACTAACACCGAATCATCAACCATCAAATCTGTCAAGGGTTTTTAGACCAATGGGTCTCAACTGAATGGGTTGAAAATCTCTACTGACACCATGGGAAAGCAATGCTAAATGCAGCGACTAAAAAATTTACCCAAAAACGGGAACGAAATCCCTTTCAGTTGTTCAGGAGTGAAAAGAATATTTTTAAATGCTGGCAACCAGTTAATAACCGGTTCATTTTGTTCTGATCTTTTTTTTCTTTCTTTTTTTTTTATGAGACCAAAGACCAAAGGGTTTATCACAGTAAAATTTCAGAATTACACCATTTCCTGTTGCCCGAAAAAATTAGGCTTCTCTCTTATTAGTAGAACATGAGCATGTCCTTTGATTCTAAAGGACACCACCAGTTTAAAAACCAATGTTAAAAAAATTTAAATAATTTACCCCCATCAAAAGGTGACGTTTAGTCCAAATGTGCCCACGCAATGTGTGCATGCATGCAGGAGAGAGAGATTTAGGCTATTAATTGATTTCAAATTAATATTTGAAATGTTTTTGGGGGATATATTTAATATCATGAATACATTTATTGAAAAACTTTATTTTATATAGGCTGATGTATATGATGCTTGTTTGAGTTATCCTAAAAAAATTCCCCCACATGGGAAAATGGAATCGCTTGTGTTTGCTTATTTTGTGTGAGGCAAGTTCCTTATTTTGAGCTTGTTTTTCTTGTGAGATCTGGAAACACTGCAGCTGGTTTATCACCCACCCTTAGCACAGAGTACTGTCACTTTAAAAAGAACATCATTAACCGTCCTTTTATTTTGTTCTAACTGGTTACCATTTGAAAAGGAGGCTGTGGAATGCCGGAACCGGAATAAAAAAGTACTGTTTCTGCTCAGAACGAACCAAAATTACTTTCCGCTTTTAGTCCCTGGCTAAATGTAAAAAATATAATTCAACTAACTAAATAAACTTGAATAGTTAGGATAGTATCATAAGTAGACTTATCAACTTTTAAAAGCTAGGAGAAAACACTTCCCATATGCTTTTATTTTATTGCTTTTAGTATAGTCATTAAAATATTTAATTGTGATTAATCACACATTTTGCAAGTGCTTCTCTTCCTGTCAAAATGCTTTTAGTTCCTTCTTAGAAATGAAAACAAAACAATGTGTAACAAGTGCTTTATTAACATTTTCCAAAACAAATCCTTCCACAGTATAAAGATAGAAATGCACTAAAATAGCACCAATTCAAGTAACATTAAACAAGTCTAACTGAAGGAACTAGTCCCTATAGGTTGAGTATTCATTGTAATGGGCGGTAAAACTCTCGCCCTCCACAATATTTATTGGCTGGCAGGCTGTGGTGATCCAGTAATCGTGAAGCTGCATTCACATGATCTTCATCAGGGGTCAACGCACTGCTCAACATCATCGTCATGTGCCGCTTTGAAGTTTGAACTGCACATGAACAGCGCTGCAGAGAACATCTTGTTTTGCTTTTAGCACTGACACTGCCCGTGTAATGATACTTCATCCAAATTGTCCAGTAAGACGGAAGTGCAACACGGCGCGCTTCACTCCAGCGTGTCATGTAAATGCGGCTTCAGTTTGCTGTGCGTGTGACTATCCGCAGACTTTCAATGGGAGAACTCCAACAAGCTAGTTGGCACAGTGGTCCCTCATCAGTGCCATGCATCATGTGTTTGGCTTTCAAAAATGCCACATTACAAAGGATGCAAGGTACTTTATTTTGTCAAAAGTACCATCTGGGTTTGATTTGTAAGAGGTCCTTTCTCCATTACTTGATCTTTGTTGTTGAACACACAGAATCGCTGTTGTGTGTTTGTGGTATGTTCGTCAGTGTAATGTTGATGGACACGTTACTAAGTTTCCGCCCTATTCCAATCAGTGTTTAGAACTCACACGGAACTGAATATACAGTAATGTCAAAATGATAAATGTGTTAATCATGTTAAAAAAAAAATCAACAATGTTAAACATTTTGAATTGCATGCAATTAATTTCAACAGCTCTAGACAAATCCTGTGCGTCTTACCAAACTCTGCAGTAATCTGCAGTCACATGGTAGAAACGGCCAAATCGGGCAGGTGCTGATATGGACAGGTTTGCAGGATGTGCCCTCATCCTCAAAAAACATGAACAAAACTACACAAGGCAGGCCTCAAAAGTAAAGATTTTTTTCCTGCTTGTAGTTCAGATGTTTACTTGCCCTACCAGCGTTTTACTGGTCCCACCACAAAAATGATTTTCACCACTAGATGTTCAATGGAAAATCCGAGTTCTGAATCAGTGATATCATTTAGTCTAATATGCATTCTCTCTTCTTTCTTTTTTAGACGGGACATTTAGCCATGGAGACGTTGTTATCATTGACGTCGAAAAGAGCGGGTGACTGGTTCAAAGAAGAGCTCAGGCTTCTGGGGGGCCTGGATCACATTGTAGATAAAGGTACACATCTTATCGAGTACATACTGAACAAAAGAATCTTGCATGGAAGTAGAGTTTTGTTTTCTTCTGTTAAGAGCACATTTTGAGCATGCGCAGAGACATCTTATCGAGTACATACTGAACAAAAGAATCTTGCATGGAAGTAGAGTTTTGTTTTCTTCTGTTAAGAGCACATTTTGAGCATGCGCAGAGATATTTTTAGGTGAGAGATGTGTGTGTTTCCTCTCAGTGAAAGAGTGTGTGGAGAATCTGAGCCAAGAGGATGATCAGGAGAATCTAGTGGCATCGTTGTGGGGGGCTGAGAGATGTCTGCGTGTACTAGAGAGTGTAAGTTTCTCTCTTTTCACACTTCAGTTTCTTTGACATCCAAGTAGAGTATTAGGGTTTTATTAAGCCATACATTTTTTGTGTTCAAACCTCTGATGAGGTGCATATTTGCCAGTATAAGATCTTATACATTTGTCTTAAGATTTCCCAATAGCTAACACAAATGATATTCAATGCATTTGAATTTGTATCAGTGGCATATAGGCACAAATCACTTGCAATAAAATGTGATAGGCCTATTTATTTAGTTTCTGAAGAATGTGACAAGTGTTGGCGTACACTATAAACTTGCAGTAACCATGTGTTTCAGTAGCGTGACAGTAGTTTCAGTAGTTCGGCTGTTTTCACTATATAGTGTCACTTTTCCAGTAACGAACTTCATTTTCCAGCGAGTAGCGCTGTATCATCACAAAACACTTCATTTGTCACATTATATTGTGAACGCATCAATTGAGTTGAGTGAATCAAACACACTTACCTGAAACATCCTCTCTCTCTCTCATGTAGCGCTGGGAAAACTGAATCATTTAAGTGAATCGCTTCTTTCACACAGTTTATGTAAATAAACTGAATAAAATAGTGTCTATTTGCATCCTAATAGTCTGGTGAAACCACAGAAATGTATGACAGACTAAATAATAGGTGTCGCTGCAGTGGCGTGGGGTGTAAGCATGGTGTGTATGTTTACTGTTGTCCTAGCGACCGCAGTTTGAATCAGCCTTATGTCCCACTTTTTTCCCAGCCAATATCCTGATTCCATTCTTAATATTTAATTTAATACTATAATAGATAAAAATAATTATATACCTGTAAATGTTAATTTCATCACAGTGATTTGATCACAGTGAATGTCAGCAAGTGCAGAGAAGTGTTTGATCCGGAGGCGGCTCTTTCGATTGCACAAGTTCCTGCATGAAACCATGGTTACTGTAGTAAAACCAAGGTTATTTTTTCTAAGGTAAGGTTAGGTTTAGGGGTAGGGGTTAATGTAGCGTGTCTGTGAGACTAAACACAATACACACACTGCAGTGATTCCCATACACTATGTTAGTATTTAAATATGGGTGCAAATAGTATCTGCCACTGTTTGCACCAGGGTGTAAATAGCATCTGCCATAAAATAAATGATTCTCAAATGTTCTTGATTGATATTATTGAGTCAGTTCTTTCAGACAGTAAATGTAAATGAATCTGTTAAAAGAAATATTTAACTTCTATTTAGCATTGGGAACTCATTTTATTTTCATTTTAGTCAATTCTGTCGGATGGTTCATGTAAATGAACTAGTTCACTTAAATGATTCACTGAATCACTTGAGCCCCACACAGCCTTAAAGGCACTTTGCCTTCTTTTTTGAAGCAAAGTATTTTTTTTAACACTTACGAAAATGAATCATGGTTTTACTACAGTAAAATTATTGTAATTTTGTGGTTACTTTGGTTTTACTACAAATACCATGGTTAAATTATGATTACTGTAGTAAAATCATGGTTAATTTTCATAAGGGCATGACACCATAGTTAAATATATAGCCATCAGATGATCATTTTCAATTAAATAATAATGAAATAATATCATCTGATTGTCTTCTTTTCAATGTAGAAATCTAATTTTTGTTAGTAGCATCTTACAGTGTAGCAGACTACTTTTTAAAGCTCAAGGTATTTATATATCTTCCATTTCAGTATTGTACCCCGCATGGCACTTATCTTTATCTACAAAATTTTTCCCTTTGTATGCTTTTTTATGAACAAAATTATTAATAATTCAAAATTCTGATTACGATATTTTTGTGCATCTGTGCCGGATCACTTGAGAAAGTGTCACTTCTTTTGTGAATAGTGAATAGATTTTTTTTCCTCTCAGCCCTATAATTTCAACAAAAAGTTACATGTTTGCTCTCTGCAATAAAACAGTATTTGACCTCTAATGTGACTTTCATATTGCTGTTTCAAGCATTGTGTTTACACTTGTAGTGTGTTTTATTTTATGTAGACTTACTGTATCTCTGTTGGGACAACTTTATAGAGTGTAGTTATCCAAAAGGATGGTTTATTTTTGCAACTTATGTTTTAATATGACATTTTTTTGATTCAGGTAACTGTTCACAATCTAGAAAACCAAGGCTACTTGATCGCCTACAAGGACTCTCAACTCATAGTGTCTTCAGCAAAGTAAGTGCCTCAAAAATAAACATGGTTGTTGAGCAGTCTAGCTGTAGTTTTACTGTAGACTAGTAATGTTCTTCTGACTCGAGCCGCTGGTGGTGTGTGTGGTCAGGGAGGGTGCAGGTTAACTGTGCTCTTTCTGCTAGCTCTCCTTATCACAGCAGACGGCCCCAAACACAACAGGAACACTTTATCAACAGTATGAGCTCAGAGCTGCTGTGCCAGAAAACACCCTTTGATGCTGCTCAAGCATCTTAAAGCACCCACAGCATGCTAGCACAAATTAGGTTTCCATATGAAACTGCAGTGAGTAGCGCGCACCTTTAATCATCCATTATGATAAATGTAGCTCATTCTTGTGTCTTTGACACAGTCTGGCCTCTCTTCCGCTGTTAATGAAATTAAGGGCTGATGTCCCAGCTCTCTAGATGGGGTCAAACCCTTCAGAGTGCACTGTGAAGTCAGCACGGGAGTTCAGGACTATGAGGGGGGGATCTAAATGAGTCAACAAAGCCATCTCACAGACGCACGCATGGCTGCGTGAGTGCGTTCAGCTGGCTGTAATTCAATTAGAGATACCGGCAGGCTGCATTAATAATGACCCCACTAATATCTGAACTCATGAAGCTCCTCCGCTTCCATCTTGCACACTAATGACTTCTCATTATGCTAAGCACATTAGGGGCGTTTTGCATGGAGCTGGTTGCACTGTAGTGCTTGTGCTGTGGATAGAGACTGTCTCTCCACAGTGAAAACACTCTCTCTCTCTCTCTCACACACACACACAAAGGCATTGTTTACACAAAAGTTCCTCTCCTGGAGTGAATTTTAACTACACTGATGGATAATTCCAAATGCTGTTTGTCGTTTAGATATATACAAAAAAAAAAAAAAAAAAAAGTAAACTGTCCCGTCTCTGAACGGTGGAAAAATGACGCTAATGCAAAAATAATGCAAAAGTATCTTGCATGATGCAGTGTAGTTAGTTACTTTCATTATTATTTAGGCAATAAACGTTACTTTTAAGCATAGCTCTAAATTACCGCTGTTAAAGCGTGAACAATATGTTAGTTGGGTTACTTAAGGAAAGCTACTCCCAAGTAAAATGGTCATGAATAGTCATTTTTAATTATCACAAACATTAATTTATTGACTGTATCAAGACGAGATCCAACGTACATACACAAATAGAAAGGCATACACTGGAAAAACATAACACTAGTAAGATTTGCCTAATTTCTTTAGCAAGTATTTGGACAGTTTTTGTTTTTAATGGTATACCATTTATTGAGTAAAATCTATTTAACTATGACATAATATTGAATCACTTTACTGAAGTATTTTTAGTTACAAATCTGATTTGATGGTGTTTAAAATAACTTACATTTTTATAACGTAAACTTAATGAACATTTATATACATGTGTTGCACATATGGACTATCCTTGGGGGTGGGGATTTTCTCCCCAATTTGGAATGCCCAATTCCCAATGCGCTCTCTAAGTCCTCGTGGTGGCGTAGTGACCCTCAATCCAGGTGGCGGAGGGACCCTCAATCCAGGTGGCGGAGGATGAATCTCAGTTGCCTCCGAGTCTGAGACTGTCAATCCGCGCCTCTTATCACGTGGCTTGTTGAGCGCGTTACCGCAGAGACATAGCGCTTGTGGAGGCTTCACGCCATCCACCGCGGTATCCACGCACAACTCACCACATGCCCCACCGAGAACGAACTACATTATAGTGACCATGAGAAGGTTACCTGATGTGACTCTACCCTCCCTAGCAATTGGGCCAATTTGGTTGCTTAGGAGACCTGGCTGGAGTCACTCAGCATGCCCTGAATGATTCGAACTCACGAACTCCAGGGGTGGTAGTCAGCGTCTACTTGCTGAGCTACCCAGGTCCCTATGGACTATCCTTTTAAAATGCATCGGCCGCATGTGGAAGGCTTAATGTATCACCTTGCATTATTGTTGTATGAAACAAGAAACGGCACTTGGCGGCAACAATTGGTAATTTTGATTAAAAATTAACTTCATACTTAAAGGTGGAGTAAGTCATTTTAACCAAAACACTTTTTGTCAAATTCCACGAATATCTTCACGGTCCGCTAGCTGTCCGTTCTGTGTGTGCGCTGAAAATAAAAATCTGGTGTTTGTACACGGCCCTGGCTCTGTTAATGGGAAAATAAACAAAGTGGATCGGACCGATCCACACAACACTATTGCGTGTACATGAATTTGGTGGGGGTGGAGCTTCTGAAGGAGCATTAAAGGGAGGGGTGTTTTTGTTTTGGCTGTTGAGTTCAAATATCAACAGTCTTTCTCAGGAATCACTTACTCCACCTTTAACAAAACTTAATGTTCAAACATTCTTAACATAAAAAACAAACTGCATAAATAAAACTGGCAAACAGTGAAACCATGCAGGCTAATTAAAGCACAGTGCATGCTGGGACACCAGCTTTGAAAAGTAAAATTTACTTATTTTATTTACCAGTTAAATTTACTCAAATCAGCGAATAAATATTACAACGTTTTTTTACTTTATAATTGGTCCTTGAGGACTCATTGTGAAGATAACAAACAAATAAAAATAAAATTAAAATTTACTTGAAAATTAAGAGCATTTTACATGTTTCTAAATGTTTGAATTGAGTACAAATGTTGAATTTACTTGAATTTCATGCTTGAACTAACTTATTCATTGCAGACAGTAGTGTGTAGATCTGGTACTGATAATAATCTTTTAGATTACACTTTTTGCTTTCTTCAGTATACATGGTGCCTCCTGGTTTGGCCTGTCGCATGTATTTCAGGTGCTGTCTCAGACGCTCGTTTAAATTTTAGAAGCATAATCGGTAAATTATGCGCAAGTTATTGCTGTCGGCATTCGTTGATAATGTAATCACTAATCCATAAAAGTAACTGCAGTCCTATTACACATTTTAAAATGTCCAAGAACTAAATTTTTGTAATTGATTACGTAATACAGACGTAATCCATGTAATCGGTTACTGCCCAGTCTTTCCTGCTATATTTACTTATTTTGGTGCACATCTATATACTTGTAATAGAAAGGAAAATAGATGTTTTTCAGCAGAGTTACAGAAAATGTATGCAGTTAAAGTACCAGATTTAGTGTTAAAATATCTAACTGAAGTCTTCAGTTTTAATAGTAATTGTCATATTCTGTCAAGAACTGCTTCCTTTGTTGCCCCGTACCCTTTATTACACTGTAAATAATGATTTGATTTAACAAGGGTTGTAATGTTTGTGCTTGCTGGTTCAGGATAGTTTTCATGCAGGAATGAAAATACTGTTGTCACCTGCCTGCCCTCAAGATATTCAGTGAGGAACCACTTCAATTTTGGTCAAGCATAAAGCGTAGACTTCTACTATATTGCATGAGTCATGTGGACTATTATGTGCATTTTATGTCATTTTTGGAGCTTGACTGTGACTGCCCCCACTCACTCTCATTGTATACAAATATTCTCCATAGAAGAAAGAAAAATCTCACTCTAAAGTCTTCAGAAAGCCATGTTTTGGAGGCAGAATATTCAACTTTTTGCAGTGAATACTTCTATACGGCACTAAGAACAGAACTGTAATCTCTTTGGATGGGTTTTACTGTAGTTAAAGCAGCATGTTTATTGTGTGTGTTTCAGGGCGTTGCGTCACTGTGAAGAGATGATTCAGAGGTACAGTAGAGAGGTGAACAGAGGTCTGTGTTCATCAGGAACGCCGCTGCCGTACTGTAGCAACAGTAATGTGGGGAAAGCTGTAGAAGACTGTATGAGAGCCATCATCGGAGTCCTACTCAACCTCACACATGACAACGGTCAGTAAAACTAAGGATGTGCAAAATCGACCAGTCGGCAGGGCTTAACAAAAAGATTAAAACATTTTCTACTAACCCCAAAACAAAATATTACAGATTTGTTTATCATTTTCAATGCTGATGCTTTCAAGACTGTAAGTCAATTTTGAGACAACCTAAAACCCTCTCCAAGAGGTTGCTTCAGAATTCTTTGCATTTCATGTACCACTGCAAAATATAGACGGGTGTTTCTCCAGCTTCAGGCAGTTTCATGTCACAGTGGTTGATTTTTATTGAAGCAAACAGATTTGAACTTTTCTCTTTCTGTTATATGAAGGTCCTGTTAAAACTTTTCACCAGGCCTTCATCATTTATTTTTTGGTACTTTTCAAATGTCTTTTATATACAGATTTGGTTGTTTTAGTCTTGTTCCAGACCCAGAATTTCAATATTAAATTATGAAAATACTAATTATTACGTTCATAAACTTAAACCGTTTCAACATTTATTGTGTGAAAATAATTCCTATAAATAGATTTATTTTTAAACAATTTTATCCCTAATAAAGTTTGTTCACATATTAGTGTATTTGTCCAGATACAGTGTAGTGTAAGTGTATTCCAGAAACATTAAAAATGTAATTTCCATCAGCGTCATTTCCAGCACAGAATTCTATTAAACACAATACAGAATTTGAGATATGCTGGAAATGAATTTTCATGACTTGAATGGCATAAATCTCCTGTGATGCATGAACACACACTGATGGACATTGTGAGACAAATAAAAAAAATTAAAAAAAATTTAAAAAAAGATGTAAAAATGTTATTTTACCATCTAGAAGTCCACAGTGCTAAAAGTGCCCAAAGTAGCCCAAAATACCCATTTATAATATAAATTTGTCGACTTCATAAATTGTCTAAGTAGTTATTGTTGACAGTAGTCCACCATCCGGCCTGTTTCAACACCAAAAAAACAAACTTTCCACTTGACTGTTAAAGAATGTATTGTAAACATAATGTGCCAGAAGCTGTCAGGTCAATATGCTGCATCTGAAAGGCTTGAAGTCAATAAGAGTTGTTTGTTTGGGTTTTGTTCACTAAAACCTCACTGCTCGCTAACATCTCTGCTAAACCCTTCAGCGTCATGCTGGAGCGTTCAACAGTAAGCCCGATGTGAGCGGCTCACAGAACAACAATCAAAGACTATCCCTGATTAATCGGCACTGAACTCATATACAGTATATACAGTGACTGATCATGCTGTCTCTCTGTCTTTGTAGAATGGGGCAGCACAAAGACGGGTGAGCAGGATGAGTTCCTCAACACGGCTCTGAATTGTGTGCTCAGGGTGCCGCAGTACCTGCCACAGGAGCAGAGGTTTGACATCAGGGTCCTGGTGAGTACACACCTCTGCTAATGTTACATCAAATTATCAAGCTCGAAAATGACCAGTAGAGTGTACTTGAAATGAAGAAGTGCTTTCAAGTTATCTAAATTAGGGAAACACATGTGGTGTTTCAATTGTGCAAATCAATTGTTTATGACTTAAACATCACACAAGTGACACCATTTCAGAATGAATGGTGAATGTAAATGAGGAAGGACAGAAGTAAAATGTGTTCTGTGTTGTGTACCTGGAAGTTCATTGTTCATTGAAACTGCACCTGGTCACCAATTTCCACTGGACAGAAAACTTTTGAAAAGTTTTTGTGGCATTGGAATAATGTAGATTTTCACAGAATATAAGTTTATTTGTCCCTTACTGTAACCATAGTGCACAGGGGCAGGCCACAAACATGAAAATACAGTTTCAAAAGTGTTGTCACAAGAATTAAACATTATACTTGAGAGTAGTCTGATATATTTGCTTACAAACTTTGTCCATGTGAAGTTTTATTCAGTCTTTCAACGCATGTCATGACCAATGCAATACCTGTAAACCAAGTAACTTAACAAAATTATGACTTGTCACATTTCTGCTTTTAACCCTTAACACATTCACACGGACTGTCAAACCAGTGTTGTTACACTAGCTGGGTTCACAGGCCAGGGTTCCTGTGGATCCTAAAAAAGTCTTGATGTCTTAAATTCAGTTTTCCAAAATTAAGGTCATAGAAAGTCTTAAATATCTTAAATGATACAACAAAAGTCTTAATCACAAAATAGAAGTAGAAAGCCGTTACTGTCAGAGCTGACTGTTTTGATGCAGTGCTGTGGTGCTGTTTTCTGACTTCAAACAAAGAATATATAAACTAGTCTAAAAACTATTAAACTAGTCAAAAAAAATCGTATTGTTTAATTACCAAAAGTGTATAGGGTTATAGTGACCACAGATATGTAATAGTGTCGCAATATGTATTTGCATTTCCACATATTATATTTTTATGATTATTTCTTATCTATATAAGTTTACTATCACATGATTTTTTTTGTTTATTACCAGACAAATGAGTATTAAATCATGTTGATTTTCTGCGCAACGATTGAGAATTATCAGTATAAATATAACAGTAAATTCAATTCACTGATTTATATTCAATTTCTGATATACTTGAAAATGCAGACTGTATTTCCATCCTACACAGAGCCTTATTTTCATTTGTATTTTGTTGATTAATGTCTAAACTGGGATTTTTAGCTCTGTCAATAGTGTCATGGTTGCTGTGTCGGTCTAAATGAGGTGTGTGTGTGTGTGTGTGTAGGGTCTAGGCCTGCTCATTAATCTGGTGGAGTACAGTGCGAGGAACAGACACTGTCTGGTGGAGCTGCAGATGGAGGGAGGTGACGTCTGGGACTCCATGTGTGTGTCTGATAAAGACGAGCTGAAAACTGAAGGCTCTCTCAGTGCCATCGCTGCTCTCGTGAAGGTAAACAACACACACACAAAAACAACTGCTGTACAGTCAAGGCTCAGTACTGGTTTCATGACCATGCATGCTCAGTCATAAGTACACTTTTTGTAGTTGTGTTGTGTGTTGATATCTGTTCATACTTCTGATTGAAGGAAAGCCACTAGACTTGAGTTTCACAACAGTGATGGGGAAACTCCTGCCATGATTCACACTTAGAGGGATATTTCATTTCACAAATGAATATTCTCTCTTATAATGTCAGCCTATTTATTTTTAAGGTTTAGAGATGGTGGGAAATAATCATGTAAAAATAAAACGTTTAACATTATAAGGATTAACATTATTTTTTTGGAACTCCGGGGAAATAATAAAATGCACCAAACGTGTACCGTATGATTTAAGCAGAAGTTGATCCGTTTTTGAATAAACACAAATATTTGTTATGTGATTGCTAATAAATGAGATGTCATGCCATACAACATTAGAGTGTATTATGAAACATTCAATAATATTATAATAATCGTATAAATTAATGAGAGCGCTGGTCTTGTTCTCTGTTGGGCATAAATAGCTTTTCCTGCAGCGAGAGCATGCGGCCATGTTGGCGGAGGCGGAGACTGATGACTTCATCAACGACGCACCCAAATCCCAGTTGGACCAGAGTGGAGAGTGGCAGGAGACCAATGAGGAGATCCAGTGGGTGGCAACAGAAAACAACAGCACAGAAGACAAGAAGAAAGAAGAGGAGGATGAAGAACTAGATCTTAATAAAGGTAGAGATCCCCGAGACTCACCCCATAGACTTCATATGCACACTTTACACTGTATCCTGCCATGAAGTAATTTTGTTTACATTTGTTTTATTTGCCGACGTTTTCAGCTCTTCAGCATGCTGGCAAGCACATGGAGGACAGTATTGTGGCGTCGTACACTGCACTGCTTTTGGGCTGTCTCTGCCAGGGGAGCCCTGTGAGTAACACATACACACAGATAACCTTGAACACTTGTTCTCATGACTTCAAATTAAAGGAATTGTTCACACGAAAATGAAAATTCAGAAACTGTTTTTGCTTCTGGACCCAGATTTTTACCTCTGACATCAAGTGGTGACCCAACATTGCAAAAAAAAATATATAAACCTGAGTGACATTTCATTTATCTTGCATAGTGTTTATCATGGTTTTCAAGTAAGAGCGAGTATCAAGTGCCATTATTTTTGTTATTGATTTTGACTACAAAAGATACAGGAAGTTTTCTCTCCCCAGTTTTAAAAGTTGATGAGCCTCTTTATTTATTTGAGCCTGTTATTTTTATTATCCGGTTTATTTCCTAATATCAAACACCATTTAAACAGAACATATATTACACAGGAGGAAAACTTTGTCCATAATTTGTCAAAGTCTTGGATGTCCAGACTTTAAAGCCCTTTATGTGCTTGCCCTTATATGCTGATGAGCCAACGTTGATCATCTCCTAACAAGGCCACATGTCAAGGTCTGGGTAGATTAGATGGTAAGCGAACAATCAGTTCTCGTAGTCAATGTGTGTTGAATGCAGGAGAAATGTGCAGGAGTAAAGACCTGAGCAACTTTGACAGATGACTGGGTCAGAGCATCTCTAAAACAGCAAGGCTTGTGGGGTGCTCCCGGTCAGTAGTGGTGAGTACCCACCGACAGTGGTCCGAGGAGGGACAACCACAAACCGGCGACAGGGTGTTGGGCACCCAAGGCTCATTGATGTGCAAGGGCAACGAAGGCTATCCTGTCTGGTCCAAACCGACAGAAGGTCTACTGTGGCACAAGTCACAGAAAATTTTAATGATGGTTACGGGAGGAATGTGTCAACACACAGTGCATCACACCCTGCTGCGAATGGGGTTGCGTAGCCGCAGACCGGTCCGAGTGCCCATGATGACACCTGTCCACCAGCGAAAGCTCCTACAATGGGCACGCCAGCATCATAACTGGATTTTGGAGCAGTGGAAGAAGGTTGCCTGGTCCGACGAGTCCTGTTTTCTTTTACATCATTTGGACGGCCGTGTACATGTGTGCTGTTTACCTGGGGAAGTGATGGCACCAAGATGCACTGTGGGAAGACGGCAAGCCGGTGGAGGGAGTGTGATGCTCTGGGCAATTTTCTGCTCTGAAACCCTGGGTCCAGCCTTTCAAGTGGACATCAGTTTGACACGTGCCACCTACCTAAATGTTGCAAAACAGGTATACCCCTTCATGGCAATGGTATTCTCTGATGGCAGTGGCCTATTTCAGCAGGATAATGCACCCTGCCACACTGCACACATTGTTCGGGAATGGTTTGAGGAACATAACAAAGAGTTTGATGTGTTGCCCTGGCCTCCAAATTCCCCATATCTCAATCTGATTGAGCATCTGTGGGATGTGCTGGACCAACAAGTCTGATCCACGGCGGCTCCACCTCGCAACTTACAGGTCTTGAAGGATCTACTGCTAATGTTTTGGTGCCAGATACCACAGGACATCTTCAGGGGTCTTGTAGAGTCCATGCCTCAGCGGGTCAGTGCTATTTTGGCGGCACGCGGAGGACCAACAGCATATTAGGCAGGTGGCCATAATGTTTTGGCTCATTGGTGTATATTTACAGTGCAATTACATATAAACACAGGTAAGACCATGAATGACTTATCAGTACTGTGGTTAGGTCAGTGTAGTTCAAATAAAATATAGTATTTTGTTATATATAAAAAATAAAAATAAAAAAAAACCTTAGCCTAAACACATTTAGAAACTAACTACAACTGCCACAATTGTTATAAAAATGGTGCCCAGTAGATTCCACCTTATAGATTATGAACTATACATTTTTTTGTCAAAATACCGCACTAAATATCTGGGTTTCCATCCAACTATTTTTATGCAAATTTTGAAACTAATTTTAAAATAAGAAATCCTAAATGGATTTCTGAATGGACGCATAAACGATTATGTGCTATGACTATCTGGTCACTTGTTTCCAGTTCTTTTCAGGATTTCTACGATTTCTTCAGTTTCAATAGTGTTTCAATTCTTCAAACATAGCCCTGTTTATTCTGAAGTGCTTCACCCACAGCTCGTCGTTAAAGTGGGTCCTCACAATCCGCCAGAACTGTGGCGCTCCCAGGTACATAAAACCTGACATTGTATGGGAATAGCCATTTGAGCCCTTGTTATGTGAGCTATTGCACTTATTCTGTGATGTCTCCTGGTAGCATTTAATAACGTGATTTATAATTGCTCTATTACAGAAAATACAACTCTTCCCGAAGCAAGGAGGTCATTCAGCCGCTCCATGACACGAATCGGTCTCCCTTAAGATAATGTGCATAACACAGCTGATAGAAACACGCAATGTTTAGTATTTTCTTTAGTTGAATTTTATGAAAAATGCTAAACATTTGGATGGAAACCCAGCTACTGTTACTTTTGTAATATTGTGATTAATTTTAGTAAGGGTGATGATGACTAATTTGAAAAGCTTTTATTTTGGTGCATGCAACACAGTGTTGTCTCTCTTCCTCTTTAGTGCAGTTTATAATTTTGGGGTGTCTAAGGTTTGACTCCGTTGACTTCCTCTGTAGAAAATTCTCACAAGAAAGCAAATGGGTTGCATGATTTTTTTGGTCTGTGGCATGATATCGAGGAAAACACAGTTGATGCGCATGCACTCCAGAGATGCAGTAGATTAGAGCAGATCATTGGCGCAAGTGGTTCTGTGATGACTCACGCCAGACACTCACACGTAAATCAGGCTTCTGTCGCGTCGCGGTTTATGATGTAAGGCACACAAAGTGCCAAATGCAATATGCATAGAATTAAGTTTGCTTTGCCAACCTGAAATTTCGCTTTGGCTGCAAAAAAAAAAATGTCAGTGGGGGAAGAACCCAGCATTGTTCTTTCCCCGTTTTCCACAACTCAATCCGAACAACCCACCAGCTGAGAAACACTGATTTAAGTGAGTAAATGACAACTTTTCTTTTTCTGTATAAAATTATTTCTGTTAAGTTTAGTAGTCCGCTGCAAAAATTATGATTTAAACAACTTTACAGCTCAAATATTACACTAGTTTTAACAGAAGTGCTTTTATAAAATTAACAGCTTCACATTTCGGCCATTAAACCTTCCAAATTTACCCCTATTCACTTCCACTGTAAGTGACTCACAGTTTCACATTTTAATTTAATATTTAATACCATTTGTGCTATCCACATGAGCTAGGACTTGAGATTCACCTGAAAAAAATCACATAGACTTTGATTGAAGGAGCGACTTGAGCCATATCTGGAGACCAGAACATCATAGAGACACCAGGGTGGGCTCTTCTGACCTGAGCTAGTAAACAACCATCTAGAACATTTCAGCAACCACATAGTGACACTCTAAACAACTCAGAGAGAATACATGGCTACCACTGAAATGCCATCAATTCAGAGGTGCTTTGTTTTTGTTTTTTTCACCCATAATGATGGAGCGAACCAGTCAAACCTTGACCCCTGGCAAACATTCCTTTGTCATTGCAGACTTTGAGAGTTGTTTGTCTAAATTGCCATCTTAAAGATTCTGGGTAGGTATCAGAAGAAAGTGCCCCAAGATGCATTTGATCGTGTTAATGGCTTTATTTTCAGGGCTTTAACACATGGGCTGGAAAATCGGTTGTAATGGACTCCTCTTTTCTCTTACACTCTCACAGCGCTCTGTTGCTTTCTGACTGACACAAATGGTCATTATCTGTCTCGCCAATAAACACACACACACAGACGGCCATTTATACTCTAGTTATTTCACAGCAAATTATTTGCCTTTGTTTATTTCGAAGTTCACTTTTGATTGTGTTTTTTGACAAATAAAGCAAATTGACAAAACTAGGCTTTTTTTTGGAGGACAGAAGCACAAGTACAGTTGGACTTCGCCCTGCTTGTGGCTTTGATTCTCATTAGGGGCATCAGAGCATTTGGAAGAAAGCAAATTGAAATGTTTGTTGATTTGGATGTGTTTTTAAAGATACTACTTCTACTGATAAACCTTATGGGCAGAGATGCTTTGCTCAACGGAGACTCTCTTCTGCTGTAACCTCCAGGGAGGAATATGTTTCTAATGCGGTGTGTCTCTTCTAGATGAATGTGACTACTGTGAGGGAAAACCTGCCAAAAGGGGATTTTTCAGTCATGACAGAGATGCTCAAGAAGTTCTTGAATTTCATGAACCTTACAGTAAGTGCACAAGACATTAGTGGTCCACTAATATGGGTTTTCAGTGGCCAATATTGGGGTTGTAACATTATCACAATTTCAGTAGTCTATATCAATACCAGTGAAAGTTAAACCATTCTCGTTAACAATTTTGATACCACAGCAAAAGCACGTGTGGTAATGACCACACACTTTCCTTTAAGTACAATAGTTACTTAAATATTAACAGATTAAAATAAAACAATGGAAGTAGCCTTCAAGTATTACTTAGTTTTAATCTTATTATGTTATTAAAAGTTTTTATTGATTCCATATAACATATAATAAATATATATATATATATATATATATATATATATATATATATATATATATATAAATAACAGAATATTTGGAATCACATTATTTACAACCCTTCCTCACGAACATTAACCACCCCACCACCCAACACAAACAGATACCCCAGTGGTCAAATACAATTGACAAAGACACACAAAAAAACAATAAAACAGAAGAAAATATTTAGAAATACATTTTTAAAAAGAATATGTTCAAAAACAAAAAGGCTACAACATACACATTTAAAACAACACGTCTCCCTCCAATGCCCCTTCCCGAGAGCCCTCCAAAAAGGCCAAATAGCTGCCCCACCTCCTGATGAAGATATCCATGTTGCCTAGCCTTCTATATGACAGCTCTTCCCAAGCTGCCACCCTGCCCATCTCCTCGCACCACTCACGAAACGAGGGGGCTCCAGCTGACTTCCATCCTCTAAGGATAACCTGTTTGCCCACCATAACACCGGCCAGGATCCAATTCTTCATGTACTTATCTCCTACATCAATGACCGCCCCGTCACCCAAAATACAGAGCCTGGGGCAAAAGGAGATCCGAGTACCCAATACGTCGGCCATAAAATTCTGGACCCTCAACCAGAATTCCTGTATCTTACGACACCCCCAAAAAACATGGGTGGTATCTCCATCTTCTAAATGGCATCGCCAGCAGGTGGGTGTGTCCTTAAGACCGATCCTATACAATTTAGAAGGGGTCCAATAAAATCTATGTAGAATCTTAAATTGCATAAGGCGCACCCTCGCATCTCTAGATGCAGACTTGACGTTTTTAAGAATCCTAGCCCACACTCCCTCCTCCAAAAACAAATTTAAATCTTCCTCCCATAATCTTTCGAGGGAATTTAAAGCTTCGTGCCCCAGACTCTGAATTAGCAGGGAGTAATACACTGATGCCTCATGACCTTTTCCAAAAGCAGTAATCACCACTCCCAGAGTATCTGCCGCACTAGGGGGGTGCGTGCCACTCCCAAAAACAGTGCAGTCTTATAAAATTGAGATCTGGGAATCCCAAAATTTTGAACCAAATTTTCAAAAGGTCTCAATACTCCACTCTCATATAGGTCACCGAGTGTATTAACCCCCCTCACAATCCAATCTGACCAACAGAAAGGGGACTTATTAATGCATAGTTTAGGGTTCTGCCAGAGGGTTCGAGGCTACGTTTAAATAAATATCCGAATTAAACACTCTGGACAGTTTTGTCCATATCGAGTGCAAATGCAAAATAACAGGGTGTGATTTAACTTCTCTGATTAATTTGATCGAAAGGCTATGCAGAGGCGAGATAGAGGCAAGAACTTCCTTTTCAATACAAAACCAGGGAGGGGCTCTCTCAGGTGGAAGCGACCAATGAGCCAAATGAGACCGAATGCATAATAATAAAACAAAATCTTGGGTAGGCCTAACCCACCTTTGTCAGTTGGCCTATGTAACTTATTGAAATTTAACCTGGCACGCTTACCATTCCAAATGAAGGACTTCGCTATGCTATCAAATTGCTTGAAATAAGAGAGGAGGACATCTATAGGGAGAGATTGTAACAGGTAGTTGAATTTTAGAATGCAATTCATTTTAATTACATTAACCTTCCCAATCATCGATAAGTGTAATGAAGCCCACCTGTCCACATCATTCGAAAACCTTTTTATTAAGGGATCAAAACTACCTCTGACTAAATCAGACAAATTAGCTGGGAATAAAATTTCCCAAATACTTAATGCCCTGTTTGGGCCACTGGAAGGTGCCCGGCTGGAAGGCCGTTACTGGACAGTATGCTGTCAAAGCTTCGGATTTAGACCAATTGACTTTGTATCCTGAGAACTTGGAAAAGGAGTTAATAATTCTGTGGAGGCAAGGCATAGATCTATTGTGGTCGGAGACGAATAATAAAATATCATCTGCGTAAAGCAGAAGCTTATGTGCCACACCTCCAGCAGTCACCCCTGGAAAATCATCCTCCTTTCTTATCACGACTGCTAATGTTTCCAGGGCAAGACAGTACAATAATGGGGAAAGAGGGCAACCCTGCCGAGTGCCCCTATTCAGAGTAAAATAATCTGAAATTAATCCATTTATTTGTACCGCTGCTACAGGGTGTCTATAAAGTAACTTAATCCAACCAATAAATGTACTCCCAAACCCATACATTTCCAAAATCTTAAAAAGATAATCCCATTCTACCATATCAAACGCCTTTTCAGCCTCAAGTGAGATGGCAGCGACCGGAGACTGATCATTCGCTACTGACCACATGATATTGATGAAACGCCTAATGTTATCGGAAGAGCTGCGGCCCTGAATAAACCCCATCTGATTTATATGTATAAGAGATGTCATAGCCTTAAATTTTGGCTAAACGATTTTGACAACATTTTTACATCTAGTTGGATCAGGGAGATTGGACGGTAACTTTTACACTCTCTTGGATCTTTGTCCTTTTTAATAATTGGACTGATCCGGGCTTGTGTCATGGTTGGAGGAAGCTTTCCATTCTTTAATAATTCAGTATAAACTTCTAACAAAAGTGGAGCCAGTTCTGTAGCATAGGATCTAAAAAATTCTGCGGCAAAACCATCTGGCCCCGGAGCCTTGCCAGTAGGTAGGGACTTAATTACCTCGTCAAGCTCCTCCAAGGTTATCTCAGAAGCAAGAGCATTTTTTTTTGCTCAGTCTTCAGCTTAGGAAGATCTAATGGCTCCACAAAGTTTCTAATATCTTCATCAGTAGACGAAGACGTGGAACTATAAAGATCAAGATAGAATTCTTTAAAGGCATTATTAATATCAGTGGCTGAGGTAAAAATTTCACCACCAGCAGATTTCACTGAGGGAATAATAGAAAAAGACTCTCTCTACTTTATATGTCTAGCCAAAAGCTTCCCTGCTTTGTCCCCCGATTCAAAGTATGACTGTCTTGCCCCGAATAACCAAAACTCCACTTTCTGCGACAAAATAGTATTATATCTTTATTTCAATCGGGTCAATTCTCTGAGGCCATCAGGTGACATACTGTGCTTCAGCTCTGCCTCTGCACTTTTAATATTTCCTTCCAACTCCACGAGTTCTTGTGCTTTGGATTTTTTGATGAATGAGGCATACTGTATGATCCGACCCCTAAGAACCGCCTTAAGTGCCTTGCAAGCCACGCCCACAGAGGATACCGAGGACCAGTTTGTCTCCATATAAACACTGATTTCAGTCTTTAACATTTGTTGGACATCAGGATTTTGCAAAAGGGACACATTAAGGTGCCAACTATATGATTTATTTTTCTCTATATGTGGCAACACCTCTAAACTCACCAGGGCATGATCCGAGACTAAGATATTTCCAATTGAGCAGTCAGCAACAGATGAAATGAGGGATTTGGATATAAAAAATAAAAAAAATCTATTCTACAATAAATCTTATGGACTGATGAAAAAGATGTATAGTCTCTACCAGATGGGTTCAGAAGTCTCCAAATATCTGTAAGACCAAGATTTTTACACATCCAATGAAGCGTCAATGTTGCTCTAGGGGGCTTACACACTTTTGCTTCACTATGATCAAGGACTGAGTCCATCAAAAGATTAAAGTCTCCTTCAATATTATATCATGAGGGGTGCCAGCAGCTTGCAGCATCCCTTCAAGATCTATAAAAAAGCCCTGTTCATCAGCGCTTGGTGCGTAAATATTAGCCAAAATCAGACTTTGCCCCTGAATTTCTGCTAAAACAATAATGACTCTTCCTAATTTATCATTAAACTGTTTGAGAAATTTGAATTGTAAATGTTTATTAATCAATATAATGACCCCCTTGCTCTTACTTGAGCCAACACTAAAGAAAACATGTCCACCCCATATCTTCCCAAATTTTTCAGCTTCCTGCGGGGAAAGATGTGTTTCTTGAAGAAACAGTATATCATTTTTCTTAATTTTAAGAAAAGAAATTACCTTCCTTCTTTTTATGGGGCACCCCAACCCATTTACATTCCATGTGGAGAGAGATAGTACACTCATATTAACATTTGACATTTTGATGTAATAGAAAAAATAAATTGTGTGCCAAAAACAAAATTATGAAGACCACATTTCAACATCAATGCAACAATAAAACCCCGAACAAAACAAACAGAAAAAAGAAAAACGTGCGCATTAACCCCGCGCACGACAGCGCCAACCGGCATCAATCCCTTTAAACTCAAAGAGTCCATGTACGCCTACGAGAGCCCCCGCGACAACTTTGCCATCGGATTGCTCAATTTTTCATCACAAATTTGTAAGGCAAAATTACATAACATCAAACATTTTGTAAAACAAACCCCAGCCAATAGGCAGAATAAACACAAAGAACGTGTAGACTCATTCACAGAACTGTCTCAAAGGTGTGTTCCTTCACAAAACAAATTCCAGCCGATATAAAGCCGTTCAGTTTCCTCGATCAGACAAACAAATCTTCAGTGAGCCAGCTGATGAGTGCAGCAGATGACATAATCATTCCAGTGTCCCATGAAAATACTCCACAAATCATACTCCAGCCAACAGGAGACATAAGCACAAGGAACTGACAGATTCATCCATAACTGTCCCGAAGTAATGTTATTTTACGAAACAAGCTCCAACCGCTAGGCGGAGCCAGCACAAAAGGAAACGAAACACGCATCCCGGTTCCTCGGGTGGTCAAGAGTCAATTCACTCGGAGGGTGCATAAAAGTATTTCCAATGATTTACACAGTCTGCCAACTTTATAAAAGACATCCTTTGTGTGGGCATGTAGATATTTTGCGGTCATCCGTTCATTGTAAAAGTGATCTTCTGTCAATGCAAAAGTGTCTTTAAGGAAAAGTGTTAATCCACAAAACAAAACAAAAACTCCAGCCGCTCGGCGGAGCCAACGCAAAAGGAAACAAAAATGGCGCCCAGCTTCCTCCGAAAGCCAGAGTATGTACAGTGAGTCAAAACACACAGTGGTTACTCACCCATTGTTTCAATAAAAGACATTGCTGATTGGGACATGTAAATACTTTGCTGCCGTCCTTGGTGTTTATTCTCAGTCTGGCTGGAAACATCAGAGCAAAAGTGATCTTCCGCTGATGTAAGAGTTTCTTGCAATCCTTAAACCGATCGCGTTTCTCTCTTGTTGAGTTCTTAAAATCTGGGAACAAGAAAATATTGTAATTCTTCCAAGAAAGCTTTCCTTTGCTCCTCGCCTGGCGCAACACGAGATCTTTACCGGATGACCTCAGAAATTTGGCCAGAATCGATCGGGGCCTGTCTCCCTCAGCAGATCTGTGAGCTGGGGCTCGCTTGATTTCCAGCTTGTGGCCTGTTATGTCGAGCAGAATCGGGAAAAGCTCGTCTAGGAATTTCACCATATCTCTGCCCTCCTCATGCTCAGGAATTCCAACAAATCTAATGTTATTCCTGCAGCTTCTATTCTCAAGATCTTCAAGCTTTTCAAGACCACCTTCCAAATCAACTTTGGTCGTGGGCGGATTAGCGGCTAATTCCCTCTCTGATGACTCCAAATAATCGATTTGTTTTTCTATATCTGTCACTCTTGTGACTAGCTCAGAGAATTTTTTTTCCATCGCCGTAATCGATCGACGTATTACAGTGAGATCCTCCAAGTCTGCAAGTACCTTTGACAACATCACCGACATGTTGGACAGTTGATGCTGGATTCCTTCTCCCGCCACGCCATCCAAATCGAGTCCCCGGTCCCAGGCCTGTCTGGGCTTTCATCTTGAACCCGTAAGTGTCTTTTAATGTGTCCAGAACCCGAGGATTTTGACTTCTTTGCCATGTTTACCTCAAACAGTAAATGTGTAACTGGGTGTATCGAATTTCACCGGATTATATCATGAAAATAATTTTTAAAAAAATTAGCAAAGTCCGCAGAGCTGTCTCTCACACGTCTGCCCTTCGCATGGCGTCACCTTACTCCTCCAGTTTTAATCTTATTAAAATTATGACACAAAATTTTTTTGACAAAGGTTTAAAGAAACAGGCAATTGGAACAAAAACAAACGAAGTAAACAGTACTTGAATATTGTCAGGTATATAACAGCAGTATCTAATATTCAATTCACATTCATAAACATTCATATGATTCAAAATAAAATAACAATGTTACATGAGCAAAACACCATTTCTGTTTATTGTCTAATGCCTGTTATCTGAAAATGGCCAAATATTGGCTGATGAAGTGGTCTGGCTGAGACATCGGTCTATTATCAATTAAATTATGTGACATGAATGTAAGGCTGAAGCGTTTAGTCGACATTATCAACAACGTTGACAATAAAAAAAAAATAAAAAGTTGAGACAAATTTTCATTGTCGAATAGTTGTTTGATCTCATTTAAAGTAACACAAGGTTATTTAAAAGACTAATGATGACGCAGGAGAGCAGCACTGCAGATGGCGCTTGATTGAGGAGAAAACACAGCTCACAGTCTAGACACACTCCAAACAGCTTCAGGTGATGTAGATCACAAAGTATGAGGGAATTATAGTACAAAAATACTAAATAAGTAAATAAAGAAAGCAGTGTCATCCTGACGTGAAATAAAGCGAAGCCTTGCCTGGTGTTCCGCTTGAGCAAAATTTACGTGTCAGAGCATCTAAAAATGAAACTCCCCGGCGTTATATACTATTTAACGCATCCTTTATTAAAGTTCAGATAATAAGGAAGCACAAACTCAGAAACTGGCATTTCTCTGTGTGGTCAGAGCCGCTTATATGAGTTATATATGTGCGCACTTGCTGCAGCTGGATTATAATGTGATTGTTCACGACGTAGTGAATCGTAATATAAGTGTCACGGTGTGTATCTTATCGTGAAGAAAATCAGTGATACGCAGCTCTATTAAGAAGAGAGAGTTTGTTTTTTGTGAGATAAAGATGGATCGAAATCAAGTGAACAAAAAGGTGAGAAGGTGTTGTCTTAGCCTATTATACAATGCAAAAAAAATTGGTTTTTGATTTGTCTTTTTTGGTTCATTTTCCAATATATATATCTAAAACTCCTGAATATAATATTTAACATATTTTAAAATATCTAAAAATCCATAAAACAAGACACATTTACTTGAGAAGCTACATAAGATATTAAGACTTTATATTTTAAAGTATATTGTGTCTTTACTGCACTGGCAGAAGTATGAACAAGTGAAAAAATACACTTATATACAAAATACACTTATATTCAAGATACATTCTCTTAAAGCAAGTCTAAATATCTTACATGTTTCTTCTCAAGTAAATGTATCTTGTTTTATTTCATGATTTCTAGATCATTTTAAACAGAAAATAAGACAAAAACACTTGATAATAGGATTTTTTGCAGTGATTTTTTTTTTTTTTTTTTACTGAATTAAACTTAATATAAAGTATTATTTTTTTTCCCCCTTTAATTCAGTGAATGTCATTTAGAAGTATTTTTAAAAGATGACTTTGTCTCTCTATTGTTAGTAAGCACATTTAATACAACCTTTTAAGTCAGGGCACAAGCTGAATAATCGGTTAAGAGCTAATGATTAATCGTTGCAATAATCAACGAATAGTCGAATAATTGTTCTAATAATCCTTAGATTAGTCGATTATCAAAATAATCATTAGTTGCAGCTCTACATGAATGTAGTTAGATCATTTTCTAATGTATGAAAGCACTGCAAAATCAATACCATTTTCTGCCTCATTGTGTGCTAAGGACAGTGAATGAGAAAGCAGTGATATTTATTGACTGACTGTGTGTTTTGATGTGTTCATTGCAGTGTGATGTGGGCACTGCAGGACAAAAGTCTATCTCCAGAGTCATTGATTACCTGGAGCACTGCTAGTGTAATCGTGGAGATTCATACACAGACTTCAGCATGCACACACACCTGCCCGGCCCGACACACCTGGAAAACAACCCATCATCATCATCGTCATCCAGTATCTTCCTCACTCAGACTCGACAGACTGAAGCTTAAAGCACATCATGCACTGAACTCCAATAAAGAAGCTGTTTTGATTTTGAGTTTGTCACAAGTTGTTCATCGGTTCCTTCTTCAAGAGTTTGATACATTGAGTTTTACCTCTGTTGAACTGTCAGCATGTAATTTCACTTTCAGTGTAGCAGAAATTGAGAGTAGCTTTGAGAAACCTTGGATAAAGGCTGCCCCCTCCCCTCTGATTTTCTTGTTGTTCCACTCCCAAGTCTGTATATTTCTGAGTGCTCAACAATGACCCAAACGATTGCAGGGCAAATCCAAAACAGCATTCGTAATTCTGGTTCTCTTTGAAATAGTGGAAAGAACTGCCCTCCTGGTTCAAATCCATTCTCTTCACTTCAGTATGTGCTCCTTTTGTGTTATGGAAATTATTTTTTTTTAATTGATAGTGTCATGTCAAAGGTCTACGAATGAATAAATTAGGTTTCTGCTCATTTCACGAGGGCAGGAGAGGGATGAAACGTTTTTAGAATGTTTAGTAGTCAAACCACCATTTAAAAACATTTTGAAAATGTCTTCGAATAATGTGAGATACATGACAATGAATTCTTATGTATTCTGACAACAGGTAAAGTTGAATACATTAAAAGGTGATTTAAAGCCAGGAAATCTCTTGGGTATGGGTCATTTTAGATAGTAACCAAGTTCTGTACAGGTAGGGTGAACGTTGCTGCAGGACCCCAATAAACAAAGTTTATGAATCTCTTGATTACTGTCTAAATAACCAAGAGTTGCACTGAGCCTCCATTTCATCCCACTTTTAATTAGTTTCTGGAGTATTTGTCAAATGGAAAAGGTCTTCTGTAATGATAGATAATCATTTCTTAGAACAAGACTGAATTAAAGGAATATTCCGGGTTCAATACAAATTAAGCTCAATTGACACATTTGTAGGACGTATGCATTTACAGGACAATCCGTAAGCATTAAATTACTTACCATCTCAAAAGTATAGCCACAAGACGTAAACAATATACATGTGGAATGATTTCAGTGTGACAAAATCACTTATAGGGTTTACTGGCGTTGCTATGACGATGCCACAAAGTTATCATATTAAATATAACTTTACACTGATAAATGATTTTATCACACCAGAGTCACACGTTTAATCTTTAGTCTTGTGTCTATACTTCTGAAACTGAGAGTATTTTAATGTTTACATATTGGCCTCATTCACTTCCATTGTAAGTGTCTCACTGTAAACCAAAATGTTTTCTGTGGTAATCAACATTATCCCACAAATGCCTTCGATTGTGTTTAACTTGGATTGAACCTGGAATATTCCTTTGATAAGGCCAGTAGATTAGTAATGTCTGTTTACCTTGATGACAAGCTTGATAGAAACTAATTTGCTGCTGTTGTCGAAATGCTTTAATGTGCATTGACTGAAGTAAATGTTGTTTTTCAGTGCACACACACACACTTGTCACAAGCTGGTTTGTTGGTAATACAGGCCTGCATGCAGAAAACATTGAAACCTTTTCATTTCATTCTGCATTTCTAGGGGTCATTGTTCTCACTGCTAAACTGCTGGTTTTCACTCTGTCACACAAAACACTATGAGTTTAAGAATGTTCTCGGTAGAGTCTCTTACGGTCTGATTTGAGTTGCTGTGTGTGTGTGTGTGTGTGTGTGTGTGTGTGTGTGTGTGTGTGTGTGTGTGTGTGTGAGCTCCAAACATCAGTGCAGGATTTAATTCACATGGCTGGACATGAATGAAGCATCATGAACTGTAAATACTCATGTAAATATTGTGCTGTTGGAGAACTAGATAGACTACTTTTCTGAATCCAATCCAATTTTTATTTTATACTGCATTTTTCTCAGTTGTGTTCTTTTAGGTAAGATTAAAGGGTTATCGAAAAGCCAACTGCAGGAACATTTGTACCGATTTCAAAAATAATGTCTTTGGTTACTTGTACATAATTTTAACTCGAATAAAAATTGCTACTTTCAGTACTTTTTGAATTATTGTCATCTGTGGTGTGTGCTTCACTGTGCATTATTAGTGGTGTTTGTAATGCAATCACTGTTTTACTATTGCTTATGCTCGGGGTTAGTGATTTAAATCGTTCCTGTTCAACTTTGGTATGTAACTTGGATGATAAAATGAGTGGAAAAACAACCCCAAGACTTGCATTAACCGTCAGAGAACCAGTGTAGCAGAATTACAATGGTTACTTGAAGCAATTAAATAATGATTCACTAAACATGGGTAAAAACTACAGATAACAATAGCTAATACTCTGAAATGTAATAAAAGCACTTTTGGCGGGGAAATAAAATTACATATGAACTTTTAGAGCTTGCTAAAGTCACAGAAAAAGGAAAAAAGCTAGTTGACATAATTGCCAACATTTTTAAGCCTTTTTCCAAGCATGTATTTGACCTGTAGTATTATTATTACTATTATTATTTATGTTTTCTTGATTCCCAAAATGGTTACTGATGTTTACATTCACTGAAAATAAATTTCATAAATTTAAGACCATTTTTTCTATGCGTAGTGTAAATGCTCTGGGCATCAGTGGTCAAACATTTTTTTTTTTATATTCACACATTGGAACCTCTAAATCTCTACTTACATTAATGTAATATGTTTTTAGTCACATATCATTGTGTGTGTAATACGCCTAATAATAATTATAATTATTATTATTAATGTACATTATTTTATGTTATATGTGTGTGTAGGTTAGAAATGATGTATTCTTATTTTATACCCAATGTGCCAACCAACCCTCTCCTTAGCCCCAGTCACACTCTTTTTGTAAATGTAGTTAGCCCGCTTTTGTGAAATTAATTACAAAATTAACAGAAATGAACTTAACCCTTGTCGTCAACCAACCGCGGTCGTCCCAAGATTTGTGTGTTGACTGATTTGTGGAGAACTTGCTGTCTAAAACAAACAGTGGCGAAATTTAGCAACATTTTCCCAATAGTCAATGCAAAACAAAATCTGCATAACAATCACCATTCTTATCATTTGTGTCTTCCTAAAAACACTGTCAAGGTGGAGTTTTTTTATTACCAGTCTCAAGGAGACTTGAGGATGGACTGTTTTACATACAGCAGCATCACCCAGAACACCTGAGCATCATGATGGCACAAAGAACCACTCACATTTGATCTTGTTGTTTAAATGTAAACAAATGAAATAAGAATTCAGGCGAAAAGGGCACACTTTGTTTTCTTCAGAAAATATTTATTTGTAGCATTAAGACCAAAAATATCATTCATTGATTCCAAAATATCTATATTTTAGTCATGCACATCATGTTAAATAGAACAACAAACTCGGAATGAAGGTTCAGTGTTATTTGGCTCCATTGCTTCTCTCCAGTGAGTTCATCTGTAAGAGTTCAGGTGTTTTAGGGTCACAGCAGGGTGCACGCCCGAAGTTCCCACCATAAGAATTTCTCCTGCAGGTGGGAACAGTTTTCTGCTCCGGTTTGGTCTCTTCACCTGCTGCAGCTTCCAGTGAACTCTTCCCCATCACCTGCTCCTCCTGCACACCCATCAGCAATGTCGGGTAAGTGAATTCCGGGTCACAGCTGCCGCCTTCCAGCAGCTCGCTCAGAGTGCTGATGTAGATCTGCGCCATCTGAAGCGTCTCAGACTTGGACAGCTTCCGCTCGCTCTCCACGTTAGGAATGACGCTCCTGAGGCGGTCGAAGGCCACGTTTAAGCCGAGCATCCTCCTCCTCTCGCGGGCGTTAGCGGCCAGTCTGCGGCGTCTCCGCGCTCGGGCGATGGCGCTCTGCTCTTTAGCGGGATGCGCGAGTCCGGAGAGGCGGAGCTGCTGGACGAGAGCGCACGGGTCACAGCTCCGCCGGGCTCCGTCGGTCTCTCTCCAGATGAACTGCGCGTCTGGACGGGGCATGCTGGACTCTTGGGGATGGACTGACACTCCAGAGGACAGAAGAGCTGTATTTAAGGAGGAAAGTCCACGCGTAATGACGGGTGGGTGTGTGAGGGTCGTGTGCGCGGAGAAATGAATAGAAATGACTCTCTTTGATAATGACCACGGGGAGTCTATTAACACAGTTCATCAAAAGTGGATTAGATCCGTGTCAGTGATCACTGACGGGACATCCTGACACTGACACCCTGTCTACACCTGATGCGTCAAAAGTAATGCGCCGTTCTGTTCCCGACTACTCTAGTCACATTTATTATAGGAAAAACAAACATTTTACTTTCCAAATATTATACGTGTGAATCTTCTTTCCATTAATTTCATTTGTTACACATTTTAATAACTTCTGACTGTTGCATTGAAGCCAGCTCGTGATGATTCTGGTCTACTACATATTTTATTTTTTAACCAAATGTAAACGCATTTTAGCAACAATAACATCATAATAATAATTATATAATATAAAGTAAATGTTTATACCAGTGGATTGCCATTGAAAAGAACCGTTGCTGAAGTCATCAAGCTCACATCTGATTGGTCCGTGTACTTTACACGTCATTAAGAACGTTCATTTCGACGCGTCTAGTGTTGACAGCCTTCAAGCCGTTGCGTCGCGTCAAGTCAACGGATGCGTTCCGGTGTGGACAGGATGTGCGACATAAACACAAATTACTATTGCCTATATAAAAATACACAGTAAACGCTGCTAAAAGTTTTTCAAAAGTTTAAACACACTTATTTATGTTTCTCATGATCTTGTAATGCTTGATAATTAGTTTAGAAAGTAGTTTAGTGAATTATATATGTATAGGCCTACTGTATATAGCCAGGGTTGGGAGGGTTACTTTTGAAATGTATTCCACTACAGATTACAGAATACATGCTGTAAAATGTCATTTGTAACGTATTCCGTTAGATTACTCAAGGTCAGTAACGTATTCTAAATACTTTGGATTACTTCTTCAGCACTGGTAGATTTTTTCACTTGTTTTGACTATAAAAACTCTGCATAAGATATTTAGGTTTTTCAGAGAATGTATTTTTAACGTGTATTTTGTCATACTGTACTGGCAGTGTTGTTTCTAAAGATAAATCAAACTGATCTTGTTTTAAGGATTTTTTGATATTATTACAGGAAAACAATTATCAAGAATATGATTTTTGCCCTAATATCAATGGTCTTACTAGAAAAAAAGAAATTATGATCTAACATGAATTTTCTTGATGAAAATATGATCGTGCCTGGTAACATGTGCATGTAAAATGGCTAGAAATAGCATTTTAGCTTAGTGTTAAGCTGCCAATTTACACAAGGTTTATTTCTATTTCTTCTGCTCCAAACTTACTTCAAACGTACTTCTCTGTCTGCTCGTATGAATGTAACACATCATAAGAAAGTGTTTCACCGCTGTTCAAATGCACTTTGGATCGCATCATTTAAATACTATATTGCAAAAAGTATTCGCCTTTAGACGCATATGAACTTAAGTGACATCCCATTCTTAATCCATAAGGTTTAATATGACGTCGGCCCACCCTTTGCAGCTATAACAGCTTCAACTCTTCTGGGAAGGCTTTCCACAAGGTTTAGGAGTGTGTTTATGGGAATTTTTGACCATTCTTCCAGAAGCGCATTTGTGAGGTCAGACACTGATGTTGGACGAGAAGGCCTGGCTTGCAGTCTTCGCTCTAATTCATCCCAAAGGTGCTCTATCGGGTTGAGGTCAGGACTCTGTGCAGGCCAGTCAAGTTCTTCCACACCAAACTCGCTCATCCATGTCTTTATGGACCTTGCTTTGTGCACTGGTGCACAGTCATGTTGGAACAGGAAGGGGCCATCCCAAAACTGTTCCCACAAAGTTGGGAGCATGGAATTGTCCAAAATCTCTTGGTACGCTGAAGCATTCAGAGTTCCTTTTACTGGAACTAAGGGGCCAAGCCCAGCTCCTGAAAAACAACCCCACACCATAATCCCCCCTCCACCAAACTTCACAGCTGGCACAATGCAGTCAGACAAGCACCGTTCTCCTGGCAACCACCAAACCCAGACTCGTCCATCAGATTGCCAGATGGAGAAGCGTGATTCGTCACTCCAGAGAACGCGTCTCCACTGCTCTAGAGTCCAGTGGCGGTGTGCTTTACACCACTGCATCCGACGCTTTGCATTGCACTTGGTGATGTATAGCTTGGATGCAGCTGCACGGCCATGGAAACCCATTCCATGAAGCTCTCTTGAGCTAATCTGAAGGTCTCATGAACTTTGGAGGTCTGTAGCGATTGACTCTGCAGAAAGTTGGCGACCTCTGCGCACTATGCGCCTCAGCATCCACTGACCCCGCTCTGTCATTTTACGTGGCCTACCACTTCGTGGCTGAGTTGCTGTCATTCCCAATCACTACCACTTTGTTATAATACCACTGACAGTTGACTGTGGAATATTTAGCAGCGAGGAAATTTCACAACTGGACTTGTTGCACAGGTGGCATCCTATCATAGTACCACGCTGGAATTCACTGAGCTCCTGAGAGCGGCCCATTCTTTCACAAATGTTTGTAGAAGCAGTCTGCATGCCTAGGTGCTTCATTTTATACACCTGTGGCCATGGAAGTGATCGGAACACCTGAATTCAATTATTTGGATGGGTGAGCGAATACTTTTGGCAATATAGTGTATGTATAAAGGTTTTCCATCTGAAAGGACTAAATATTAAATGAAACAAATGACAATAAAATGCAAAGTAATCTCTTCAGTAATCAAAATACTTTTTGAATGTAACTGTATTCTAATTACCAATGATTTCAATTGTAACTGTACAGTTACTTATATTTTCTATTTTAAATACATAATCCCGTTACATGTATTCCGTTACTCCCCAACCCTGTATATAACCTATAATATAATATATTAGGGCTGTCAGTTAATTAAATTTTTTTAAATACATTTACATTATAAAATACATGAATTAATTACATGGCATAATGATTAATTAATCAAATTAATCTTAATTATTCACATATATCAATATTTGCTGAGAAAGCCCCTAAAATAATAACAATAGAAAGATAAAGATAACAATATAAATAATAAATAATAATTAAAATAATTATATATATATGTATATATATATATATGTATATATATATATATATATATATATATATATATATATATATATATATATATACTAATGCATGTAATACAGTATATTAGTATTATACATAAAAGTAATTACATGTATTGTGCATTTGTATTGCTCTTACATTAAGCAGCAAGTTTGCAATAAACAAAGTTTGCTGTTGTCGTTTAGTATTATGTTTGCAATGATGCATCAATGACAGTGGTGTAATTTAAAGCTTTTTACTCAGTCTCCTCACATAATCCACTCATTGTACATGAAATATTCTCTGCCAATGCAGAGCAGTTCATAAAGTTCTAATTGACTGGCGACATCCGCAGCGTTCAGTCTAATCCAATTACGCAGAGAACACACACAACCAACACTCAAACTTGGTCTTGGCACACTTTACATATTAAAGCTAATGAAGCCGCGAAGACGCGGGCTGAGATCAAATCAGCGTGGGTCGGGTGCATTCGGGGGAACCTCACGTAGAGGGTAAATTGGGGTGGATTCACGCCTGTCACAGCGAAACCAGGCTGAATGAAAGCAAATTCAAATTGAGGGGATTAGCGCCACAGGATGAATCAACGCTAGCAGCTTCTTTTCACATGGTGCCAATGAAGCCACATTTCGCAGGGCGCATGAGCCAAAATTTTGAGCTGCCCATATTGCTGCAAAGCGGCACTTGTCACAACTCATTAAATTTTACCATACACCCTAAGATCCACTGTATGTTAATGCCAAAAATATCCTGTCAAGCAGGTTATTTTTTTTTTTTTTTTTTTTTGTGCAATGCTAAATGTATAAAAAGGTTTTCCTTGTCACTGACAAAACAGCACGCTACAATGTACCATGATGTCATTCTTTGATATACCTTAGACCTTCACTGTGGGCGAAGCAACCAAACACAATGCCACAGAAATCGAAACAAAGCGAACAACAAAATGTCCTGTCACAGAAGAGGCCGATTTTATTGCATCGCACTTGGTAAGGACAAAGTGTAAAGCAACAAGTAATAAAAGCTGTCTCTTCCATGTAGATCTTGAATGTTTGTTCTAGCCAGCAACAGGACATTTTGTTGATCGCTTTGTTTCAATTTCTGTGACGTTGCACTGGGTAGTCTTGCCCACAGTGAAATCTCATTGGTCCAAATTCGTACTCCACATGACTGTATATGAAATATCAAGTATGTTCTGACTGGATGTGATTGTGTGACGTCATGCAGCATTTTCACTTTTGTGTACAAACAAAATACTTGTTACTGAAAACATGGTGTAACGGAAATTGCTCACTCGTTCACTTTTCCAGTGAATACACTTTATCAGCAAGGAGTGAACATAAACTCTGTGTGTCGTAGAAAGCTCTGGAACTGTTGCAGAAACTACTTATGTACACAAATGTACCTTTTTGTAAAATAATCATTCACTCGGCTGTCCTCTCCACACTGGATTATGGGTAACTAGCGTTGATGAGTGTACAACTTTACACTCTAAATCAGAGTACATTATGGCTAAGAATAAACTTATGTAGTTGTTCACTCAGAATTTGGAAACCACAAAAATAAATAAATAAATAAAAAATTACCAGTGTTAATTTTCACTCTGTTTATTTTTCTTTTTTTATTCTTTTGATGAAAATCTACTTTAAATTTGTCAATATTCATCATATCATATTTATTAATTTTAGTACATTTTACTTTAGTCCATTTTAAAATAAAAGTTTTGTTGATGAAAATGTGCAAAATGACAAAACATTTTTCTGCCTGTAACAGACCAGTCTTTGTGTAGTGTGTTTTTAAGGAAACAGTGTATTCACAACACTTGTGAACAGCGCATAACTCCAGCTGTTTATTGTCTGTGCAGATGTAAATAATAATATAACGTTTATGTTGTGGATATAGTGATTAATATCACATACAGATGTTCAGCAGGGAAATCCACAACACACTATGACTGGATTATTTACAGCAATTATTTCTAGATTTTTATTTCTTTAAAAAGTGGCTAAATAAACAGTGTTGGCATATTATTATCTTGCAGTATTTTTTCTCTTCATATTTAGTCAACAGTATGTTTGAATTAAAACCATTTCATTATCATAATGATGTGTCTTTTTTATCTCGTCTTCATTATCATTGACAAAATAAAAAAAAAATAAAAAAAAACCTTTGTCAACAAACATTTTTGTCATTAATTTCACTGAGATTAATGCACTAGATAGGAAATAATGAGTGATTTCAGATACATCTTATGACTACATTTGTTTGAAAATATATTTAATAAAGTAATGTTTCCTTCAAGGTGCTCTCAGTAATGTGTTGTTTATGTTTCGCTGGCCCTTCTTCATGAAGCATAAAGTGTATTAATTACTACTGTGTTTCTTTATCTTGTTGCTTTTTCTAAACTCTCATCAATAAAATGGACATTCTGCTGCTGTTGCTGCTTCCTGACTCTTTGATCGGAACTGCACCCAAGAATTTCACACACCATTGCACTTGTGTATATGGCTGTGTGACAATAAAAGTGATTTGATTTGATTTTGATTTGACTCAGTGTAGTGTTCAGATGGTGCTGTGCAGTCCTGGGGAGTAGCTAACTACATGTAGCGACGCTACTAACTTAACTACATTTTTCAGTAGCTTGACAGTAGCTCAGCTGCTTTTAAAACAAGAGTAGTTTTTCCAGTAGCGAACTACTTTTCCAGCATGTAGCGGTGTAGTGTGACCAAACGCTACATCATGTTGGTCAGATTATAATTAATAGCCTTCCTTATTGCGTAGAAGCCAAACTTTTAACGGCAAAACGTCCGACGATCTGGCAGCATATTTCTGTCTGCTGATCAGAATCAGGCAGCGTTGTTTTCTTCTTTGTAATGGCAGATCACAAACAAAAATAGTGAATTACCGCCATCTACTGAGATAAGAAGAGATTGTCTGATGGTTATGTAAAGAACACCATTTTATTCTTCTATGAAACAAAGAACGTTTTAGACACTTTGTTCTTAATAGATCACACAACAGCATATTTACCTTTACTATTTTAAATAAAATAATTCAAAAAGATATTATTGCCTTTTGAAGGATTTTGTTTCTGTTCTAAATATGTTTAAATATACAGTATATATTATTATAATTACTATCATGCAGAACTATTTGATTTCTCCATTTCTTAGCATTTAATTAACTATTATTTCCATGTAAAAGAAATAAAATGATTGGTGAAAGAAATCATTTATGGCATGTGTTATTATGCAACAATCTAGGATGACTATCCATCCATTTGTAGAGCAACCTCTGTATGTGACCTGTAAAGCTGGCACTTGCATGTCAATGGTAAAAAAGTCAGAAAATACAATGAGCATGAACCCAGGTGAGGAGAGAAACAAGCCCTGAGTCTTTATTCACATATTATCCACACTAAATATTATGTGACAAGAACAAAAAATGCCAGCCCAAGGAGAGTTTGTGATCTTTAGGGAAGTAGGCTACACCTGGCCACAGCACGACTGAAAAGTGTGAAGTATAGAATAAAAAAGATTTTTTAATGGCGTCTCAGCCATTTTTGTTTTTATTTTATACTGTTGTATTTTACTTTATGGCATTATTAACTGTATTAATGTTACTATTCATTAAATGTATTAAATAAATGTAATATATTTTAAACACATTAAAAGTATTTAATTAATACATTAATTAATAAATGTCATTAGTGTAAATTTTGTTATTAATATTATTGGTTTGATAGTAACATTAAAAATAAATATTGCCTCATTAAGTAGCTTCAATGTAGCTAGCTACTTTTTGATAGTAACTTGTAGTGTAGCTAACTACTTTTTCAAAAGAGTAGCTTGACTGTAGCTTAATTACTTAAAATTATGAGTAGTTGTAGCTTGTCAAACTACAGCTTCAAAGTAGCTTCCCCAACACTGGTGCTGTGGACGGAGGTGTTTGGTCGTGTGGTGGCCATTGCATGTTCGTGTGGGTCATCACTGTTTGATTCATCACTCTATCAGGGACTTGTTTTGAATTTTTTTTATTTTTTTATTATTGTACTCATTATTTTTAGACTGGTGCATCACCAACATAATCACATAGGAAGTTGACACGTTGTTACCAAATGTTCCAGTAAACTGACATTGACCCCATTCTGAGTTACTAACAAGCAGCATCTCCCATCAGACATCTTTACATCGTGCATTTTCTCTCTAAGATGACATTTTTACTCCACTGATGGTTAGGTTCAGGTTTGGGGTTAGGATGTATGGTTAATAAAATATGCATTCCTCTTCACTATATTACATCATTTACCACTAAAAACAACTCACTATACACGCACTCTGAACGTGCGTCAAGCAAGAGAAAGTGTAATCGAACTTCCCACATGATCACACCAAGGAGACTGCAGATGTCAAGATTTATAGTGAAAAATGAGATACAGTTGTGCTCAAAAGTTTGCATACCCTGGCGGAAATTGTGAAATTTTGGCATTGATTTTGAAAATATGACTGATCATGCAAAAAAACTGTCTTTTATTTAAGGAGAGTGATCATATGAAGCCATTTATTATCACATAGTTGTTTGGCTCCTTTTTAAATCATAATGATAACAGAAATCACTCAAATGGCCCTGATCAAAAGTTTACATACCCATGAATGTTTGGCCTTGTTACAGACACACAAGGTGACACACACAGGTTTAAATGGCAATTAAAGGTTAATTTCCCACACCTGTGGCTTTTTAAATTGGAATTAGTGTCTGTGTATAAATAGTCAATGAGTTTGTTAGCTCTCACGTGGATGCACTGAGCAGGCTAGATACTGAGCCATGGGGAGCAGAAAAGAACTGACAAAAGACATGCGTAACAAGGTAATGTAACTTTATAAAGATGGAAAAGAATATAAAAAGATATCCAAAGCCTTGAAAATGCCAGTCAGTACTGTTCAATCACTTATTAAGAAGTGGAAAATTCTGAGATCTCGTGATACCAAGCCAATGTCAGGTAGACCAAGAAAGATTTCAGCCACAACTGCCAGAAGAATTGTTCGGGATACAAAAAAAAACCCACAGGTAACCTCAGGAGAAATACAGGCCGCTCTGGAAAAAGATGGTGTGGTTGATTTAATTTGTCTCCTCACAATGTCCAACAGTGTGTGTTCATGCATCACAGGAGATTTATGTCATTCAAGTCATGAAAATGTATTTCCAGCACATCTCAAATTCTGTATTGAGTTTAATAGAATTATGTACTGGAAATGACGCTGATGGAAATTTTTTATGGTTTTCAGATAAAATAACTGACTCCTTTGTCTTGCTAAGGCTAATTTCATAGCTAACATTTGATGTAAACTGAATACACAATTAAATCATATTATTTCACTTTTTGCATATTTTTTGGCATAATTTGGCAGAATCACAGCTTGATTGAAAAAATCTTCTGCTCTCAAGTGATTTTTCCTTTGATTTTTCTAATTTTTCATCTCAAGCATGCCCTTCACTCACACTTTTTTTCACTTGGTTAACAAGCACTAACTTTTGAACAAATTTTATTAGGGGCAAAATTGTTTGGTATGGTGGAAATATCATAAAGTTTGGAAAAAAATATAGAAATCATTTTCACACATTAAATATTAAAATGTTTTTTTTTTTATTTCACTCATTGCTTAGATGTTCATAGTTTTAAACATGTAATAATCAGTATTTTTTATAAAGGATTTTCTGAAAGTCTGGGTCTAAAAACAAAATGTAATCAGTCAAATCTCTACATAAATAGTATTTGAAAAGTACCTGTAAAAGGGACCACAGCAGAAGGAAAGGAGTACACAGGGAAACGGGTTTCTCCTGGCACAGGTAAGATTTTTAATTGGCAACTTCAATGCTTACAGCTTCACAAAACTCATTAGCTTCACAGGTACATAGTTTCACAAACTCATTAGCTTCACAGGTACAAACACTCATAAACTCATTAGCTTCACAGACACCATGGAATTCCTTGTGCCAGGCATTCTCTCCCTCTCTGCTGGTGGCGTGGCTGCTTATATGCTGCTCTCCCCATGCTCACTGGAATTAGAGACAGGTGTTAGACATAATCTAGCTCAGGTGCAACCACCCTTACCGCTTTCTCTCTCTCCGGACAGATGCTTGACCATGCCCCCACTGCCACATATCCCCACTGCCCGACTCAGGCCAGGAAGACATCTGGCCTGTCTACCACTCCCCCCCCATTTCTGGAAAGGAATTCGGCAACAGCCATCTGCGCTTCCGGTCTGTGGACCACCTTGAACTTAAACGGCTGAAGAGCCAGATACCAACGGGTGATCCGCACGTTGGTATCTTTCATGCGGTGGAGCCATTGGAGTGGGGCGTTATCCAAGCAGAGGGTGAAGGCCCACCCCAACAAGTAGTACCGGAGAATGAGGAATGCCCACTTGATGACGAGACACTCCTTTTCCATGGTGCTGTACTTAGTCTCCCTCAGCGAGAGCTTGCGGCTAATGTACAGCACCGGGCACTCCTCCCCCTCCACCACCTGTGAGAGTATGGCCCCCAGCCCTCTGTCTGAAGCGTCCATCTGCAAGACAAAAGGGAGAGAGAAATCGGGTGAACGTAAAAATCGGCCCCCCCGCAAAGCGCGGCTTTAACCTGCGTATACGCCTGTTGACACTGCTCCATCCACTGGACTGGGTCTGGAGCTCGCTTTTTAGTGAGATCAGTCAGCGGGCTGGTGACATCCGAATAATTAGGCACAAATCTCCTATAATAGCCAGCCAGCCCCAGGAACTGTCTCACCCCCTTTTTGGTCTTGGGCCTCGGGCAGTTCGCAATAGCTGCAGTCTTGTCAATTTGGGGATGCACCTGCCCATGGCCCAAAAGGAACCCCAGATTCCGTACCTCCAGCCGCCCAATCGCGCACTTCTTGGGGTTTGCAGTGAGTCCCGCTCGTCGCAGCGACCTCAGAACCACATTCAGATGCTGCATGTGCCGCTGCCAATCATTGCTGTAAATGATTAGCCGAATGCAGTCTGAGGATTCAGTCCATGAGACGTTGGAATGTAGCCGGGGCCCCAAACAAACCGAACGGAAGTGTCACAAATTGGTGTAATCCGAACAGTGTGGAGAAGGCCGTTTTTCCATGGGATATTGCTGTCAAGGGGATCTGCCAATAACCCTTTGTCAAATCCAGTGTCGAATAAAATCGACCAGTGCCCAACCGATCGAGCAACTCATCAACACGAGGCATTGGGTAGGCATTAAATTTAGACACCGCGTTGACTTTTCTATAATCCACACAGAAACAGACAGACCCGTTGCTCTTAGGAACCTGAACAACCGGGCTGGACCAATCGCTGTGGGATTCCTCTATTACCCCCATATTGAGCATTGCATCCAATTCTTCCCGAACTATTTTTTTGTGTGTTCGAGCAATCGGTAGGGACAGCTGCGTACCACTACCCCCAGCTTGGTCTCGATGTGGTGCTGGATGAGGTTAGTACGATCCGGCAGAGGGGAAAACACGTCTGCAAATTCCTGTTGCAATTTGGCAACCTCCGCGAATTGATACAGAGAGAGGTGGTCTCCGCAAGTGACCGGGGAGATACGATTGTGTTTTGTATTCACCTCCAGCCCGAACTCCGCCCTCTCCGGAACTACCGTAGCCAATGTCACAGGGAACTCTTCTCTCCATAATTTCAGGAGGTTGAGGTGATATATTTGATGTGTGCCCCCTCTATCGGTTAGCTTTACTTCATAATCGAGATCCCCCACTCGTTGAGTGACCTCAAAGGGTCCTTGCCACTTGGTGAGTAATTTGGAGCTCAGTATGGGGAGTAATATGAGTACCTTATCTCTCGGTGCAATTTCCCGCAGCAGAGTTCCCCTGTTTTACAGTCGGCTCTGTTGTTCTTGAGCTTGGAGCAAATTCTCCTGTGTTAGTTGCCCCGAGGTGTGGAGTTTTGCTCTGAGATCATATTGAGAACGTATTGAATTTCATTCTTGCTGGTTGAAGATCTTTCCTCCCAAGCTTCGCATATGACATTAAGCACGCCGCGCGGGCGCTGCCCATACAGCAGCCCGAATGGGGAAAACCCAGTGGAGGCTTGCGGGACCTCTCATATTGCGAATAACAGGGGATCGAGCCATTTGTCCCGATTTCTAGCATCCTCGTGCATGAACTTATGAATCATGTTTTTAAGGGATTTATTAAATCGCTCCACCAGGCCATCTGTTTGTGGATGGTAAACGCTGGTGCGAATTGAATTAATGCCCAATAATACATACAGTTCGCGTAGTGTCCATGACATAAAGGTTGTGCCCTGATCAGTGAGGATTTCTTTTGGAATCCCCACCCAGGAGATTATTTTGAAGAGTGCCTGCACAACACTATGTGCAGAGATGCTGCGCAGAGGCACTGCTTCTGGATATTTTGTTGCATAGTCCACTAGGACTAATACAAAGCAATGTCCACGTGTTGACCGCTCTAATGGCCCGACGAGGTCCATGCCAATTCTCTTGAAGGGGACCTCGATCAGCAGAAGGGGGCGCAATGGCACTTTTGTGGTGGCCAGCGGGTTTATCAGCTGACATTCACGGTAAGCCACACACCACCTGCGGACATCGCCGCCAATGCCCGGCCAATAAAAACGGGCTATTAGACTGTTCAGTGTTTTTCTATCCCCTAGATGACACACCATGGGATTATAATGAGATGCCTGGAACACCATTTCCCGATGGCTCTGCGGTATTAAGAGCTGGGTTGTATCTTCCTTTGTTTGAGCATCCTGCGTCACTCTATACAACCGCTCGTTTATAATTGCGAAATAGGGATATGAAAGTGGGTTGAGGGGTTTGTCTCGTGGCTGCTCCAAAGGGAAATCCCCTTCAGGAAATCCCCTGTGGATGGGAGGGGCTGCAGCCTCTCCCTCCCTCACGTCATCCTGACGTGGAGCTGACGAAGATGGCCCCAGCTCCGTCTCCCCTGCCAGAGCATCACACATTTCACACCTCATCGGTTTTATGCAGAACCCATCTGCGCATATTCCCTATAACACATTTCTGAATTCAGGCCAATTGGTCCCCAAAATCAGCGGATGGGTGAGGCGGGAACTAACTGCGGCCTCCACTCTATGTTTTGTTCCCCGAAATTCGATCACAAGGGTCACCACGGGGTAATTGTGAATATCCCCATGCACACACTTCACCCTCACCCTTTTGGTTGTGCCCAAAGCCTCACGCTGAACCAAGCATTGGTGGATAGTGGTCTGATTACAACCCGGGTCCACCAATGCTTGGTGAGTACACCCCTTGACTCTTACTGGTATCCAGTACGCTCCGGCACGATCAGGGGCTGCCTGCAGAGTGTCGGGAATCCGGACCACCATCCCCAGCTCCATCACAGGGCATTGATCCCAGAAGTGTCCTGGATCCCCGCAACTCCAGCAGACCGGCCCAGGCGCCACGACCGCACCTGCATCAGCAGACACTTCCACCTGAGGGGGAGAGCGGTGGGGCACTGTAGATGATGGGGGCGGTACAAACCCCCGCACATGGGGAACTGGCTTCGGTGGCTGGATTCCTCGCCTCCGCGGGGCAGGAATGGGCTCTGGGGAGAGAGCAGAGTGAGAGAGAAGAGGGGAGGGGAGGGGGAAGAGAACGGGGAAAACATAGGGGAAGGGGAGAGAGAGTGGGAGGGCTCTTCCGCCCTCGGGTACACCACTATATGGTCCTCTGCCAATTGGACAGCCTCCTCCAGCGACGCTGGATGATGGCACTGGACCCTTTCCGCCATTCCTCACTGTAGCCGATGGATGAGCTGCTCAAGTACCACCTGATCGGTCACTCCCTTGACGTTGCAATCCCCCACCAGCAGCCATCTCTGGCAGGCGTCTCGGAGCCGTTGGGTGAAGGCAAACGGGCGGCCAGTCGTCTCCAACTTCATCAATCGGAAGAGCTGGCGATGCTGCTCTGGACTGCAGCCAACCTGCTGCAGGATGGTCTTTTTCAGATCTTCATAAGCCAGGAGGTTAGCCATCGGCAGTTGTTGTGCTCCTACAGCAACGGGAGGAGCCTGGCCACCAATTGATCACGCGGCCAGCCCCAGATCTCAGCGGTGTGCTCAAAGAGATTGAGGAACGCTTTTGGGTTATCTTTTGCCCCCATCTTCAAGAGCGCGGGTGGGGGTATGGGGCTGTGGTTGTCCGGGGACGCGGCTGGGGCTCTCTCCTGGCTGAGAAGGCTGTGGATCACATGCCGGTCCTCTGCTTGAGCTCGAAGATTCTCGAAGAACTGCCAATCTTGATCTTGCTGGAGCTCAAGCAGGGATTGTTGGTGGGACTGGTGTAGGCCAGCAAGGGACTTGAGGATCTCTGCCAACTGGGAGGACTCTATGGGGTGTATTTCCTCCAACTTCAATTCCTGGGTTTTGGCACCACTGTAAAAGGGTCCACATCAGAAGGAAAGGAGGACATAGGGAAACGGGCTTCTCCTGGCACAAGTAAGTTTTTTAATTGGCAACTTCAATGCTTACAGCTTCACGAAACTCATTAGCTTCACAGGTACATAGTTTCACAAACTCATTAGCTTCACAGATACGAACACTCATAAACTCATTAGCTTCACAGACACCATGGACTTCCTTGTGCCAGGCTCTGTCTCCCTCTCTGCTGGTGGTGTGGCTACTTATATGCCGCTCTCCCCATGCTCACTGGAATTAGAGACAGGTGTTAGACATAATCTAGCTCAGGTGCAAGCACCCTTACCGCTTTCTCTCTCTCTGGACGGACGCTTGACCATGCCCCCGCTGCCACAGAACCAAAAATACATTATGAAGGCCTGGTGAAAAGTTTACAATTTAGTTTTAATGAGACCTTCAAATAATAAAAAGAAAATAGTTGAAATTTGTTAGATTTAATAAAAATCAACTGCTGGGACATGAAATTACCCAAAGTTCAAGAAAAACAGATATACTACAACAATAGATGTCCTGTTCAAAATGAAGACAAAAGTATATGGACACGTTCTTTTTGTCAGGTGTTATTGTCTCATGTTGCTAGTGAATGTGCTGAACTCCACCTGTGGTTCTACTGCTCTGACACCTGTGCAAACATCATATATATTAGTAAGAACCACCTTGACACCAGTTGGTTTCAAGTCATTGAGCAAAAAAGGCTTTATTTCTGAGAAAAGATGTTTTGTTTCTATTGGGTTTGTTTTGTTCCTACTTTGTTAGTTTTGAAATTGTTTCTGTTTCTTTATAATTTATTTATTTATTTTTTCTATTGCGCATGTTTTGTGTTTTCTTTGATTTTGTGCCAGTTGGGCTTCCACTTACAGCGGCTTTGTATTCTTCTACGAAGCAAGTTTAGCTTCATTGAGTTTGCAGCTATTTGTTTCAATGCCGTATTTTGCCTCCAGGGAAACACACTTCCATCTCCCCGGTTGCATTTATGTTGGGGCACTCCAAGTTGCTTTTTTTTATAACTTCATGCCCTCGGTTGTGTCTTTTCTGTGTTTTGTATTATGACTAATTGTAATTTCTTTTCTTAAATTTTGGCATTCTATATACTTGTATCTTGCATTTTCTTGCTTTTGAGTAACTTTTCTTATTTGTAATTTGTGTTTACATATTATGCCCTAACTGCTGCTTTTGCACTGGATCTGTTTAAGCCTTGCTCGATATTTATGACAAGGGCCTACTTACATGGTACCAACTGGCTTTGTCAATGTATTTATTTTCTATTTGTTTTGTCTATTGCAGGAGCTGTGCACCCAAGGCAGAGAGGCTAGCTTTTTCCTTTCATTGGTGGTGTCCCTCTCACCAAATGATGTGCTTGTCACCTATATCCAACTTCATTGTGTGAGTATAGTGTGTGTATTTGTGTGCATGGTTGTGTGGTGGAATCTCTGCCTTTACCCATTTTATTGTATTTTGTACCAAATCTTCTATTTTTATAATTTGACCCATGTCTCCTGCCCTGTGTGCAGAACGAACCTGTGTGACCTGTTTGGTTAAATTTGGTGTTTTCATTAACATTTCCCTGGGTGAAACTCTCAGGGTAGCATTGTTGAACTCTTTTCTAACTTAAAACCTCAATTCGTAATTTTACACTGCCCTCCACTCCGCTACACTCGATTGTGGCGGAGAAGGGGAAAGGCTAATGGAAACAGAAAATGCTAATGAAAATCTTTATCTTTTCGGGAATACCAATAAGAAAACTAACTACGCCACCCTGTTGTAATACACAGGGAAAATACTAACCCAATCAAATGAAAGGGCACACAGGTTCGAAGCTCCAAGACAAAAGGGCAAGAAACGTGGATACCAGTGAACAAAAATATTTTTTTATTGTAACAATAGAGGAATCAGAGGGGCGCTGAACACTCATTCCATCATTTTAAAGTGTATTAAAATGATAATGAGCACAATCAATCAGCTACGTGGTTCACACACTCAGAAGAATAGAATAGTGTATACTTGCTGAACGCACAGGGCTGAGGCTTACCAGGAGCAGGTAGGCTAGCTGAGCACAGCAATCCCCCTATAAAAAAACACTTCACCCACAGGTGTACACCCTCACTCACATGAATCACTTGTGAATACACAGCACTTAGCACGTGACAGGGGCACCACCACCATTTAGCGGGGAATGGCTAGCCCCCTACACTGGGCCCTAAGCTTTTAAGAAAACACAGAAGAGAAAATTAACAAAAAATAAATATAAAATCATCATATAATCATTTAGGCAAGGCAAAATTTATTTAAACTGGCAGTCAAAATTTGGAATAATATACAGATTTTGCTCTTATGGAAAGAAATTGGTACTTTTATTCACCAAAGTGGCATTCAGCTGATCACAATGTATAGTCCGGACATTAATAACGTGAAAAATTACTATTACAATTAAAAAAACTTAAACTACTTCAAAAAGAGTTCTCATAAAAAAATCCTCCATGTGCAGCAATGACAGCTTTGCAGATCCTTGGCATTCTAGCTGTCAGTTTGTCCAGATACTCAGGTGACATTTCACCCCACACTTCCTGTAACACTTGCCATAGATGTGGCTGTCTTATCAGGCACTTCTCACGCACCTTACAGTCTAGCTGATCCCACAAAAGCTCAATGGGGTTAAGATCCATAACACTCTTTTCTAATTATCTGTTGTCCAATGTCTGTGTTTCTTTGCCCACTCTAACCATTTCTTTTTGTTTTTCTGTTTCAAAAGTGGCTTTTTCTTTGCAATTCTTCCCATAAGACCTGCACCCCTGAGTCTTCTCTTTTTTTTTGTTTTTGTAATTAACATTTTTGTTGATTCATATGGACATGACAGTGGAAAAAACTCAACACATATATAAAGAATCAACATTTTACATTTAAACCCTACTAATATCCCACCCTGACCCCTAACGAACACCCCTGTGGTCCCACATAACACACACACAATCCAAAAAAATTAATAAAAAAAAAAAATATATATATATATATATATATATATATATATATATATATATATATATATATATATACACACACAAATAAATAAATAAAATAATAATAAACATACATGATTAAACTAAACTACACTCTCCACATCCCCTCCCCGAGAGTCCCCCCAAAAAACTAAATATTTGCCCCATTTTTTAGCAAATAAGTCCCTAAACCCCAGCCTTCTACTTACCGCCTCTTCAAATGCAGCTACCCTCCCCATTTCCACACACCTCTCCGAAAAAGAGGGTGCTCCACTTGACTTCCAACCCCTTAAAATTACTTGCCTGCTGATCATGAGACTGGTCAGAACCCAATTTTTTATGTGATTATCTCCTAAATGCATGACCACCCCATCACCCAAAATACAGAGTCTGGGACAAAGCAAAACCTGAGTGTTCAAAACATCACACAAATACTTCTGAACCCTCGACCAACACTCCTGGATCTTAACACCCCCCCAAAAGACATGGGTAGTGCCTCCAACTTCTGATTGGCATCGCCAGCAAGTGGGTGTGTCTTTAAGACCAAGCCTATATAATCTAGAGGGGGTCCAATAAAATCTATGTAAAATCTTAAATTGCATAAGGCGAACCCTTGCATCTCTAGATACAGACTTGACATTTTTAAGAATCTTAGTCCACACTCCATCCTCCAATACCAAATTCAATCTTTTTCCCATACTCTCTTGAGAGACGTCAAGGCTCCATCCCCCAGACACTGAATTAGTAGGGAGTAATACACTGATGCTTCATGGCCTTTTCCAAAAGCAGCAATCGCCTCTCCCAAAGAACCTGCCGCTTTAGGGGGGTGCGTGCCACTCCCAAAAATAGTGCAGAGTAGGTGGCAAAGCTGTAAATACTTATAAAACTGAGATCTGGGAATGCCAAAATGTTGAACCAAATTTTCAAAAGGTCTCAATACTCCACCCTCATATAGGTCACCAAGTGCATTAACCCCCCTCACAATCCAATCTGACCAACAAAAAGGGGACTTATTAATACATAGTTTAGGGTTCAGCCATATGCTCGAGGCTGCGTTTAAATAAATATCCGAATTAAACACTCTGGACACTTTTATCCATATCGAGTGCAAATGCAAAATAACGGGGTAGTACTTAACCTCTCCGGCTAGTTTGATCGAAAGGCTTTGCAGTGGCGAGATAGGGGCAAGAACTTCCTTTTCAATACAAAACCAGGGAGGGGCTCTCTCAGGTGGAAGCGACCAATGAGCCAATGTCTAAGACCGAACGCATAATAATAAAACAAAATCTTGGGTAGGCCTAACCCACCATTATCAATCGGCCTATGTAACTTATTGAAATTTAACCTGGGGCACTTACCATTCCAAATAAAGGACTTTGCTATGCTATCAAATTGCTTGAAATAAGAGAGGGGGACATCTACAGGGAGAGACTGAAGCAGGTAGTTGAATTTTGGAATACAATTCATTTTAAAAACATTAACCTTCCCAATCATCGATAAATGTTATGAAGCCTACCTGCCCACATCGCTTGAAAAACTTTTTATTAAAGGGTCAAAATGAATTCTAACTAAATCAGACAAATTTGCTGGGAATAAAATCCCCAAATACTTAATGCCCTGTTTGGGCCAATGGAAGGCGCCTGGCTGGAAATCCATTTCTGGGCAGTACGCTGTCAGCGCCAAAGCTTCAGATTTAGACCAACTGACTTTGTATCCTGAGAACTTGGAAAAGGAATTAATAATTCTGTGGAGGCAAGGCATAGATCTAGTAGTTTCAGAGACAAATAATAAAATATAATCTGCGTAAAGCAGAAGCTTATGCGCCACACCTCCCGCTGTCACCCCTGGAAAATCATCCTCCTTTCTTATCGTGGCTGCTAATGGTTCCAGAGCAAGACAGAACAATAATGGGGAAAGAGAGAACCCTGCCGAGTGCCCCTATTCAGAGTAAAATAATCTGAAATTAATCCATTTGTTTGTACCGCTGCTACAGGGTGTTTATAAAGTAACATAATCCAACCAATAAATGTACTCCCGAACCCATACATTTCCAAAATCTTAAAAAGATAATCCCATTCTACCATATCAAACGCCTTTTCGGCGTCAATTGAAATGGCAGCGATCGGAGATTGTTCATTCGCCACTGACCACATGATATTGATGAGACGCCTGATGTTATCAGAAGAGCTGCGGCCCCGAATAAACCCCACCTGATCTATATGTATAAGAGATGTCATAACTTTACTTAATCGGTTAGCCAAAATTTTTGACAATATTTTTATATCTAGTTGGATCAGGGAGATTGGACGGTACCTTTTACACTTGATTGGATCTTTGTCCTTTTTAAGAATCAGACTGATCCGGGCTTGTGTCATGGTTGGTGGAAGCTTTCCATTCTTTAATGATTCAGTATAAACTTCTAACAAAAGTGGAGCCAGTTCTGTAGCATAGGATCTAAAAAATTCTGCGGCAAAACCATCTGGCCCCGGAGCCTTGTCAGTAGCTAGGGACTTAATTACCTCGTCAAGCTCCTCCAAGTTTATCTCAGAATCAAGAGAGTTTTTTTGCTCAATCGTCAGTTTAGGAAGATCTAACGGTTCCACAAAGTTTCTAATATCTTCATCAGTAGACGAAGGTGTGGAACTATAAAGATCAATATAGAATTCTTTAAAGGCATTATTAATATCAATGGCTGAGGTAAATATTTCACCACCAGCAGATATCACTGAGGGAATAGTAGAAAAAGACTCTCTCTGCTTTATATATCTAGCCAAAAGCTTCCCTGCTTTGTCACCCGACTCAAAGTATGACTCTTGCCCTGAATAACCAAAACTCCACTTTCCGCAACAAAATAGTATTATATCTATATTTCAATCGGGTCAATTCTCTGAGGCCATCAGCTGACATACGGTGCTTCAGCTCTGCCTCGGCACTTTTAATATTTCCTTCCAAATCCACAAGTTCTCGCGCTTTGGATTTTTTGATGAATGAGGCATACTGTGTGATCTGGCCCCTAAGAAATGCCTTAATTGCCTCCCAAGCCACGCCCACAGAGGATACTGAGGACCAGTTGGTCTCCATATAAACACTGATTTCAGTCTTTTACATTTGTTGGAAATCAGGATTTTGCAGAAGGGATACATTAAGGCGCCAAATATATGATTTCCTTTTCTCTATATGTGGCATCACCTCTAAACTCACCAGGGCATGATCTGAGACTAAAATGTTTCCAACTGAGCAATCAACAACAGATGAAATGAGGGATTTGGATATAAAAAAAAAAATCTATTCTAGAATAAATCTTATGGACTGATGAAAAAAATGTATAGTCCCTACCGGATGGATTCAAAAGTCTCCAAATATCCAAAAGACCAAGATTTTTAAACATCCTGTGAAGCATCAATGTTGCTCTAGGGGATGTTGCTCTTTTGCTTCACTATGATCAAGGACTGAATCCATCAAAAGATTCAAGTCTCCTCCCAATATTATATCATGAGGGGTGCCAGCGGCTTGCAACATCCCTTCAAGATCTATAAAAAAGCCCTGATCATCAGCGTTAGGTGCGTAAATATTTGCCAAAATCAACCTTTGCCCTTGAATTTCAGCTAAAACAATAATTACTCTTCCTAATTTATCTTTAATCTGTTTGAGACATTTGAATTGTAGATGTTTATTTACCAGTATAATAACTCCCTTGCTCTTACTTGAGCCAGCACTAAAGAAAACATGTCCACCCCATATCTTCCCAAATTTTTCCGCTTCCTGCGGGGAGAGATGTGTTTCTTGAGGAAACACTATATCATATTTCTTACGTTTAAGAAAAGTAATAACCTTCCTTATTTTTATAGGGTGCCCCAACCCATTCACATTCCATGTGGAGAGAGATAGTACACTCATATTAACATTTGACATTTTGATATAGTAGAAAAAATAAATTGTGTGTCAAAAACAAAATTATACAGACCACATTCCCCATTAGTGAAACAAACAAACCCCGAACTTCCCCCTGAACAAAACAAACAGAAAAAAGAAAAACGTGCACATTAACCCCGCGCGCGAAAGCGCTAACCGGCGACAATCCCTCTAAACTCAAAAGGTCCATGAACGCCCACGAGCCCCCACGACAACTTTGCCATTGGATTGCACAATTTTGCCTCACAAATTTGTGAAGCAAAATTACATAACAGAAAATACTTTGTAAAATAAACCCAGCAAATAGAAAGAATGAACACAAAGAATGTGTAAATTCATTCACAGAACTGTCTCAAAGGTGTGATCTTCCACAAAACAAATTCCAGCCGATATAAACCGATCAGATTCCTCGGACAGACAAACGAATGTTCAGTGAGCCAGCTGTTATGAGTTCAGCGGATGACGTAATCATTCCAAAGTCTCGTAAAAAAAAAACTCAACAAAACAAACTACAGCCAGCAGGAGGAATAAGCACGAAGAACGAACAGATTAATCCACAGCTGTTACAAAGGAGTGTTATTCAATAGAACAAGCTCCAGCCACTAGGCAGAGCCAACACAAAAAGAAACAAAACCGGCATCCCGGTTCCCCGGATGGTCGAGTGAATTCACTCGGAGGCCGTATAAACATATATACCATGACTTACACAATCCGTCAGCTTTATAAAAGACATCCTTTGTGTGAGCATGTAGATATTTTGAGGTCATCCGTAGTGTCCACTCTCAAACTGGCAGGGAACTTCAATGCAAAAGTTTCTTTAAGGAAAAGTGTTATTCACAAAACAAGCTCCAGCCACTCGGCGGAGCCAACGCAAAAAACCCCAAATGTCGCCCAGCTTCCTCAAGAGTAAGTACAGCGAGTTGACCCACTCACATGAGAAACATCCAATGGTTTACTCAGACATTGGTTCTATAAAAGACATTGCTTGATTGGGACATATAAATACTTTGCGACCGACCTTCGTTTCTCTTCTCAGTTTGGCCGGAAACATCAGAGCAAACGAGATCTTTTTCTGATGTAAGAGTTTCTTACATTCCTTGAACCAATCGTGTTTCTCTCTTGTCGAGTTCGCAAAGTCCGGGAACAAGAAAATATTATGGTTCTTCCAAGAAAGCTTCCCTTTGCTCCTCGCCTGGCGCAACACAAGATCTTTATCGGATGATCTAACAAATTTGGCCAGGATTGATCGGGGCCTATCTCCCTCAGCAGATCTGTGAGCCAGGACTCTGTGAGCTCGCTCGATTTCCAGCTTGTGGCCTGTTATGTCGAGCAAACTCGGGAAAAACTCGTCTAGGAATTTCACCATATCTCTGCCCTCCTCATGCTCAGGAATTCCAACAATTCTGACATTATTCCTGCGGCTTCTATTCTCAAGATCTTCAAGCTTTTCAAGGAGATGTTCCAAATCAACTTTGGTCGCGGGCGGATTAGCGGTTAATTCCCTCTCCAAAGATTCCAGAAAATCGATTCGTTTCTCAACATCTGACACTCTTGTAACTAACTCAGAGAATTTTATTTCCATCGCCGTTATCGATCGACGTATTACAGCGAGATCCTCCAAGTCAGCAAGAATCTTCGTCAACATCACCGACATGTTGGACAACTGACACTGGATTCCTTCTCCCGCCGTGCCATCAAAATCGAGTCCCCGGTCTGTAGGCCTGTCGGGGCTTTCATCCTGAACACGTAAGTGTCTTTTAATGTCTCCAGAGCCCGAGGATTTTGACTTTTTTGCCATGTTTTGCATCAAAGAGCAACTGTGTAACTGGGTGTATCAAATTCACCAGATTATAACATGAAAATAATTGAAAATTTTGCGCAGAGCTCGTCGCTCACACGTCTGCTTCTTGCATGGCATCACGTGAGCCCCCCTGAGTCTTCTCTTTACTGTTGTACATGAAAGTGGTGTTGAGCGGGTAGAATTCAATGAAGCTGTCAGCTGAGGACATGTGAGGCATCTATTTCTCAATCTAGAGACTCTGATGTACTTATCCTCTTGTTTAGTTGTATATCTGGGCCTTCCACATCTCTTTCTATCCTTGTTAGAGCCAGTTGTCCTTTGTCTTTGAAGACTGTAGTGTACACCTTTGTATGAAATCTTCAGTTTTTTGGCAATTTCAGGCATTGTATAGCCTTCATTCCTCAAAACAATGATTGACTGACGAGTTTCTAGAGAAAATTGTTTCTTTTTTTGCCATTTTTGACCTAATATTGACCTTAAGACATGCCAGTCTATTGCATACTGTGGCAACTCAAAAACAAACACAAAGACAATGTTAAGCTTCATTTAACGAACCAAATAGCTTTCAGCTGTGTTTGATATAATTGCAAGTGATTTTATAGTACCATTTTAGCAATTTAGCATGATTACTCAAGGATAAGGTGTTGGAGTGATGGCTGCTGTCTTGATTTTATCAAAAATTACTTTTTTAAATAGTGATGGTGCCATTTTTGACATCAGTAATGTCCTGACTATACATTGTGATCAGTTGAATACCACTTTGGTGAATTAAAGGAAAATTCAATTTCCTTCCGAAACAGCAAAATCTGAACATTATTCCAAACTTTTGGCTGCCAGTGTATGTAGCACATTTCATACACAAAGGCAATTCAAAGAAAATACAAGGTATATGAAGAATTATTTTCAAACCAATTAATAATAAGAAATAAGAATAAAAAGTAATAAAATAAATACAAAAAGTAAAAATGATAAAAAATGTATAATAATAAAAAAGGATACAGAAATAAAATGATGCAGTCAGTAAGTGCAGCACAGTGTTCAGTCAGTGAATGGACAGTTAGACCAATAAGCATTAACTTACAATAGCTTTATTAGCTTTCTCTTTTTCCTTTTCAATGAACACTATTTAGAAATAGAATTGCAAGGCTTTTTCTGCTACGTGGCTATATGCACAGGAACAGGTTTACGATTTCTGAGGCCCCAAGCAACCGACCAACCCAGGGCCCCATTTGAAAAATTGTACTTAAAAAATTACATAAAATTGATTTTAAATCATAATTTAAAATTAATCCTATCAGCCGTTGTAGCCAAGTACATTCAAAATGTTTAATTAAATGAAATTCTAGTTCAAGATAATTAATGCATGTTTTCCCATTTGTTCGACAATACAGTGATAAAAAAGCAGTATTTACCTACATATATTTTTACAAAACACTTTTTTTTTATGAACAGGGTGTGCAAAACCTACTATTTCACTCACTAACATTTTGGAATTCAGTTGTTATTCATTATTATTATTATAACTTAACAATTATTCATTGTTGTCCAGTTTTTCATTATAATACAGAATGATACAGTATTATTATTATTACTTTGATTTGTTGTATACAGTAGTAATATATTTCTGTCTTATTTACTTTACTTTCACCTGAAGCTTATATTCTAATGCTGCAGTGTATTGTTCATCATGTTGCCAAAGGCTGTATATTATGTAAGCATTGTAGGCTACATTCATAACAGTAACCAGCCACAGTAAACATACAAGGCACGACGGCTCCTCAGCACACTAGAGCAGAAGGAAAAAAATCATTGCTGTTTATCAAGCGCTGAAACTTTGCTTGGTGCAGAATAATCTGGAATAATGTTAAAACATTGTAACAGTCACCTCTTTGCAGCCTAAACTTGTTCAAAATGTTAAATCTTTATGACACCTGCACTAAAAATAGTCTAGTCACAGCGCAACAAATGAAACAGAACGCAGGTGTCTCGACATGCGTTTTTGAGACCTGAAGTTATTTTTAACTTGACAGTGTCTAAAAATGTTCCAGTCCTGCATGAGACACTGAAGAAACAGTGAGACGTGATGCAGCAGTCGAGGACGTTCGTCCAGCATGTATTTACATAGAAAAACAATGGAAAATCAGAGCAGACACATGCAAAAATATGTTTGGTGTGAATGGCCCCTAACTCATCTGCGAAACAAGTTTGTAAGTCCTGTATATTTTTTCATAAATTACAAACCCGAACCCAAAGTCCTACTTGAAAAACTGACCTGAACCTGGCCTACCTCTAACATGATCTAAGAACGCTGACAACAGCTTATTCACATGTGTACCCAGAATGACATGTCACCCCTCAAGTGGTTTTTGCGGAGCTTTCCTACTGGGGCAGGGACCGGGGCCCCACGCAATTGCGTGTTTTGCGTAGTGGTTAAAACCACTACTGTATATACAGCGTCCATACTGAGCATACACCCTCCCCCAAGAACTTTAGTATTGCAGTGTGGTATTGCGAGGGGGAGCGGAAGACTGACCCGTCCTCAAATCTCTTTCACACATTCAACAAGAGTGAAAATACAAATAAGAACTGATGTGCGCAATTTCTTTTCCTCTACCTTTTCTCCTGACTTGTTTAAACTTTCGCCTGGCACTGCAGCGCGTCCTGCGTGCGCAGCTCTTGACAGCCAAAGCGTTGATGTCAGGTGCGCTCATGTAAACAAGGTCATTCTTGCATGCAGGCCAGTTTCAAATGAGTGACGAGGTGAATTAACACTTACATTTCGGACTGTTCCTCACACAACACTATCATATGTCTTCAGAACATTTGGAATCTAAGGCAGGAGTTTTATGGATGACTTTAATGGATAACTTTTATGTGTGCTTTCAGAGCTTGGACAGCCACAAACATGATCCTCTCTTCCCAGAATCTTGTGTTTCACGGATGAAAAAAGTAATACTGATTTTGAACAATGAGGGTGAGTAAATGATGGTGGAAAGGTCAGTTTTTATTAAAGTTTATCAGTATCATTAATCAGGTGTTAATTATTGTCCAGAGGTCCTGACCACTACCGAAACAGTGCATAGACGGCGCTGTCATGTGATACTTGTTACTATTTTTAGCGCTGGCTAGGATGCCACAATCATAGTCAATTATTATTACTGGATGAGGATTTAAAAAAAAACACTTTTATAGAGACTGCTTAAGCTTATTTCCATTCGTAGATATGAATCCTTGTAATTATCAGTTTTTTATGAAAAATTAACTATTCTAAAAATTGTCTCCAATGAGATATAAAACTTTCTAGTAGTTAAATGCGAATGAATGGAGGATTCGGTTTTCTGAGTGGCCAAGCGCCTCCTGGAGTGAAGTGTAACTTTTAATTCAGTTTTCAATGTATTTTTAAATAAAACCTTTTTTGTCAAATGAAGATGGAAGAAAATTTAGTTTAATCTTTTAAAAGCATTTTATTCAGTAAAAACAAAATTAGGGCGGAAGATTTTCTTGTCTCAAAGGGAGGCATGACCCAAAAAATTTGAGAACCACTGCCTTTACCAATACCTATATAAAACTGTAGCAAATATCAATAGCAGTGGTGCGCACCCTTTCCCCAGCTATGACCTGTCCTGCACCCATACGCCCATGCCGAATCAACTTGTATAATAATCCCCGGATCAGGTAATATGAGGTGCTCGAACTTTATCTCTCTTCGTCTGCAACCGAGTTGAGAGAACCAGCCAAGGTGTATCTCGAGACTGCCCTGCAACCAATAATAGCTAAAAACGAAAACAGAAGAGGAAATTACTCACCTCTCTATTTCACCTTGCAGAAGTGCATCCCCAATTCAGTCGATCATTCACAATATCTCGGTGGAATTGATGTGTTTTCAGTCTGGACAGATCTTAGATCATGGGTATCAGAACATTTAATTTTAAACTGGATCACTCTACAATAGCAATAACAGACTTAAATTAATTCAATTATTCAACTTATTCCATCTGCCTTTATGGATCTTTGTTATAAAATAAACATTCAAATTCACAGTTCACATGTTCATGTAATCTCTGAAATGAAGAGAAGGTAAACGTTAGTGGCTCGCTGTCCATAATGGAGGGCTCCAGCTCGAGACTTGACCCATGCCCGAGGAACCTCCCGGACTTCTTTGTCTGATTTAGTGGTAACTAGCCATGAAGGTGGAGTTGGGGTGGCGGAGGGATGCCAGAAGAACTGTCACAGGACAGAGGTAAGCAGCAGCTTATATACACTTACTCCAGCATTGATTGGTTGGATTAAATGAACATGCTCCTCCTGAACTTTTGTTAAGAACTCCATTTAGAACTGCAACGGTTTTCTGCTATGTGGCTATATGCAGCGTCCATACTGAGCATACACCCTCCTCCGAGAACTTTCTTTCAAGTCCCCCTTTACCGATACCTAAATAAAACTATAACAAAAATCGATAGCAGCAGCGCACCCTTTCTCCAGCTAAGACCTACATATGATGTGGCATACGGCCATGCTGAATCAGCTGGGATAATATTCCCCAGATCAGGTAATACGAGCTGCTCAATCTATTTCTCCCTTCTTCTGCAGCCGAGTTGAGAGAACTGGACAAGGAGTATCTCGAGACTGCCCTGCAACCAGCAATAGCAGAAAAACGAAAATAGAGGAGGAGATTACTCTCCTCTCTATTTCGCCTTGTGGGATTCCACACGTCGTGGATGTCCACTCAGATTCATAGTTTTAATAAACCAACAAAACAAAAAGACAAATACTCTGGCCACCATTAAGAGGACACAGAGATAACAAAACTCAAACAAGGGTTTTAACCCACACAAAACAAAATATTTTTGTGTGAAGGGCAGGGGAGAGAGCTGATGACGAATCACCCTGCTAAGATTAACTTCTCACAAACAATAACAAAAGAAAATGGTTCCAATCAGAAGAAAACAACAGTTTCCAAACTCATGACAATCTCATTGGCTCAAGACATACCATAAATAAAGTCGCACCTGGTCAAAATTGCATTGTTGAGAGAGAAAAAAAAAAAAAAAAAAACCTCATATAGGTTGCATCTGTGTATAAATCGCATTGACAGAGGTTACATGCAGCACTAGGACCCGGGAGCAGCTGTCCGACTTCCATTCAGCCGCTCACATGTCAAATGCGCTCTGTGAAGATTACAGTACCTCAGAATCGTAATCACGTGTAACTCTTTCTCATAATCTTTTTATGTTTCATGAAAGAAACACGAAGTAATCCAGATCTGTTCATAACATATGTAACTGGTCCGTGTTCTTTTGCGTCCATTCCTTTTTCTTTTTTAAACTAAAAATGAAAAACGAAAAATGCGGTTTTTTCTTTATTGGTTTTAACACTGATGAATAGAATAAGCAGTTACAAACTCATTTTCTGTTGATTATTTCATTTTCTATTTAAAAAGGAATAAAGAGAAGGGAAATGTAACCTACTGCCTTAACCCCATCAGCTAGAATTGGAGTTGGGATCGCTCTGCAAATTTGTCTCAATTTTCATTAAATATTGTCCCGAACCACCACTAACTGTAAACTATGCATGCCATATGTATTATTATCTTGCTGCTGGGCAAATCATGGTGTTGTTGCGAGGTGTTGCCTCTAATGGACGACGCGTGAGAGATCGCAAGCCACATCACTTGGCCATATGCTGACTGGGAATTGGTCTATTATATATTAATTTTATTTTTAATAACATTGTATAATTTTTCATACAGTGGGTAAGGGGTCGTATGAAAAGTCCCCACATTATGCTGAAATGTGGGGGGGGGGAGGGGGGTTATTATTAAAAATAATTATATTTTTGTAAGTCGTGGGTCAGGAAAGTTCTCAGCACATAAGAAAGGATACACTTTTTATTATTAATGACTCAAAAAGCATTTATGGATGTGGTAAGGGACCATCTGAATACATTTCTTGGTATTATTCATCTTCAGTGTAGTATTGCTGACCGGTACTGCTGCTCCCTAAATGCATATTATGCACCTACTCCCTACGAGGGCACCATCTTACCCTAGGGGGCCACCAGAAACTCTACGGGTTGCCGTTCCTCGCACAAACTAACCACATACAACAAAGCCCCCCCACACACATCTCCCTATTTGGCAGGTATGTATGGAGATATATATGTGCAAAAATTCTCCCTATTTTTCACAATCCAATGTTGGCAGGTGCCAACTTTTTGTTTGAGCATGCAAAATTATATTTAGAGTGCACAAAAATGTTCTGTGCACGCAAGATGTTATTTTGAGTGCACAAAAAGATGATATTTTGAGCTCACAAAAAGTTATTTTGTACGTGCTTGAACTCAGTTTTGTAAAGCAATGTATCTTCTTTCAAAGATTAATTAATTTTTTGCGTGTGCAAGATATCACTCATTCTCTCTTGTCGTATGCCCTTTGCATGTGCTCGGAACTTGAGAATGCTCGTTTGCTTTTCCAACCATTATTTTGACAAGTCTCCTACGTCAGGATTGGCTATTAGAATTACCACATATCATCAAGATGGCGCTGCGGATGGCCACCTCGGTGTGTAGCTCTTCAGTTCTTTTGTTATTTTTGTTTGTTTGTCCTGTGTTTAGTAATATTTTTCCAGTCAGTTTTACCAGGGACAAACTGCTGAACATTCGGCAGCATATACCAGACAACCTTTTCCCGGTTTTTGAATATTCAGACTTTTGCTGGACATTTTAGTCGGAGGCGCAGCTGTGTTGTTTAAACGCGCTATGAGATGCAGGCGAGGGAGATGAGCAGGCGCATTGGTCAGGCTCCAACGGCGTGGATTTCGAACAGCGCTGCCGAGCATTCATCTAGCAAATCTCCGCTCTCTTCCTAACAAAATGGACAAACTACATCTCCTCACCCATACAAACAAGGACTTTTCAAACTCTTCTGCCTTGTGCTTCACAGAAACCTGGCTGAGTGAAGCCATTCTGGACAGCGCTTTAAATCTGCCGGGCTTCCAGCTGTTCAGAGCAGATCGCATTGCGGAGTTAACAGGGAAAACGAGAGGCAGTGGAACATGCTTTTACATCAATGAAAGTTGATGTACAGATGTAACAACGTTAAAGAGGATGTGCTGTCCTAATTTGGAAGCGCTCTTTATTAACTGTAAGCCGTTCTACTCGCCACAGGAGTTTTCCTCATTTATTCTGGTGAGTGTGTATATCGCGCCAAACGCGTGTGTGAACTCAGCGCTGCAACAGCTGACTGATCAAATCACAGACACAGAACAACAATACCCGGACTCAGTTATTATTATTCTTGGGTATTTTAACAAAGCAAATCTCACACGTGAACTGCCCAAATACAAACAGCACATTACATGCCCCACCAGAGACAGGAAAATACTAGATCATTGTTACACAACAATAAAGGATGCATATCGCTCTGTCCCTAGAACAGATTTGGGACTCTCTGATCACTGTCTGGTTCATCTTCTTCCAACCTATAGGCAGAAATTAAAATCAACCAAGCCAGTAGTAAGGACTGTAAAGAGATGGACCAATGAAGCAGAGCAGGAACTACAAGCCTGCTTCGATTGCACAGATTGGAGTGTTTTTGAGGCTGCAGCCACAGACCTGGATGAGCTCACAGATACTGTTACATCATATATCAGTTTCTGTGAGGATATGTGCATTCCTACTAGGACTTATTTAAAGTTCAACAACGACAAACCGTGGTTTACAGCAGAGCTCAGGCAGCTTCATCAGGCCAAAGAGGATGCTTACAGGGGTGGGGATAAAGTCTTGTACAATCAGGCCAGGAACACACTGAACAAGGAAATCAGAGTGGCTAAAAGAAGATACTCTGAGAAGCTGAAAAACAAGTTTTCAGCTAACGACCCTGCATCAGTGTGGAGTGGCATGAAACAACTCACAAATTACAGGACTCCTACCCGCAACCCTGTGGTGGACCAACAACTGGCTGACGACCTGAATGTGTTCTACTACAGATTTGAAAGGCCCAATCTCACACCCAACACCCACTCTGACCTTCACTTCACACAAACACCAACACCTCCTGCAACCCCCCTCCTCCCTCTCCTGCTACTCAACCTGCACTTATGATCTGTGAAGATGATGAGAGCCGGGACTTTTGGAAACAAAAGACGAGGAAAGCTTCAGGCCCAGATGGCGTCTCACCAGCGTGTCTTCGATCCTGTGCTAACCAGCTGGCCCCCATCTTCACACAGATCTTCAATAGATCACTGGAGCAGTGTGAAGTCCCATGCTGCTTCAAATGCCCAATCATTATTCCTGTCCCAAAGAAACCAAAAATCACAGGACTTAATGACTACAGACCTGTCGCCCTGATGTCTGTGGTCATGAAATCATTTGAGAGACTGGTGTTTGCCCACCTGAAGAACATCACTGGACCCTTTCTAGATCCCCTTCAATTTGCTTATCGAGCAAACAGGTCTGTGGATGATGCTGTCAACATGGGATTGCATCATATCCTGCAACATCTGGACAGACCAGAGACATATGCAAGGATCCTTTTTGTGGACTTCAGTTCGGCTTTCAACACCATCATCTCAGCTATTCTCCAGAATAAATTACACCAACTCTCTGTTCCCATGTGTATCTGTCAGTGGATTACCAGCTTTCTGATGATCAGGCGGCAGCTTGTGAGACAGGGGAAACTCACTTCCAGCACCTGTACAATCAGCACTGGTGCCCCCCAGGGATGTGTGCTCTCCCCCACTACTCCTCTCCCTCTACACCAATGACTGCATCACCAAGGACCCCTCTGTCAAGCTCATGAAGTTTGCATCAAAACAAGAGGCTTACTAGCTAGGTGACTATCTGGCTAGTTCTCTTAGTTTGGTTCTCTTGGCTAGGATTTTGTTATCTAGGTTACCAGGTTACACTTGCGAAGCTACTAGCTTGGCCATGTTAGCTACCACTTTCATCTGAAATTATATTCATTTAATCTCTCCCATGTGTGGTTTCAGAACCACCACTGAAGTTTTATGATCTGTGGTCTAGCCAGCCACTCAAAATTTACCACCTCATCGCTTATTGGCTGAAATTCTGGCATATTATAATGCTTTGACCTTGTTGAGAAAACAAGCAGTCAAAGCTATGAGTGCATGAAGAGTGGGTAGGAGGAGAGAGTGAGTGAGATTTTGCACACGCAAAAAAACAGTGGAGTTAAGTAAATGTCAGAAATCTGTGCAAATTCACATTCAAATAAACTTTATTCAAGTGCAAAATTGATTTTTGTGTGCTCAAAGTGAATTCATATTTGCAAGAAGATACATTACTAAACATATGTGCAAAATACCTTTTTGTGCTCTCAAAACCTCATATTGTGCACTCAAAATATAATTTTGGTTGCGATAACAACTTCTAGGGGCGTAAGGCTTAAACTGCTTTCAGGGGTTTAAATGGCTCATTTCCCAATTTATCTTGAGACCAAGACACTTTACATGTTGGATCAATGTCTCTGTGTCTTTCATGACTTGGTGGCGAGATGGTGCACAAATGGTGTCGTCTAGATATGGCAGGATTTTCAGGCCTGCAACCTAAAGAGGACAAAGGGCTGCTGACACTACTCTGGTGAAGACCCTTGGAGAGAGGGAAAGGCCAAATGGAAGGACCTTGAACTGGTAAGCTTGACCCTGAAAGGTGAAGCAGAGGAAATGTCTGTGCTCTTGGCAGGTGGATACTTGGAAATACGCATCTTTCAAGTCTATGGAAGTGAGCCACTTGCCTGGTTCTATGGATTTCAGAATTTGTGTTGTGGTCAGCATCTTTAAGGGAAAAACTTTTACGAACATGTTTAGTTGTCTTTGGTTCAGATGGGCTGAAGCCCGCTGTCTTTCTTTGACACAAGGAAATAGCTAGAATAAAACCCAGTGAGCTGTTTGTTGGAGCTTACCTGTATGATTGCTTGTTTCTGTAGAAGAACTTTAATTTCATTGCCCAAAACGGGTCCTTAACTACAGTCATACGAACCTCTGAAAAGGTGGGAGGACGTCGCCGAAACTGGATCCTGTGTCCTCTTTTGATGGTATTGAGTACCCAAGGATCCGATGTATTATTTTCCCAGCTGTCCAGGCATAGCTGGGAACATGCTTCGGCGACTTTTCCGAGACCACTATGCGGGGCCTCCTCGGGGTCCAGAACCCTTGGGAGTACGTTTTTTCAGAAGCGCTCCCTTAAAGGAAAAGTTCACCCAAAAACTGAAATTCTGATATTTTGATATTTTGATATCAATTAAAGTGCACAGACTAGTTATTTTACAGATAACAATAACACTGTTAACAAATACTCACCTGTAGTAATAGGATAAATGGACTGTGACGAATCACAACCTTTTAGTTATCCTCTGGTAATTGAGTCTGTGGACAGATCTTTGTTGACATTAGGTCTTGAGGATAGGCAGTAGAATTCAGGATAAGACAGAGGTGATGGTCTGAGTGTAGCCGAAAAAATCCTCCTTTTCACTCATAACAGTGTGAGAGAGCCCTTTGTCTGCTGAATGTAACACATAATAAAAAGGTGTTTTACCACTGTTCAAATGCTCCTCGGATTGCATCATTTATACGATGTGTTATTATTCAGGTTGCTTGCTAAAAACATGTAGTCAGTTTTGTGATATTCTGAAATTTTTTATTATAATAAATTAAGCAAACCCCCCACACCCACTTTTGAGTTTGTTGTAAGTCCTATTTTTGTCATTGATGATTGTCATTACAGTAATACAGTCATGAAAATTTTAAGGGTTCATTAATGTCTTAATTTTCTTAATGCAAAATATTTGATGTTTAATATTGGGGTGAAATATTATCCATTCTTAACATGTTCTGGACAGGTATTATAGGTTCGTTCGAAGACATTCTTGAGTCTCATGAAAACAGTCAATAGGTTTGAATAAACTCTGTCATGTCTTTTGAAAAACAGCTTGGCTTCTGAAAGTGAAAATGTCATGTTTTTTTTTTTGTTGTTGTTTTTTTTGCACTTCAAAAAAAGCACTTGCAGATAAAAAGCGCTATAGTACACTTAATAAATACACACCACTATCAGCAGCTGCAATATAGAGCTGTGCATTTGGAAGAAACTGCACTTATGGATTGTTTACTGTATTCCATCACTATTACTGTATTAGTCTATTTCAGTGTATTTGATCTCCTCTTGTGATCCTTGATACACCACCAGTTGAAAGGCATTTAATGCATGTATATCAAATCAAACACGATGTTATATATTAATAGTTTTTTTTTAAAAGAGAGAACTATGTGTCAAAAATAAAGATGTGATTGATGGTCCATAGAAGCATATAAATTAATGATACTCTGACCAAGAATAACTTGGATAAAAGATTAAAGAGACTTCTGAACTGTCTGTCCAAGGTGTCCAAATGTTATGTTTCATTGCCATTAAGGTGCTTAATTGCTCACAAGCGTATCTTTCAGCTTTCACGTTTTACTCACCAAATAACCAGTAATAACTACAGTGAGGCTTTGATATGCTAGAGATTAAAAAACATCATGAGGATGTGTCTGGCTCTAAGCTTCCTTTTGATTCACATATTCACAAAGAAATACAAGGCCAATTTAGAGAGGAATGAATATCTGTGCTGTTATAAATGTGTATTATAAATGTAAGAGAGAGACATAGACATTGCCTGCTGCATGTTAATGAGATAAAGGGTTTATGAACAAGAATGTGTTTTTAAAGGGAAAGTTTACCCCAAAATTAAAATTGTCTTAATTTATTTGTTTTAAGCCCATGTGATTTTCTTTCTTCCACAAAACACTAAATATGTTTAGAAGAAAGTCTGAGCTGCTCTTTTCTGTACAAAAACATATGTGACAATCGCTTTCAAGTGCATCTGTACATTTAAATGCTTCACCATATGGCCACTGACAACTGAGAACATTGCTCTAGGTTTGTCAACAGTAATGTCAAACAGCAATGTATCTTCACCCACCAATGAATATGCATTAGTTTGGAGCCCCTTTAGAGGACAGGGAGGGAATATTTTTTTCTGAAGCAGTCTTGCTTTAATAGTTTTAGGTTCCTTCGCAATTATTTTGGGTTCTGTTACAATAGTCGCGTTCCATCATAAATATTTATATTTCATAAAAAATTATATTTAGTGAAGGAACATAAAACTATTGTGAGGGAACACAATTTGTTTTAAGCTTGACATCCCCTGGTCACCATCCACTTTCATTGAATGGAAAAGAGCAGCGTGAACACTCTTCAAAATTCTCCTTTTGTGCTACACAGAAATAAACTCATGCAGATTTGGAATGACATGAAGGTGATTAAATGATGACAGAACATTTTATTTTTGGGGTGAACTAATGTATTCCTTTAACCATGCTGGATTTTCAACCAATCAAAATCAAGATAGATTTTTCAAGAATAATCATGCAATCTTGTTTTTAGTTTCTTTTAATGGGAAATAAATAGATTTCTCTTATATGATTTATGAACTGATGAGTCTTCTGTTTGCAAGAGTTCATTATTTACCCAAAGGATTACTTTAAAAGCATGCAACACAATCCGGACACAAGTGATCATAAATTATTTCTAGTTTGGTTTAGTGAAGCATGTCTACCTGAGGCCAATTAGAAGCACCCTAAGAGGGAATGTTTTCTTATGAAAAGATAAAGAGTGCGTGCTTTTGCATGATTAAAAGCTAAAGGTGTTCCGCAGTATAACAGGGTTAAATTGTCATGATATGGATGGCAATGTGTGATCAATTTGTGATGATAAAAATAAATAAATATAGTAAACATACTGTACATGCATGCTCACATACTGTACATGCACTGACAATTGTCTTCAGACAATAAATACTTTTTTTGGAATCAGTAATTTTATATTTACATTGGTAATTAATCTCGGGACTATGGTTCGAGACACCAAATGTTATCAAAAAAAAATTTCTTCATTTGGTTGTTGTACATACAGGTTAAGCTAGTTTAACCACTGACAAATGTAACTACATTTTTAATTTCTTTTAAGAAAATGTGGTTGATGTTAGCCCATGCAAAACTCATTGCCACGATGCCAGGGGGCTGTTTACTGGATTTACTGAAGTTAAAAGAGCTCTCTGCAAAGATATTCTGGCCTGTGTGTGTGTGTGTGTGTGTGTGTGTGTGTGTCCAACTGCAAACAAAACGATGAGCATATTTCATATACCTTATATTTTATCTCAAGCATGCTCTTCACTGACACTCTTGTGTCCTTGGTAATAAAAGGAATAGTTCACCCAAAAATGTAAATGCTCTCATCATTTACATAAAGAGGCATAAATGTAATCTACAAGATTAGAGAGTGATTTAACTCACTGGAGAGTGGTTTAATGCATGTCTTCAGAAGTGATATGACAGTTGTGGGTGAGAAAATTCTACTATAAATCTATACTTTCACTTTCACATCCACAGTCAGCCACCTAAAAATCAAATCAAATCAAATCACTTTTATTGTCACACAGCCATATACACAAGTGCAATGGTGTGTGAAATTCTTGGGTGCAGTTCTGATCAACATAGCAGTCGTGATAGTAATGAAACATATACCAATTTACAATAACATCAAATTAACACAACACAATTTACAAATAATAACATACACTGTACAGTACAATACACACAATATAGATACACATTATTCAATAAACAAAGTATATATAGTATATATAGAATGTACAATAGGTTGTATTGTACTGTATTGACATTCAGGCTGTCGGCTGATAGTCAGTTGTTAAGAGAGTATATAATATAATAATAATATAATTTATGACAGTCCGGTGTGAGATATAAGAGTAAGAGTAATAAAGTGCAGTGCTGATGTATTTTGATCGTGGGACATCAAGAGTTCAAAAGTCTGATTGCTTGGGGGAAGAAGCTATCATGGAGTCGGCTGGTGCGGGTCCTGATGCTGCGATACCACCTACCTGATGGTAGCAGTGAGAACAGCCCATGGCTCGGGTGGCTGGAGTCTCTGATGATCCTCCGAGCTTTTTTCACACACCGCCTGGTATATGTGTCCTGGAGGGAGGGAAGCTCACCTCCGATGATGTGTCTGGCAGTTCGCACCACCCTTTGCAGTGCTTTGCGGTTGTGGGCTGTGCTATTGCCGTACCAGGCGGAGATGCAGCCAGTCAGGATGCTCTCTATAGTGCAGGTGTAGAACCGTGTGAGGATGTGGCGGTTCATTCCAAACTTCCTCAGCCGTCTCAGGAAGAAGAGGCGCTGATGAGCCTTCTTCACAATGACTTCAGTGTGGATGGACCATGTGAGTTCCTCAGTGATGTGGACACCCAGGAACTTGAAGCTGCTGACTCTCTCCACTGGTGCTCCATTGATGGTGATGGGATTGTGTTCTCTGTCTTTTCTTCTGAAGTCCACCACAAGCACCTTTGTCTTGCTGATGTTGAGGGAGAGGTTGTGCTCCTGACACCAGTGTGTCAGAGTGTGCACCTCCTCTCTGTAGGCTGTTTCATCATTGTCAGTGATCAGACCTACCACCATCATGTCATCAGCAAACTTAATGATGGCATTGGAGCTATGTGTTGCCACACAGTCATGTGTGTACAAGGAATACAAGAGTGGGCTGAGAACACAGCCCTGTGGGGCTCCAGTGTTGAGGGTCAGTGATGAGGAGATGTTGCTGCCTATTCTAACCACCTGGTGTCTGATTGACAGGAAGTCCAGGATCCAGCTGCACAGCAAGCTGTTTAAGCCCAGAGCCCGGAGTTTCTCATCTAGCTTGGAGGGCACTGTGGTGTTGAATGCTGAGCTGTAGTCTACAAACAACATTCTCACATAAGTGTTCTTTTTTTCCAGGTGGGAGAGAGCAGTGTGTATTGTAGATGCAGTGGCATCATCAGTGTGGTGGTTGTTGCGGTAAGCAAACTGCAATGGGTCTAGAGAGAGAGGCAGCACCGAGCAGATGTAATCTCTGATTAGTCTCTCGAAGCATTTGCTGATGATGGGGGTCAGAGCAACAGGACGCCAGTCATTTAAGCAAGTGATTTTTGATTGCTTTGGAACAGGCACAATGGTGGATGTTTTAAAGCATGTGGGGACTACAGACAAAGAGAGGGAAATGTTGAAAATGTCCGTAAAAACACCAGCCAGCTGGTTCACGCACGCTCTGATGACGTGGCCCGGAATGCCGTCTGGACCCGCGGCTTTACGGATATTCACCCATCGGAAGGATCGGGCTACATCCGCTACAGAGACGGAGAGTGAACTACCCTCTGTAGCTTCGGCTGCGAGAGCTCTCTCCACGAGGGTGGTGTTATTTCCCTCAAAACGAGCATAAAATGTATTAAGCTCATCCGGGAGAGAGGCAGCGGTGTTCATGGCGGAGTTTTTATTCCCTTTAAAGTCTGTGATGATGTTAATTCCCTGCCACATGCTTCTAGAGTTGGTGGTGTTAAACTGTCCTTCAATCTTGTTCCTGTACAGGCGTTTTGCTGTTCTGAGGGCATAACTGGAATTAAAAGCGGAGGTCCGCACATTAAGTGCCGCGCGAACATCGCTATTAATCCATGGCTTCTGGTTCGGATAGATCCGTGTTGTTCTGGTCGGAACGACGTCCTCTATGCACATTACGCTATCAGCGTAAAGCTCGATATCGTCATCAGAGGCGGACCGGAACATCTCCCAGTCCGTGTGATCAAAACAGTCCTGTAGCGTAGAGTCTGATTGGTCCGACCAGCACTGGATCATTCTGAGAGTGGGTGCTTCCTGTTTCAGTTTCTGCCTGTAAGCGGGCAGAAGCAAAATGGAAGAGTGGTCCGATTTGCCAAATGGTGGGCGGGGGAGGGATTTGTAGCCATCCCGGAAGGGAGAGTAGCAATGGTCCAAAACTCGGTCCCCTCGTGTGTTGAAACTAATGTGCTGGTGGTATTTTGGTGCGACTGATTTGAAACTGGCTTTATTAAAGTCCCCGGTCACAATGAACGTGGCCTCAGGGTGCGCGGTTTCCTGCTTGCTTATAATCCCATACAGTTCCTTGAGTGCCCGGTCTGTGTCGGCTTGTGGTGGGATGTACACAGCAGTGATAATGACCGCTGTGAATTCCCTCGGTAGCCAGAATGGTCGACACAGAAGCATGAGAAATTCCAGATCAGGAGAGCAGAAAGACTTGATAGAATGTACGTTCCTCTGATCACACCAGGATTTGTTGATCATAAAACATACACCACCACCTCTGCTTTTACCTGAGAGGTCTTTCGCTCTGTCCGCTCGGTGCATGGAGAACCCTGCGGGTTCAATGGCTGAGTCTGGAATTTCCGCAGACATCCAAGTTTCCATAAGGCAGATAATGCAGCAGTCCCTCGTCTCTCATTGGAAAGAGATCCGCGCTTTCAGCTTGCAGAGCTTGTTATCCAGAGACTGAACATTTGCCAGTAGAATACTGGGTAGCGGGGGTTGTCTTACTCTGTTGAGAATGCCGGCTCTGTTTCCCCTTTTCCTCCTGCATTTCCGCAGCCGTGCAGCACAGACAAAGGGTTCCGCTTGCGTGTTTGTAAACAGCGGGTCGGCATTGAGGAATTTGAAGTCCGGTTTACGGTGTGTAATTGCTGAACCAATGTCCAAAAGTGTTTGTCTGTCGTAGACAATAAGGCAGACAACATCCAAGACAAAAAACATAAGAACTGTAAACAAAACAAACAAAACACTACCATGTTGTGTCGGAGCTCGCAACGCAGCAGCCATACTCGGCGCCATCTTGAGTCCAAACTTACTGGTTGGGGCTGGTCAACGGTGGAGATTTATAGTAAAAAGGACTTAAATATTGATCTGTTTCTCACTGTTACATCCCAGGACGTATTTTAATTGTATTTTTATTTGTGATCAATTGTTATTTACATCCATGGATGTATGGCTTTGGCCTTGTTTCAATTCTGGAGTTTCTTTGTTTTTGTTCCTGCTTTGTCATCTCTCTCTCTCTCTCTCTCTCTCTTGCAGGCAAATCAACACCAGGTGTAGGCAATAATCAGTCCTTTGTTGGGATTGGTTGGTGGGGAGAGGGAAGGAGAATAAAACCCAGGCACATCTTTACTGCAAGACCATCCCACTTCCCATTCCAGGTTGTGCATGTGCATGTGCATGTGCATGTGCATGTGCATGTGCATGTGCATGTGCATGTGCATGTGCATGTGCATGTGCATGTGCATGTGCTGCTGCATATTTTTGTTGCACTAATAGTTGTTGTAGCTGGTTACTGAGTAACTTGATTCTTTTGTGGACTGAGGGTGATCTCTGTTCAAGTTGAACAGCTCTTTATTATTGATTTATTTTATTTTTTGTAAATATTGTAAATAGTAAATTTTATAAGGTAGTTGTAGGGAGCTGGGTGCCATTTTGTTTAATCTTGTATTTTATTTAAGTTTTCACTTCCCACTAGTAATTGTACTTCTGTTTGTTGTTTTGGCCTTGCCCCCTCCTGATGCCTTTGATACATTTTCTTTAATAATTTTATTTGATTTTTAATCAGTTGACTTATTTGAGTGCTGGGACTTTTGTTACTCCTCCCCAACCCTAGACTGGGGCAGGATGTAACACTCACCCACACCTATCATATCTCTTCTGAAGACAAGAATTAAACCACTGGTGTCTTATAGATTACTTATGCTGCCTTTATGTGCTTTTTGCAGCTTCAAACTTCTGGTCACCATTGACTTGCATTGTATGGAGCTACAGAGCTGCAATATTTCTCAATCTTTGTGTTCTACTGAAGGATGTCATACACATCTGGGATGGCATGAGGGTGAGTAAACAATGAGAGAATTTTCATTTTTAGGTGAACTATTCCTTTAAGCACACTAACATTTGAAAGTTGTTGTTGTGTTGTAAATGACGCCACAACTGAGGAGCAGTTGTAATGTGAAAACTGATATGGATCATTATCACACAAATAATCAGATATTTCACTTTTTATAAGGGCTGGCAATTGAATAAATGTTTTAATTGAACTAATACCGTGTATCATTATTTGCTGAGAAATTAGTCATAATTCAGATATTCAGTTTGAAATATATTGCAATATTGTGGCAGAAGAGTAAAGCATTGATTAGATGGTGTATTGCATACTTTACGTCTTTAATGAGGAAATGAACAACAATCCCATGAAGCATTGCAAGTGCCGCAATCATAAAATATAAAACGACTGATTTTTAAAGTTGTTGATTTAAGTGTAGATTCAATATATTTTAAGATTTATTGCAAGATTTTATATATATATATATATATCACACATACACAATATCAGTAGTTTGAGAGTGTAGGCAGAGTGACTTGATCGCCCACTCCCATGATGAAGAGCTGCAGAGCTCTTTTTGTGCGACTCTCTGATTGGTGGATCATTCTCTTCAGGATCATGGGTAATGTAGTTCTTCAAAAAAAATAAAAAAATGTAGATGTCTGCACACGGAAATTAAAGCTCCAAACTTTTATTCCAACAAAGCAATGTTTTGACCAGTAAAGTCTCCATCAGGCACAATCCCCATGTTGAATGAAGCACCGCTTTTATAGACACGGGTGATGACCCTATCATCTGATTAGCTGCCCTCAGGAGATCATGTGACAAGTAAAAAAGATTTGAAAAAAATCAATTCATTTGAACAATTATATTTACAAATGTTTTGCGTAGATTGAAGATGTTAAGGCATTTCTCTATTTTAGACATTTTATAAACTGTAAACTTTATAAACTATACATGTATCTTTTAAGATGTGTGATAAGTCAGTCAAAACTGTAAGGGTGCATATGTTATATTTGTACGTAAAAGCACATTGAGCACAGTTACCACATCGATAGTTTCCCACAGGAAGTGTCGGAATGCCTTGCAATATATGGCGAGAAGGGATTTCCTATTTTACAAGCATGTCAAGGAGGTTGGTTTGACGTCTAAAAAGAAGTTTAGGACATTCTTTATACACAATTTAATTTGGAGTCACTAGAAATGATATGCCAATGCCTATTTATAACCTTACAAAATTCAGCACCTAATGTGGAGTATTTAATGCTACACAGTTTTTAAAAACTGTGCTTGGGATATACCATCAAATGTATTTCTAGTGGTTACAATCCATTCACTGCAGTAACCCCTGTTCAAGAATCTGCACGTTAAATCGGTAGCTTGCCTAGTGTAAGCCTCTTCTGTGCTACAAATTCTACGCACTCTTGAATTGGCTAATAGGCAAACTTTTTACAGTTGGTCTCCTCTTAATATGGTATTCCTGTCTGTAGGTTTTCTGTACAAATTGGTGTGCAATTTCCCATCCTGTATGTGTATCTTAACATCAAGGAAATGAATGCACACTTTGTCATATTCCATTGTAAACATCAAATGCTCAGTCCTTGAATTAAGAAATTAGAAACTCAGACATTTCAACAGGTGTAGACTTGGCTATAATGAAAATATCATCAATATAGCGTTTGTAGAGGGAGTACAGACAAGCATTATTCGGTGCCATTTTACTGCCCATAGCAGATCCCTTCACTTCTAAGAAAAAATCATTCTGAAAACGAAAATAATTATTAGTCAGAACAATACTAGTTAAATCCATCTGAACGTTGTTTCAAAAACTGTTCTAAAGCCATTAAACCATCGGTATGGGGAATGTTAGTATACAAGCTCTGGACATCAAAAGTAGCAAGCAAGACATTATCAGTGGAAGACTCTACATTGTGTAACGATTCAATAAAATCCATGGAATCTCTTAACATAACATGTTAAGGTTGACACATGGTTTCATAAAATCCAGATAAGAGGAAATATTCTCAGTGAGGCTACCAATACCACTCACTAAAGGTCTGCCTTTTAGTGGCATATCAAAACCCTTATGAACTTCTAGCAAAGTAAACTCAGCAAAAAAAGAAACGTCCCTTTTTCAGGACACTGTATTTTAAAGATAATTTTGTAAAAATCCAAATAACTTTACAGATCTTTATTGTAAAGGGTTTAAACAATGTTTTCCATGCATGTTCAATGAACCATAAACAATTAATGAACATGCACCTGTGGAACATTCGTTAAGACACTAACAGCTTACAGATGGTAGGCAATTAAGGTCACAGTTATAAAAACTTAGGACACTAAAGAGACCTTTCTACTGACTCTGAAAAACACCAAAAGAAAGATGCCCAGGGTCCCTGCTCATCTGCATGAACGTGCTTTAGGCATGCTGCATGGAGGAATGAGGACTGCAGATGTGGCCAGGGCAATAAATTGCAATGTCCGTAATGTGAGACACCACAGTGGTAGACCACGTGTAACAACACCTGCACAGGATCAGTACATCCGAATATCACACCTGTGGGACAGGTACAGGATGGCAACAACAACTGCCTGAGTTACACCAGGAATGCACAATCCCTCCATCAGTGCTCAGACTGTCCACAATAGGCTGAGAGAGGCTGGACTGAGGGCTTGTAGGCCTGTTGTAAGGCAGGTCCTTACCAGACATCACCAGCAACAACGTTGCCTATGGGCACAAACCCACCTTCGCTGGACCAGACAGGACTGGCAAAAAGTGCTCTTCACTGACAAGTCGCAGTTTTGTCTCACCAGGGGTGATGGTCGGACTCGCATTTATCGTCAAAGGAATGAGCGTTACGCTGAGGCCTGTACTCTGGAGCGGGATCGGTTTGGAGGTGGAGGGTCTGTCATGGTCTGGGGTGGTGTCACAGCATCATCGGACTGAGCTTGTTATCATTGCAAGCAATCTCAATGCTGTGCGTTACAGGGAAGACATCCTCCTCCCTCATGTGGTACCCTTCCTGCAGGCTCATCCTGACATGACCCTCCAGCATGACAGTGCCACCAGCCATACTGCTCGTTCTGTGCATGATTTCCTGCAAGACAGGAATGTCAGTGTTCTGCCACGGCCAGCGAAGAGCCCGGATCTCAATCCCATTGAGCACGTCTGGGACCCGTTGGATCAGAGGGTGAGGGCTAGGACCATTCCCCCCAGAAATGTCCGAGAACTTGCAAGTGCCTTGGTGGAAGAGTGTGGTAACATCTCGCAGCAAGAACTGGCAAATCTGGTGCAGTCCATGAGGAGGAGATGCACTGCAGTACTTAATGCAGCTGATGGCCACACCAGATACTGACTGTTACTTTTGATTTTGACTTCCCCTTTGTTCAGGACACATTATTCAATTTCTGTTAGTCACATGTCTGTGAAACTTGTTCAGTTTTGAATCTTTGTTCATACAAATATTTACACATTAAGTTTGCTAAAAATAAAAGCAGTTGAAAGTGAGAGGACGTTCTATTTTGCTGAGTTTAGTTTGAAACAATCTGTAGCCATGAGCTGTGAGGAAAATCCAAAAGAAAACCGGTCTAAATGTGTAACAACTAGAAAGATAAGCTGCAGACCATCCCTCCCAACCCCTAAACAAACATAGAGAAAAAAGGAAAAAAAATCCTAGATCTAATTACCCAACTAAGGAAGTTTATACGGAATCATTAAAGGATGGAAAGCTTCCACCATCCATGACACAAGCCCGGATCAGTCTGATTCTTTAAAAAGGACAAGGGTCCAAGCGAGTGTAAGTTACCGTCCAAATTCCCCAATCCAGCTAGACGTTAAAATTGTCAAATTCTGGCCGATTAACCGATTAAGTTATGACATCTCTTATACATATAGAACAATTGGGGTTTATTAAGGGCTGCAGCTCTTCTGATAACATTAGGCGTTTCATCAATATCATGTGGTCAGTGGCGAATGATCAGACTCCGGTCGCTGCCATCTCACTTGATACAGAAAAGGCATTTGATATGATAGAATGGGATTATCTTTAAGATTTTGGAAATATATGGGTACGGGAATACTTTTATTGGATGGATTGTTACTTTATAGACACCCTGTAGCGGCGGTACAATCAAATGGATTAATTTAAGATTATTTTACTCTGGATAGGGACAACCAGCAGGGTTGCCCTCTTTTCCCATTATTGTTCTGTTTTGCCCTGGAATCATTAGCATTAACCCTGATTTTCCAGGGGTAATGGTGGGAGGTATGGCGCATAATCTGCGTAAATCAGAATTGTATATTTTATTATTAGTTTCTGACCCCACTAGATCTTTGTCTTGCCTCCACAGAATTATTAATTCCATGTTCTCTGGATACAAAGTCAATTGGTCTAAATCCGATGCTTTTGCTCTGACAGCGTACTGCCCAGTAACGGCTTTCCAGCCAGGTGCCTTCCAGTGGCCAAACGGGGCATTAAGTATTTGGGTATTTTATTCCCAGCAAATTTGTCTGATTTAGTTAATTTTGACCCTTTAATAAAAAGGTTTGAGCGATGTGGGCTCCATTACATTTATCGGTTAATGTTATTAAAATGAACTGTATTCCAAAATTCAACTACCTGCTACAGTCACTCCCTATAGATGTCCCCCTCTCTTATTTCAAGCAATTTGAGAGCATAGCGAAGTCTTTCATTTGGAATGGTAAGCATCCCAGATTACATTTCAGTAAACTGCATAGGCTGATTGACAAAGGTGGGCTAGGCCTACACAAGATTTTGTTTTATGCGTTCGGTCTCAGATATTTGGCTCATTGGTCGCTTCCACCTGAAAGAGCCCCTCCCTGGCTTTGTATTGAACAGGAAGTTCTTGCCCCTTTTTTGCCATTACAATGCCTTTCTATCAATCTAACCAGAGAAGTTAAACTATACCCCTTTATCTCGCATTTGACAAAAGTGTCCAGGGTGTTGAATTTGGATATTTATCTAAATGTTGCCTCGCGCTTATGGCTGAACCCTACACTACGTATCAATAAGTCCCCTTTCTGCTGGTCAGAGTAGATTGTGAGGGGGGTTACTACACTCGGTGACCTATATGAGTAGTGTGTTGAGATCCTTTGAAAATTTGGTTCAACATTTTGAGATTCCCAGATCTCAGTTTTTTTTTAGATATCTACAGCTGCGTCACTTGCTCTGTACTATTTTTGCGAATAGCATTCACCCCCCTAAAGCGGCAGATACTATGAGAGTGGTGATTACTGCTTTTGGAAAAGGTCATGAGGCATCAGTGTATTACTCCCTGTTGGTTCAGAGTCTGAGGGATGGAACCTCGACCACTCTCGAGATTATTGGAGAAAGATTTAAACTTAGAATTCCAGTCCACTCCCCCTCCTCCAATTCCGAGGAACGTCAAGACTGCATCTAGAGATGCACGGGTGCGCCTTATGCAATTCAAGATCTTACATCGGTTCTATTGGACCCCCTATAGATTGTATAGGCTTGGTCTTAAAGACACACCGACCTACTGGCGATGCCAATCAGAGGATGGAGACATAACCCATGTCTTTTGGGAGTGTGTTTAGATTCAGGAGTTTTGGCTGAAGGTTCAGAGTCTGGTGTGTGATATATTATGGACTTGGGTATCATTTTGCCCCAGACTCTGTATTTTGGGTGATAGGGCGGTCATTGACATTGAAAATGGACACACAAAGAGTTGGGTCTTAACCAGTGTCATGATCGCCAGACAGATCATTCTAAGGGGCTGTCCTTGTTAGAGCCAGTTGTCCTTTGTCTTTGAAGACTGTAGTGTACACCTTTGTATGAAATCTTCAGTTTTTTGGCAATTTCAAGCATTGTATATCCTTCATTCCTCAAAACAGTGATTGACTGAGTTTCTAGAGAAAGCTGTTTCTTTTTTTGAAATATACAGTATAACCTAATATTGATATTAAGACATGCCAGTCTACTGCATAATGTGGCAACTCAAACAAACACAAAGACAATGTTAAGCTTAATTTAACAAACCAAATAGCTTTCAGCGGTGTTTGATATAATGGGAAGGTGTTTTTTTTTTTTTTTTTTTTTTTTTTAGTACCAAATTAGCAATTTAGCATGATTACTCAAGGATAAGGTGTTTGATTGATGGCTGCTGGAAATGGGGCCTACATCTGATTAAAAAATGACTTTTTTCAAATAGTAATAGTGCTGTTTTTTTTTTTACATCAGTAATGTCCTGACTATACTTTGTGATCAGTTGAATGCCACTTTGGTGAATTAAAGTACCAATTTCCTTCCGGAACAGCTAAATCTGTACATTGTTCCAAACTTTTGGCCACCAGTGTGTTTGTTTATATATATATATATACACACACACACACACTACCGGTCAAAACTTTTGAAACACTTGACTAAAATGTTTCTCATGATCTTAATCTTTTGATCTGAAGGCGTATGCTTAAATGTTTGAAATTTGTTTTGTAGATAAAAATATAATTGTGCCACCATATTAATTTACTTCATTATAAAACTAATGTATAAATGGGGTGTGTGTGTGTGTGTGTACACTGGTGCCAGAATCATGATTTTAAGTTCGATTACACTCCCTATGGCACCATCTAGCACTCTACGCATGCATTAAGCACTAGGAAGTGTAATCAAACTTGTAATTATTATTGTGCTTTGAGATGGCAAGATCTAAAGTGAGTTACATTTTGGTCTGTTCTCACCTAAAACCAATTTGATCGCTTCAGAAGACATGAATTAAACCACTGGAATCTTATGGATTGAGTCTCGTGTTCAGCCGAAGAAAGAAAGTCATACACATCTGGGATGACATGAGGGTGAATAAATGATGAGAGGATTTTCATTTGTTGAATTGTCCCTTTTAAGGTAATCCATATGATTAAGTGGTTTAATCCGTATCTTCTAAAGTGATACGATTGCTTTGGATGAGAAACAGACAACAATTTAAGTCCTTGGTGCTTTCATGAGAGAAGCTCGTTCACACATCCCGGTGCTTGACGCATGCACTGTTTTCACTCACAGTTGGGCTATTTTGAAAATGCAGATGCAAGTAAAAATAATTGAATTGCAGGTTGTTGTTTTTTTTTCCGTTTTTTTTTTTATATATTATGTATGTATGTATGTACTGCAGTCACCAAAAAGTTGATGGTAAACCCTAGAAAATTAAACTGCAATGACTTGTTAATGTATAATGAGATTGGGATTCAGAACCTGGCAACCGTGTGCTAAGTCAAAGAATCACCATCTTGAAGCCTGCTTTGTGTTCCAATTTGGCCAGATATCAAGATTTGTAGTGAATAGGGACTACAATTTCTTAAATTTCTCACCAAAAACAAATATTGCTTAAAGCATGGATTAAACCACATGAGCCATATGGATTACAATTATGCTGCTTTCATGTCCTTTTTGGACCTTGAAAATGTTGGACCCCATTGACTTGCATAGACAGATGTGATGTTTATACTGTATTTGTACTATAAAAATATCTTTTGTGTTCCGAAGAAGAAAGAAAATCATGAGTTTGAGACAGCAAAAAGGTGAGTAAATGATGAGAGAATTATAATTTTTGGTTGAAGATTATGCTTTTATCCAAAGAATCATATAAATGAGAAGAATACAAGCAGAAACAATTAATGTAAGGGAGAACACAATGCAATTAGTGCTACTTACCAAATTCCCATTAGTACCAGAGCAAAACACTAGAGCCGAAGTGCAGTTTTAATAAGTGTGAAGCATCATTTGAACATTTTTCTTTAGTAGCCTATGTATAGTGTAGCATTAATAAATTGACTAAAAACATATTGTCACCTTTTCACATTACACAGCACAAGATGAAATTTATCAAAGTTACCTTTCTCAAAAGCCTGCTGTAGCAGTATCATGGTACAATGATGGTGCAATATGGTAAAACCTTGGTATTTTTATTATATACAGTGGGCCTATATCATGGTATTTATTTGGAAGGCTACTCCAAAAAAAAAAACAAAAAAAACATGGTATTGGTTTGTTTTTGGTACTTTTAAGTGCTTTCATGCAAAGTAAATGATTTGTTACTTTCTAAATAAAAGTGTATCTTTACCTGCAGTAGACCATTGTTCACAGGCTGCACTCGCACATGATCTTCATCACTGGCAAATGATTGAAAGCAGCTGCAGGTTTTGTTTCAATGAATTGTAAGTAAATATTCACTTCATTCAGCATTGTTTTTGTTCTCTGTCTTCTAAAGCATCCTGTTACCGTTTTACTGCGTGACGAAGAGCTTCAAACGACTCAGCCCGCAAGTTAGACAAATTCATTGAGAAGAACCGACTCAAAAGACTAATTAATTCATGCATCAGGCATCACTTCGATTCACGAGCCCCGCACTCTAACTTTTTTTTTTTTTTTTTTTTTTTTTAATCATTATTTTTTTTTTATTTGGCAAACACAGGTATAACAGAAACAGTAAGAGTAGTATGGCATTTAGTACATGGTCTATTTGTTCCGTGGGGGGCGCCACAACACGTCATCGGAACACACAGCGCACAGATTGAACACCTACTTATTGGCTCGGTAGATCTGCGCCCCTGAAGCAATGCCGTCCTAGGCGCTCACCTATGTTGCCTAATGGGTTGACCGGCCCTGAAGCAGCTCTGAGCGCCCAACAGTCAACTATGTAGAAAGGAAGTCCCACCTTACAGGTAAAAGAGCCAATCACCAGACATTGCCTTTCAATTAACTCGAGAATGCACATGCACGTTAGCTATCCAGGCAGGGAAAATTTTGTTTTTTGGCGTAATCTGAGGTAAAGAAGCATAATTTTATGATACCAGTGTTGTCAGATTTTACTGCTGATTTTTAGTTGAAACATAAGCTTAGCAAGCAGGTTTTGAGATTTCTGTGTTCTCCCATTCAAATAGATAGGAGCTGCACAGTCATGACTGGAAAGAGTCTCCTGGGAGCATTCAAAAAATGTCCGACAGTGCTAGAAAGACTTTGATGAAACATAGCATACATATTTCCGGTCAAATCTCAGGGGGCTAGCAATCTTCCGGTATTGTATCCAGATATCGTGAAAGTGTAAAGAGTTGTAGCAAACTACTATTCTTTCTAAATGAAAGTGATTTTTATCACAACAAATGTGATTTTATTTAATAAAAGTATAAAAATGATCTCAGTAATGAGCTCCAAGAGTGTAAATATATATGATCAGAAGCTTACAGAACGGCCGAGCCCTGCTATACAGTTGTGTAAAACTTCCTCTGTGTGCAAAGTATTTACATCCAGTGATTCTACAGTGATTTACAAGTAAGAAATACAGCAACACAAGTGATTGACAAAGAGAGCACAAACAACCACTAGAAGACGTTGTGGGTGGGACAGTTGCTCTGAGGTTTTGGTGCCCTCTGCAGTCCCGGATTAAGAACACACAGGGCCCTGGGACTATAACAACCACAAGAGCCCCCTTCATGGCCTATCTCGGTATCCTATCTCAAAATGTTTGCTACAGAATGTTTTTTTTTTTTTTTTTTAAGAAAACTGCATTTCACACAAGCAGAGCTTGTCAAGCATACAACGGAGCAGCATACTAACGATTCCAGACACTAAGTATATCATAATTACATCAATCCCAGTTATGAATTCACAAGCACAGAAAGCAACTAGGGCTGAAATGATTAGTTGACATTATCGACAACGTCAAACAATAAAAATAAAAAACATTGTCGACAATTTTTATTTATTTTTTTGTCGAATAGTCGTTTGATCTCATTTAACTTAACATGAGATCAGATATGAAACTAATGATACTGATTGAGGAGAGAAAACACAGCTCACAGTCCAGATGCACTCCAAACATTCCAAACAGCTTCAGGTGATGTAGATCCCAAAGTATGAGGAAATTAAACAGAAATACAAAATAACTAAATAAAGAAGCACTCCCATTGTGAAATACAGCAGAGCCGGAGCTGCTGTTCCACTGAAGCAAAATTTGCATGTCGGAGCATGTTTAAAGGAAACACCCTGCCATTATATCTTTAATGCATCCTTTATTAAAGTTCAAATAATAAGCAAGCAGGTTATGTAAATAAGTATAAACTCCGAAATTGGCATTTCTTTGTGCGGTCAGCGCTACTTCAATGAGTCGCGTGATGTGACCCGATCTACATTTACATTTATTCATTTGGCAGACGCTTTTATCCAAAGCGACTTACAAAAGATGAAGACATAAGCAAATCATCTTAAGGAGACAGTGGTATGAAAAGTGCCATATTACAAAGTTTCCCTAGCATCAGAATAGTATTCAAAACAGATTAATGTGCAAGAATGTTTTTTTTAATTTATTTTTTTTAACGACTGGTTAAGTGCTCATGGAAAAGTGCCTCTTTGTGTTGGTACAACAAGGCGACATTCCTTAGCCAATCACAGGCTTCTAGTGGGTGCGTAGCTCTGAATAAATGATTTTAGGTATGCTGGAGCAGACCCAGTGACTGTTCTTTATGCCAGCATCAGAGCCTTGAATTTGATACGTGCATCAACCGGCAGCCAGTGGAGAGAGATGAGGAGTGGTGTAACATGCGCTCTCTTTGGTTCATTAAAGACCAGACCTGCTAATGCATTCTGGATCATTTGCAGGGGTCTAATTGCACATGCAGGGAGGCCTGTAATGTGAGTGTTACAGTAGTCCAGTCTAGTTATGACAAGTGACTGGACAAGCAGTTGTGTGGCATGTTCAGAAAGGAAGGGTCTTCCTGATATTGTAGTGTGTAAATCTACATGATCTTGTGTTCTTTGAGATGTGGTCTGTGAAATTTAGTTTGTTATCGATGGTTACCCCTAGATTTCTGACCATTTTGGAAGGCGTTACTGTAGTTGCACCCAGCTGCACGGTGATGTTGTGTTCAACAGCAGGGTTGGCTGAAAGACAAGGAGTTCAGTCTTGGCTGGATTGAGTTGCAGGTGGTGTTCCTTCATCCAGGCCGAGATGTCTGCCAGGCAGATCTAAGGGGGAGAGATTAAAACTGCACCTGGCTGATGTACACTCTGGCGCAGACACGCCTGTCCCTTGTGCATGCTAGCTCCAGTTAGATTATAACATGATGGCTCGCCACAAAGTGAATCATAATACATATGTGTTGCGATCTTATCATGAAGAAAACGTCATAGTTACTTTCGTAACCTCCATTCCCTGATGGAGGGAACGAGACGTTGTGTCGATGACACTAGGGGTCACTCTTGAGAGCCCCAAACACCTCTGCTTTTTGAAAAAATTGGAAAATGGCAAGTGGAATTTGCATGCCACTCCCCTGGACATACGGGTATAAAAGGAGCTGGTATGCAACCACTCATTCAGGTTTTGTGCTGAGGAGCCGAGGCCAGGTCCCGGCCATTTCAGCGGGTAGTTCAGCGTTGTGGCAAGAGGGACACAACGTCTCGTTCTCTCCATCAGGGAACGGAGGTTACGAAAGTAACCACGACGTTCCCTATCTGTCACTCACTCGACATTGTGTTGATGTAATGACACTAGGGGTCCCTATACAAAACACCACAACTAACTGAACTGTGTTACGTGAACTGGCGGTGCGAGATGGGCAGACCGCTGTGTGCCTCGTAGCCAGCGCACCAGGCCATCACGTAACCTCCCCCAACGCTCTGAGCATCGAACGGTCCTTCAGGAACAAGTCGACTGCCCAACAATAGGGACAGGCTATTTTTTTTCTCCCCAAAAATAGTGGAATTTGTTAAACGACTGGGAGCCATAAGTGTCTACGTCGCGGGGGTGTCCCTCCCAAGGGAAAGACACCGCGAAGACCAGACCACACCCCACCCTTGGGGTGAGTCTTACTGAGTTTTGTCGGAAGTATGTCATGTGGAGAGGTCCCATGGTAGGTCCTACCCGAAGAGGGAGGAGTTTCTACAAAGCATGGCAATGGTGGGCAGAGGGGCCTCTGCCCAAGGAAGATGCAGTTTACCGACAGGGAAACGATTTTGCGGAAGAAATCACATGGGGTCACCTTCGGGGAATCAGCACATGTGGAGGACCTACCTCAGTACAGGGCCTCATTAGCACATGTACTGGGCCGGCAGCGAGTTTCTCCGCAAACTCAACTGCCAGAGGGCTAAGGAGAAAAGTCATCCAGGGATCACAGTCTGTGAACATGACTGGGAGTCAAGAGCGCACGTCTTCACCTCAAGGGAGGGGAAAGGCACTATGCGCAAGCGGTACACCCGGCCAGCTATCCCGCAACTTACCTGCTCGTGCCTGCCAATACACAGGACGAGACCGGCTCAACTCGGAGGTTGTAGAACCTCGCAAAGGTGTTGGGTGCTGCCCAGCCTGCTGCTCTGCAGCTGTCTGCCAAAGAGGTGCCACTGGCCAGGGCCCAGGAGGCCGCCACACTCCTGATAGAGTGGGCTCGTAACCACGCAGGGGGTGGCACGTCCTGAGCCTGATATGCCATCGCGATGGCATCAATGACCCAGTGGGCGATCCTCTGTTTTGAAACAGCGCTTCCTTTCCGCTGTCCACCAAAGCAGACAAAGACCTTCTCGGCGCTACTAAAGCTCTGCGTGCGGTCCAAATAGATGTGTAAAGCTTGCACCGGACACAGCAACGCCAAGGCTGGGTCTGCCTACTCCTGGGGCAGTGCTTGCAGGTTCACCACCTGATCCCTAAAAGGGGTCGTGGGAACCTTGGACACATAGCCCGGTCAGGGTCTCAGGATCACGTGAGAGTAACCCGGACCGAACTCCAGGCACGATTCACTGACAGAACACCTGCAGGTCCCCTACCCTCTTGATGGAAGTGAGCGCAGTCAGGAGGGCAATCTTCAAAGAGAGTGTCTTAAGCTCAGCTGACTCCAAGGGCTCAAAGGGAGCTCCCCGTAGATCCCGAAGGACAACAGAGAGGTCCCATGAGGGGACGAGGCGTGGTCTGGAGGGATTCAACCTCATAGCGCCTCTCAGGAACCTGATGATCAAGTCGTGCTTCCCCAAGTACTTACCATCTACTGCATCGTGATGAGCCGAAATAGCGGCTAAATACACCTTCAAGGTGGAGGGGGACAGCTGCCCCTCCAGCCTCTCCTGCAGGAAGGAAAGCACCGATCCAACTGCACATCTCTGGGGGTCTTCGCGTCGGGAAGAACACCACTTAGCGAACAGACACCACTTTAAGGCATACAGGCGCCTCGTAGAGGGAGCCCTAGCCTGAGTGATCATGTCTACCACCGCGGGTGGTAGGCCATTTAGGTCGTCCATGTCCCGTCCAAGGGCCAGACATGGAGATTCCAGAGGTCTGGTTGCGGGTGCCAGTAGGTGCCCCGTCCCTAAGAAAGAAGGTCCTTCCTCAGGGGAATTCGCCGGGGCTGTCACGAGGAGTGTGATCCGAGAACCACGTCTGGGTGGGCCAGTTGGGTGCTATTAGGACGACCTGCTCCTCGTCCTCCCTGACCTTGCACAGGGTCTGGTAGGCTTACTGGGGGAAACGCATATTTGCATAGTCCAGGGGTCCAGCTGTGTGCCAGCGCATCTATACCGAGGGGTGCCTTGGTCAGGACGTACCAAAGCGGGCAGTGGGAGGATTCCCGATAAGCAAACAGGTCTACCTGTGCTCGACCGAATCGACTCCAAATCAGCTGGACCACCTGGGGGTGGAGTCTCCACTCTCCCCCGAGCATAACCTGTCATGACAGCATGTCCACTGCAGTGTTGAGGTCGCCCAGGATGTGAGTGTCTCATAGCGACTTGAGGCGCTGCTAACTCAAGAGGAGGAGATGGCGGGCAAGTTGTGACCTGTAACGGGAGCATAGACCGCCTTGATGGTTAAGTACACTACTGTCGCTGTGTTGTCCGTCCGGACCAACACGTGCTTGCCCTGGATCAATGGCCGGAACCTCCACAGGGTGAGCAGTACTGCCAACAACTCTAGGCAGTTGATGTGCCAACGCAGCCGCGGGCCAGTCCAGGAGCCATTGCATACGGCACCCCAGCCCATTTTGGAGGCGTCTGTTGTAACCATGATGCGCCTGGAGATCTGCTCTATGGGAACCCCTGCCCGTAGAAATGCAAAGTCAGTCAGGACTGAAGAGGCGGCGACAGATCGGCATGATGGTCACGCGATGTGTCCCACAGCGCCATGCCCATCTTGGGACTCGAGTCTGAAGCCAGTGCTGAAGCAGTCTCACATGCATCAACCCGAGCGGTGTGGCCGCCGCTGAGGATGCCATATGCCCCAGGAGCCTCTGAAAAAATTTCAGTGGAACCTCTGTCCTCTGTCTGAATGCTTTCAGACAGTTCAGCACCGACTGTGTGCTCGTTCGTGAGGCGTGTCATCATTGAGACTGAGTCCAACTCCAAACTGAGAAAAGAGATGCTCTGAACCAGAGAGAGCTTGCTCTTTTCCCAGTTGATCCAAAGCCCCAGTCGGCTGAGGTGCCGGAGCACGAGGTCCCTGTGTGTGCACAGCAACTCTCGAGAGTGAGCTAGGATTAGCCAGTCATCGAGATAGTTGAGGATGTGGACGCCCACTTCCCCTAGTGGGGCAAGGGCTGCCTCTGCGATCTTCGTGAAGACGTGAGGGGACATGTGTTTTTGTGTCAGCATCTTGAACGGGAGTCTGTGCAAAGCCCGGTTCAGTACTTGCAGGTCCAGGATTGGTTGCAACCCACCATCTGCCTTTAGTACGATGAAGTAAGGGCTGTAGTACCCTTTCCTCATCTCGGCTGGAGGGACAGGCTCTATGGCGCCCTTGCGCAGAAGGGTCGCGATCTCTGCACGCAAGTTAGCGGTGTTCTCGCCCTTCACTGAGGTGAAGTGGATGCCGCTGAACCTGGGCGGGCACCTGGCGAACTGAATTGCGTAGCCGAGTCGGACGGTCCGGGTCAGTCATTGTGACGGGTTGGAAAGTGCAAGCCACTCAAGGCGAGGGGGACCAAGGGAATGATCACATCAGACGTACTGGCGGGTGGGGCCTCGCGGTGGAGCTCGAGATGCCATGTCGAGGGGACTCGAGCTCCGTGGCTGTGCTGAGTCCAGGAACATCGAAGCACTTACCTGGCTCCTGCCGCCCACCATAAGATTGGCCGAGGAGGGGGAGGAGGAATCTCGTCCCCGTAGTCCACGGAACCAATCCCGTGTGGGCATGTTTGAGCAACAGCAGGGCGCACAGGGGTGGGGGGTCTGCCGCTGGAGCACCATACCTGCAAAAATGGGACGGTGGACAGTTGTCGTGACGACGGCAGTGCGCACCGGAAATGTGACCCAGTAAACGAGAAAAACACTCTTTTGTCGAACTTTTGGGTATCGCAGCCTCTTGGGCATTCGGCAGAAAATGAAACGAAGGATTCTCCTCCCGGCCCTCCACTGGGAGAAGTATTCGAGGCTGCTCTGAATGTCTTTCCGCTCTGGGATGTCTCTCAGTAGGGCCCACTCTTGTTTTTCTGTGTTCTCCAGTGAGCGGCTCCAATTTTGGAGGTAATCCATCAATGCTGAATAAAAGTTTCTCACTGCATAAAATAAATCACCAGCTTCAACCAGGGCATCCAACTACTTTTTTAATGTCAGAGGGTATGAATGATTCCTTCTTGAAGAATATTTATGGTCTTCATCTCAACTCTGGATTGGGGCAAACCTTAGGATGGGGGGTTTGAGAGGTTGCTAAGAAACCACTGATGGACCAATTAGAAGTCTTTTTCAACGTGTTGGAAGGTCTTTCCTGCCTTGTGGGTGGTGTCTGGCAGTTGTCCGAGCAGCTTATCTGATGGCTGTTTGTGTTGATCCTGCCATGATCCAATCAAAATGGAGACTCTCTTCTTTGCCTTGACAGTTAGGGTCTCTGCCATAAACTGGCTCATGGAATGTCATCTGGTCCGATTGTTCACGATTGTGATAAAGGTTGTTTTCTAGCACAACCCGTATGGTAAATTATTTGTTTGAAGAGCAGAGACCAGCATGGCATTTCTGTAGAATCCTTCCCAGTGATGTGGTCATGAATAATATGGGAAAGCACAGTTTTAACACAACCATTTTATCCACATGTGTAAAAGCTTCATGAACACTCAGTTCCCTGTCTGTCACACACTTGATGTTGTGTCGATGTAGTCGACTAGGGGTTTGATCTTGAGAGCCCCAATCACCTTTGCTTAAAATAGAAAAGGCCAATGAAAATTGGCGAGTGGAATTTGCATGCCACGACATACGGGTATAAAAGGAGATGGCGTGCATCACTCATTCAGATTTTTTCTTCGGAGCCGAATGCTTGTGTATTCATCCTCTCACCTATTGCTACACTGCTGTTTTTTTTTATGATGCATATTATCGGTCACCCTCGCGCAGTCAAGTGTGGTGCTTCCCCTGGGCACTTTGGTAGCCTGAGTCTGCGGGTGCTAAAAGAGTATATTCAAAAGAGTATATTTTCTCTAAAAGAGCTCACGCAAACGCTTGGGTCTTTTTAAAGATGTCCTTCTGCATTTGCGCTACTGGATGTGCCTGTTATCTCTCCCCTCTGGATACCCATGAAATCTGACTCGAGTGTCTGGGGTGCCAGCACGCCAAAGCGGCTTTTGTGGAAGGGTTGTTCTCATTGCGAGAACATGCCCATGAGAATGCTGCGGTCACGTCTCACTTCCTTCTTCATGAAGCAAGCACCTGCAGCCGGACCTCTGGAATCTCAACGTCTGGCTCATGGATGGGACACGGAAGACCTAGCAGGTCTTCTGCCAGCGGTGGTAGACACAATCACTCAGGCCAGGGCTCCCTCTAAGGCGGCTGTATGCCTTGAAGTGGCATCTTTTTGCTAACTAGTGTTCTTCCCATGGGGAAGACCCACAGAGATGCACCGTCGGGTCTGTGCTGTCTTTCCTTCAGGAAGGGCTGGAGAGACAGCTGTCTCCCTCTACCCTGAAAGTGTATGTGGCTGCCATAGCAGCTCACCATGATACACAGGATGGGAGACCCTCACGACAGCGTGACCTGATCAACAGGTTTCTCAAAGGCATGAGGAGATTGAATCCTCCTAGACCACGCCTGATCCTCTCTTGGGATCTCTCTGTGGTCCTACCTACCCTACAGAGAGCCCCCTTTGAGCCCCTGGAGCAGGCTGAGCTCAGCACTCTGTCCCTGAAGACGGCCTCCCTGGTGGCGCTCACTTCCATCAAGAGGGTGGGGGACCTGCAGGTGCTTTCTGTTACCAGCAAATGCCTGGAGTTCGTGCCGGCACATTCTCACGTGATCTTGAGACCCCGGCCCGGTTGCATGCCCAAAGTTCCCACCACTCCTTTTCGGGACCAGGTGTTGAACCCGGCCTTGTCGTTGCTGTGTCCAGTTCGCGCCCTGCACATCTATCTGGACCACACGCAGAGCTGTAGGTGCTCGGAGCAGCTCTTTGTCTGTTTTTGAGGACAGCAGAAGGGGAAAGCTAAGCAGAGATTAGCCCATTGGATTGTGGATGCTATTTTCCTTGCATACCAGTCTCAGGACTTACCATGCACCTTGGGTGTCCGGGCGCACTCCTCTAGAGGTATTGCATCCTCCTGGGCACTGGCAAGGGGGGCCTCTCTAGCAGACATATGCAGAGCTGGTGGCTACATCCAATACCTTTTGTGAGATTTTATAACCTACGCATAGACCCGTTTCGACCCGAGTGTTACATGGTAACAGCAGGCAGACCGGGTGGCCAGTTGGGTGTACCGCTTGCATTGTGTCTTTCCCCTTTTTCAAAGGTGATAATGTGTGCCTTTTGTCCACAACAGTTCCCTGTACCCGGTGAACTCCAGACGCCTCTTTAATTCTTAAGCACTGTTCGGTGACTAATGCGGCAGAGGAGTAACACCACAAGGCCCAGTCCTCGTAGTATTCCCCTTTTTCAGGTGAGCCCATGTGCTCTGGCTCAGTGCTCCATGCGTGGCGATTTCCCCCTTGGTAATCCCGTATGATGAGTTTCCACTGTTCGGTTTGCTCGTCAGAGCTTTCTCTGCCTTGGCCACTGTGCTGAATACCCTCTCTGTAGATGGGGTCCTCCTGTAGTATCATTCCATATGTGAACTTCCCCGTTGGTAAGTCCATGTGAGGTATGCTCCGCATGTTAACCTCCCTTTGGCAGGATGTGGTCTCCGTAGTGCTCTCCTTTCTGGAGAGGTAAGAGCACTTCCCAGCACTATTCTAGAAAGTGCTCGGCAGGAGATTGCTTAACAACAAATTAAGAGGCACCGCCGTGGTTGAGCGCTCTCTGCAAGGCTCGCAGCAGCTTGCCCGTGTCCACTCTTCCGTACCTCGTGACATGGTTCAGTGCCTGCGGCATTTTCTATAGGAACCCCTAGTGTCACTACATCGACACAATGTAGAGTGAGTGACAGACAGGGAACGAGACATTGTGTCCCTCCTGCCGCGGTGCTGAACCGGCCGCTCTCATAGCCGGGACTCTCTATCGGCTCCTCAGCATAAATCTGAATGAGTGATGTATGCCATCTCCTTTTATACCCGTATGTCCGGGGCGGAGAGTGGCATGCAAATTCCACTCACCAATTTTCATTGGCCTTTTCTATTTTAAGCTCTCAAGATTGAACCCCTAGAGTCACTACATCTACACAACATCTCGTTCCCTCCATCGTTGATCGTGTGTGTTCACCTTCTACTGATTGGTCAACTTCAGGTATATCACCAAATCGGCTCGTTCAACCGCACACACCTCATGAATTCAAACCAACAGCACCCACATTTTTTTAGACAGTTTTAAAAATTATCAGGAGGTCATGAGCTGCTCGTAAGCTGCTCGGCTCCACACGTAATTCCTCTCGTGACCACACAAGCAGCAAAGATTTCCATGCGATCTCTCCCGACTGGACATAATCGGTCAGGAGCTCACACGACAGCCAAAAAATCGCACCGTGTACGCCCGCCTTAAGCTTTTCACGTTCTTAAATAATATTCATACACTTACTGATCCAGAGCTTCGTTCCTGTGTTGTAAAGTTACAACAGAAATACAATACAGACCTACAAGAAGACTTATCGGATGAGATTGTGCATTTTGCAAAAAAGGACCAGCCAGGGAATTACTGCAAAAAATAAGAGCAAGGAACCTTCAAAATGTTTTCCCAAATGTGGACTGTGGAAATTATCTTTAATTAAAAATCGATTGTGATCAACGATGGTACAGGAGATACTGAGCCACTTGACACGGATGTCCCTGGAATGTGACATTGTTAGAACAATGGACTTTAATGATATCATCAAAGATTTCTCATCTTCTAAAAACCATCTAACGGTAAGATCCCCTCTGTACTTCTTAATGCAGCATTATGTGGAAGAGTTGTTTTAAGAACGCTGTTTGCAATGATTTCATATGTGGGGTTAATGTAATTATTTTGTACTTAATATGTCTGGAATAGTTAGTATGCATACTAATTGTAGCTCCATGTGTTGGTTTTAGGGCTGCAACTAATGATTATTTTGATAATCGACTAATCTAATGATTATTAGAATGATTATTCGCCTATTTGGGTGATTATTGCAATGATTAATAATTAGCTCTTCACTGACAATTCAGCTTGTACCTTGACTTAAAAGGTTGTAATAAACGTACTTACTAATCATAAAGAGGACAAAATCATCTTTTAAAGATACCTCTAAATAACATTCTCATTGAATTAAAGGAAAAAAATGACTTTTTATTAAGTTTAATTCAGTAAAAAATTCACTGCAAAAAATCCTATTGTTATCAAGTGTTTTGTCTTGTTTTTCATTTAAAAATATCTAAAGATCCTTAAAACAAGATACATTTAAATGAGAAATAACATATATTTATGTTTGCTTTCAGAGAATGTATCTTGAATATAAGTGTATTTTGTATATGTGTATTTTTCAATTGTTTATTCTTCTGCCAGTGCAGTACAGAATATAAAATGTAATTATATTCAAGATATATTCTCTGAAAGCAAGTCTAAATATCTAAGGGTGGCCAGATGTCCCATTTTTCCCGGGCAGTCCTGTATTTCAGCACTTTTTCTAGTGTCCTGACTTATTCTGAAAAAAAATGTTTGTCCTGTATTTCCCCTCTCCTAAAATTTCTCTATCGCCTATGCGGCTTTCTCAGTCACATGAGTATTCTAATCAAAGGTAGCCAACGATACGGCTTGGAAAACCAATCAAATCACGTGTTATTTGAAGTACATGATTGGATTAAACTATCCAATCACAGTACCCATCAATAGATGTCCAGTTAGTGGACTGATTGAAGAGTCAGTTTGAAAGAGCACACAGATGAAATTGCGGCTGGAAAATGTCAAGGAAGCATGCATGTACATTTAATGAGGATCTTCAAAAAGAGTTTACATTTCTAAAAAAGGAGTCACTGACAGCCTAGTAAAGTGAGGTGTGAGATTTGTGGAGCTCACTTTTCCATAGCCCATGGAGTCCGCACTGACATCGCGCAGCATGTTCATACAAAAAAGCATGTGGATGCTGCTAAGTGTGCCACACCAAGTGTTAGTGATTTTTTTTTTTGTGAAGCAGAGTTCCGAATCTGACAAGGTTCATGCAAGTGAAGGACTTTTTGCTTATCATTCTGTTATGCACAGCCATAGTTTTCGGTCGGCTGACTGCACTGCGAAATTGATCAAGAAATTGTATGATCAGAAATTTTCTTCTGCCCGCACCAAATCTGAAGCTGTCATATGCAATGTACTCACTTTTGTGCAGCTGGACTCTCAGAAATTACTGCAGCATGGCAACACACGTTTCCTCTCTCTTGGTCCAGCTCTTAATACTACACATTTTCAAAGGTCTGCTTGCATACTTTCTCAAGAAAAATGCCCAAAGTTTCTATGAGACATTTTCAGTGATCCTTTGGATTGGTTTTGCACTCAAGCAAACAGCCACTTTTAACCGTGCACTGGAGATAGTAGAGCAAGACCACATATCAGCCACAGAAGTGGCTTTGCACATTCATTGCCTGAGAAAAGTCTTGCAGGCCAGGCTGGAATCATTCATACCCTCTGACATTAAAAAGCAGTTGGATGCCCTGGTTGAAGCTGGTGACATGCAAGCGGATGATTTCTTTTGTGCAGTGAGAAACTTTTATTCAGCATCGGTGTATTACCACCAAAATTGGAGCAGCTCATTGGAGAACACAGAAAAACTTGAGTGGGCCCTCCTGAGAGACATCCCAGAGCGGAAAGACATTCAGAGCAGCCTCGATCACTTCTACTCCAGAATCCCCACTCTCAGTTTGATTGACGAAACCACGTTCTTTGAGTGGGCTTGTGCAAAAAACATTCACTCGTCGCATCACTGAGTGGAACATGAACAAGATGGCCATGTCTGAGAGATGGACAGATGCTTTTTGTGAGCTGGAGAGCAAGACAATCAACTTTGGAGTCTTAGCCAGGGTCGTGGAGTTTGTTTTATGCCTGCCTGGGACATCTGTATCTGTGGAGCATGTATTCTCATTAATGAATGCAGCATGGACACTGGATAAATCTCGACTCAGTGTAACAGTCATAAAGGCAATGCTTTTCATACATCTTAATTTTGGACTGGACTGCTCTGCATTTTATGATAAACTCTTGAAAGACAAGCGCACACTGAGAAAATTTGCTGCCTGCGAAAAGTACAAGGTGACAACAGTTACAAATGCGGATGCACCCTCTATTTCGCATTGATCTGCGCCTAGGTAAGGATACTTCAGTTTCATTTTTGCTGGGAGGGGGCTGTCCCATTTCCACAAGCAGGAATCTGGTTACCCTAATTTTACTCTGTGCAAGGGATAGCTGATAACTAACAAATTTCACTCAAACCTTAGCATATGGCCACTACTAATTGTTCCCCCCATGTAAAACACTTAAGGCTGGCTTTATAGCTTTCTAGGGGACTTTTTTTAAAATCACAAATCAGGGTCATCATACATGATCAAAACACACAGACACACATGCACATATTTTAGCAGATCTGCAAAGATAAAATGGCTGACACACTCGAGCACTGTTTGTCTATTTATATCAATTTAGTATTTGCAGTGCCTTGTTTCTGAGTGTCAAGCCACCACAGGCCTCTCACATCTTGTCCTAACCAGACACGACACAATAAGATTCCAGCGACACGCAATCGGTCTGTCCACACCAGGCGTGACGCGACAGCGATATTAATACACTAAAATAAAGATAATTGACAATAAAATGTTGAAAACGGAGCAATTACAGATGAAACAGTCTGTTTATTGAACGCAACTAATTTTCTCACTGAGGCTCCGTATGGGCATTCGCTTTCTACAGCAAACCCAGAGGGAATAAATACACAATCACACACATACACAGGGCAAAGTTACTTCATGAATCACATCCTTATTCAGTGTGTTACGATTGTTTATGTTCACGCGGTACTCCTGTTGTTATTTTGCCGATCTCCACGTGACAGGAAAGCCGAGAGAAAGTCAGAATGAGCTGATATATCTCCCCTCTGCCATTCTGAACCGGTGTGTGTGTGTGTGTGTGTGTGTGTGAGACAGAGCTCCAGCTGAAGAGAGCGAGACCTCAAGCACAACATTTGTGTGTGACACCATCGGCCAAAATCAAGTTGTTGTGAACCGGCTAGTGAGATGCTGACTTTAACATACGCATTAAGTATATTTAGACCCATTTGGTGACTGTGCTGGCCAGCACGAAGTCACAGAAATAGAAACCATTTCAAAAATAGAATTCACTGTCACTCATCGCATCTGGTTAGGACAAGGTGTCAGCCTGAGGCACCCCGAGGCCCCAGGTAGTCAGAGGCCCTGGTTCTTAATCGATCCTTGTCACCTTGACTCAACAGCAGACACGGCTCATCACCAAACAAAGATGTATTGGAAATGCTTTATAATAACTTTGATTAGTTATTTGCAAACATTATATTGCTTAACAGGGGTGTGTTTCCCAAAAGCATCGTTAGCCAACTATAGTCGCAATATCCATCGTTACCAACAGAGTTCAGCAATTTGGTGTTTCCCGAAACGATACTTCCAGCTCTCCACCTGTTGTAAGAAGCAAAGTTTCTTGTTAGTTTATAGTTTCGACGTAATTTGACTTCACTGAGGCCTCTGTGACTTCCCTTGCATAGATATCTTTAATTCTGCAAGACTTAGGCTAAGACATTTACATGCCTATTCTGGATTTTTTGCAAAAAGCAGTGTTCTGAAACATGCAAGCATGGGAACACTGGATCTGAGCTACACATTTTTGTTAGTCCTGTTTTACACAAAATGCATCTGCAGGTGAGAAGACAGATGAGGCACTAAGTGAATTTTAACCACGTGGCACACGCTGAACTCGTTAAGTGGAAAACATGTTAAAATGCACTATAAATGAATAAAACACTATAAAACACTATCTTTTGCAATAAAGGCTTTTATGAAGCAACATAAAAAAATTCTGCTCTGTCTTGCAGTAGAGATGTGGTGGAAACTCGAAGCGTGTCTGTCATTGAAGTCACACAGCTGCGCTGCTCACCGTCTCGCACACAAAATATGTGAAACAGGCATATTGAAGCTTCAAGATGGCACAGAGTATGGCTGCTGCCCTGTGAGCTCCGACCCAATATTGCAGTTTTTTGTTTGTTTTGTCTACAATTCTTGTGTTTTTCGTCTTGGATGTCACCTGCCTTATTGTCTACAATAGACAAACACTTTTGGACATTGGTTCTTCAATAGCACACCGAAAACCGGACTTTAAATACCTCAATGCCGACCTTCTGTTTTCAAACACGACAGCAGAGCCCTTTGTCCGGACAACCCAGCCGTGGAAACATAGCCGGAAAAGGGGAAGGAGAGCCGGTGTTCTCATCAGACTAGGACATCGTGCAAATCGACCCCCACTACCCAGCATTCTACTGGCAAATGTTCAGTCTCTGGACAACAAGCTCTGCGAGCTGAGAGCACGGATGTCTTTCCAACGAGAGACGAGGGACTGCTGCATTATCTGCCTTACAGAAACTTGGATGTCTGCAGAGCTTCCAGACTCAGCCATCGAACCCGTGGGGTTCTTAATGCACTGAGCGGACAGAGTGAAAGATCTCTCAGGTAAAACAGAGGTGGTGGTGTATGTTTTATGATCAACAAATCCTGATGTGATCAGAGGAACGTACATTTTATCAAGTCTTTCTGCTCTCCTGATCTGGAATTTCTCATGCTTCTGTGTTGACCATTCTGGCTACCGAGGGAATTCACAGCGGTCATTATTACAACTGTGTACACCCCCCCCCCACAAGCCGACACAGACCATTCACTCAAGGAACTGTATGGGAGTATAAGTGAGCAGAAAACCGCACACCCTGAGGCTGCGTTCATTGTGACCGGGAACTTTAACAAAGACAACTTCAAGTCAATAGCATCGAAATACTTCCAACACATCAACTGTGCAACACACAAAGACTGGGTTTTGGACCATTGCTACTCTCCCTTCTGGGATGGCTACAAATCCCTACCCTGCCCACCATTTGGAAAATCGGACTACTCTTCTGTTCTCCTTCTGCCCGCTTACAGGCAGAAATTGAAACAAGAAGCACTTGCCCTCAGAACGATCCAGTGCTGGTCAGACCAATCAGATTCTATGTTACAGGACTGTTTTGATCACGTGGACTGGGAGATGTTTCGGTCCACCTCTGATGACGACATCGACGTCTACAGTGATACCGTACCATGATTCATCAAGAAATGCATAGATGATGTAGTGCCGACCAAAACAATATGGATCTACCCTAACCAGAAACCGTGGATTAATAGCGATGTTTGTGTGGCACTTAATGCGCGGACCTCCGCTTTTAATGCCGGGGATGCGGAGGAGCATAACAAGCCAGTTATGCCCTCCACAAAACTATCAGAGCAGCCAAATGCCAGTACAGGGACAAGCATGTGGCTGGGAATTAATATCATCACGGACTTCAAAAGGAATAAAAACTCCACTGTGAACACCGCTTTCTCTCTCCTGGATGATAATACTTTTTATGCTCGTTTCGAAGGAAACAACACCGCCCTTGTGGAGGGAGCTCCCACGGCCGAAGCTAGAGTGGTTAGTTCACTCTCCATCTCTGTAGCGGACGTAACCCAATCCTTCCAATGGGTGAATATCTGTAAAGCCACGGGAAACAGACAGCATTCAGGGCCGCGTCATTAGAGCATGCATGACCAACTGGCTGGTGTTTTTACAGACATTTTCAACCTTTCCCTCTCCTTGTCTGTGGTCTCCATATGCTTTAAAACTTCCACCATTATGCGTATACCAAAGCAATCCAAAATCACTTGCTTAAATTACTGGCGTCCTGTTGCTCTGACCCCCATCATCAGCAAATGCTTTGAGAGGCTAATCAGAGATTACATCTGCTCTGTGCTGCCTGCCTCACTGGACTCACTGCAGTTTGCTTACCGCAACAACCACTCCACTGATGATGCCATTGCATCTACACTACACACTGCTCTCTCCCACCTGGAAAAAAGGAACACATATGTGAGAATGCTGTTTGTAGACTACAGCTCAGCATTCAATACCATAGTGCCCTCCAAGCTCGATGTGAAACTCTGGGCTCTGTGCTTAAACAGCTCGCTGTGCAGCTGGATCCTGGACTTCCTGTCAAGCAGACGCCAGGTGGTTAGAATGGGCAGCAACATCTCCTCATCACTGACCCTCAACACTGGAGCCCTGCAGGGCTGTGTTCTCAGCCCACCCCTGTATTCCCTGTACACACATGACTGTGTGGCAAACATAGCTCCAATGCCATCATTATGTTTGCTGATGACGGTGGTAGATCTGATCACTGACAATGATGAAACAGCCTACAGAGAGGAGGTGCACACTCTGACACGCTGGTGTCAGGAGCACAACCTCTCCCTCAATGTCAGTAAGACCAAGGAGCTTGTGATGGACTTCAAGAGAAAAGACAGAACACAGCCCCATCAATGGAGCACCGGTGGAGAGAGTCAGCAGCTTCAAGTTCCTCTGTGTCCACATCACTGAGGAACTCACATGGTCCGTCCACATTGAGGCCGTTGTGAAGAAGGCTCACCAGCGCCTCTTCTTCCTGAGATGGCTGAGGAAGTTTGGAATGAACCACCACATCCTCACACGGTTCTACACCAGCACTGTAGAGAGCATCCTGACTGGCTGCATCACTCCCTGGTACGTCAACAGCACCACCCTCAACCGCAAAGCCTGCAAAGGGTGGTGTGAACTGCCAAAAACATCATCGGAGGCGAGCTTCCCTCCCTGCGGGACATCTATACCAGCTGGTGTGTGAAAAAAGCTCGGAGGATCATCAGAGACTCTAGCCACCCGAGATGCTCTCACTGCTACCATCAGGCAGGCGGTATTGCATCAGGACCCGCACCAGCCGACTTCATGATAGCTTCCCCCAAGCAATCAGACTTTTGAACTCTTGATCGCTCATGATACATATTCAGCACTGCACTTTATTAGCCTCAGACTGGACTCACATTTTATACTTCTCTTAATAACACACTGGCAACTGACTATCAACTGACAGCTGAATGTCAACACAACACTTCATATTTATTTCCACTGATTACATGGGTGGAGGCGTGGGGGTGCGGGGGTACAGTGTATTTTTATTGTATACGGTCTTCTTATTTTGTGTATACTGTATATTGTATATTATTTTTATTGTATACAGTCTTATTTTGTATATACTGTATGTGCTGGTTGTAGGAACAGTATGTGTGTTAGGAATTAAATTAAACTGTCCGCATTCTACGTTATTATTATGTAGGGGAATTTATAATGGAATTAGTCACGTTTGACAACCATTATAAGAAAGATAAATGACAAATAATTAGATTATTTGTCTGAATAAAAATTCTCCACCATTAAAATTGTAATACAACATCTCGTTGTATCCGTTCACAATTTCTATTGTTAGGAATTAGCTTTAATAAGGGAATTATGATTAATCCACTTATTTGAGTGATATTATTCTCATGACTTTCAATACATTCTTGACCTGAGAAAATAATATCACAAATATTTTAGGTATGAGCTTTGAAACAAGATTTTTTTTAAATCAAGTGTAGAGATTATTTATCAAAATATACCATAGTCAAATCTTTGAAAATAAACAAACTTTATTGCTATTCTAAACATAAAAAACTAATCTAACACATACAAACATGAAACCGGTTGGTGAGTAAAGTGACAGAATGTGAAAGAAATTATTAGTACAGAGAAAATGAACTTTATGGAGTCTATAGACAATACCTTTAAGAAGCATTTATCCTTCGAGTTTAAATCGATTTGCAATCGGTTTACCCAAAGTATTTAAATAATACACCAGCTTTCAGCAAAAGTCTGGAGATGTACTTGCATGTTGTTGCATTTCCTTGCGTTGCTTGGTTCTTTGGCTCTTTGTAGAAAGTTTATTCCATCCATGTCTTGGACCTCTGTTACATCGTGGATGTCTGTTGCCTGTTGCATTGATGGATGATGAGGCGGGGCTTTGAAGTGAGGCCTTCTGCAAGGAAGACTCGCGACTCCCGTTTCATGTGTGAACCGTAGAGCAGAGAGGACTTTGTGTCCCGATCTTCCTTGGACTCTACATGGCACGGAGGCTGCAAGCCACGAGGGCAAGAGCGCGGAGGAATGAGAAGCTGCAGAGGAAGTGGAAGAAGCAAGAAGAAGAGAGAAGACAACTGAGAGTTTTTCCTTGGAACCAGAGATTAGCGTTGAGATTGGCCACACCCCAAAGTTATCCTGAGCCAATCAGAAGTGGCTTTTCAGAATCACATGGTCAACTGGTCTGTCCTTTTCAAAGTTGATTTACAATCCTTTGTGTGGAGGATTCAAACAAATGTCCCGCTATAATAGTGCATGTTTAATCATGAACTTTTATATCTTGAAAACAGTGCAAGAGACATGGCATTCGTTGTCATCAACATTCTTTACATAAACAAGCAAGACTTTACATACTAAATATGACATACTTTCATGAATATTCCACGTGTAAGTAACAAAACATGAAAATACCCGATTACAAATCAAACTGGTTAATTGGTTTTACAACATGGATAATACATTACACATTATGAGAAACCTGAATGTAAGGGTATATTATCAAGTTAAACCTTGAATAGTTACCATTCTTAGTAGAATGACATGAATAATCCAAGATTAAAGATTATACTCATCGATTTGTCAGTTATAAGTGATTACAAATCACTACACATATTTTAAAAGGTACATCAGGCTATAATCATTAATTTGTCAATTATAAAAGTGATCACAAGTCATAACACATAATTTTCTAGCTATGAGTTATCTAGCAAGGCTAGGTATTGCGTACATTTCCGTACAAAAAGGGATATTCTGTGCATTTTATAGGGTTAACTCAGCGAAGTACAGTGACTTTGTGTTTAATGCTAATGGATTAAGATGAGATGTCTTCATATTAGAATCGTGCAAACACGAGGGTCTTTAGCTCTGTGTCTTTTAGCACTTTAGTGAGTTTATTAGCATATGACAGAAAATGTCTCTGTAACAAAGGTTCAGGTTGGGCAGATAAAGAAGGAAGCGGGAACCGGTTTCCACAGTTCACGTGAGTCTGTTTTATTTACAAATAACCAGCAATCGCTGTACAGCTTCACTCAAAACATAAGATGGCTTTTCAGCGTCACTCAAATAAACAGTCTGCTTTTCAGCTTCACTCAAATAAACAGTCTGCTTTTCAGCTTCACACAACATAAGACTCTCTCTCAGGGGACAGACACAAAGACTCTGGTCTGCCTGTCTCTCTAATCTCTCTGTGGACTGGCCATCTCTTTATCTCACCTGACTCTCACTGTGAACATAGAGATGGTAATTAGTCACAATTCATCTCAGGTGGATGTCCTTACCACTTTCTCTCTCCCCAGATGGGCGCTTGACCACACCCTCACCTCCACATACCCCCACCGCCCGTCTCAGGCCGGGGGAGCTGTCTGGACTGCCCCCCCCTTTTCTGGAGAGGAAGTCTGTGACAGCCATCTGTACCCTCGGTCTGTGGACCACCTCAACTTAAATGGCTGGAGTGCCAGATACCAATGGATGATCCGGGCGTTGGCATCCTTCATGCGGTGGAGCCATTGGAGCGGGGTGTGGTCCGAACAGAGAGTGAATGCTCGTCCCAACAAATAGTAGTGGAGAGTGAGGACTGCCCAATTGATGGCCAAACACTCCTCTATGGTGATGTACTTCATCTCTCTCATAGAGAGCTTTCGACTAATGTACAGCACCGGGCACTCCTCCCCCTCCACCTTTTGTGGCAGAACAGCACCCATCCCCCTGTCTGATGAGAGAAATCAGGGGAATGCAGAAGCGGCCCACCACAAAGTACAGCTTTTACCTGCATGAAAGCTTGTTTGCACGACTCTGTCCACTGGACTGGGTCTGGGGCTCCCTTTTTAGTTTTTTTTTTTTTTTTCGTATGAGCTTAACATGTAAAAATTACATAGTTATACTGTCACAGTCAGGTGCCTCAGCCAGTCACGGCTGGCATCATCCAAATCGGTGAAGTTGCCGGGGCACCTGAAGCAGGAGTAGGAATATAAAATGTGGTCGGCCGTCTGCTCCTTGCCATTGCCGCATTCGCAGATTGGGTCACCAGTGAGGACCCACTTGTGTAGGGTGGCCTGGAAACCGCCATGTCCAGTTCTTAGTCAGTTCAGCTTGACCAAGGCTTGTCTGGGTAGGTCATTTCCAGCGAGTTTGTTATATACTTTGTCAATAAACTGTTTCAGTCTGTGGTTGTTATTATTTCACACATCTTGCCACTTTTTGTTAGCCTAATTGGTGCCATTGTCATTATTTTCTTCTTTCATAAGGCGCCTCATTGTGTTAAAAGATGGGTGCCAGTTTTCTAGGTGGAGGATCGTGGTATTCCGGTTGCAGATGTTTGGGGTCATCCAAGGCTTTCAGTGCAAGGTTGATGCAACTTGCTTCTCTGCGAAGATTTGGTGGAGAGATGCCACTGAGAATCGGTAGCAGCTCAGTAGGCGTATATCTAATACACCCGGTGATAATGCGCATGCTGTTGTTCAGGGCTGTGTCTACCTTCTTCGTGTGGCTACAGTTGTGCCAGGCAGGAGAGCAGTACTCAGCTACTGAAAAGGCTAGAGAAAGCACAGAGATGCGTAATGCAATGAAATTTGCACCCCAGCTAATGCCAGCTAGTCTTCACAGAAGGTTGTTCCTTGCTTGGATTTTTGCTGCTGTTTATTCAAGATGTTGTTTGAAGGTCAGTGAGCAGTCAAGGACAACTCCTAGATATTTTGGGCTTTTCTCAAATGAGATAGTTTTGTCTTCGCACTTGACGTTGATTGTTATGTTAGCAAGGCGATTGGCGAGGTGGAAAATGCTGTTCACTGTCTTGGTGATGCTAAGTTTTAACCTCCAATCTTTGAAGAAGCAGTTCAGCTTGTTCAGGTCAATCGATAATGTAGATTCTATTGCTTTTATGTCTGTAGAGTAATGCATAATAGCAATGTCGTCTGCGTATATGTACTTTTTGGCAGTTGTACATGGCAGGTCAGCTGTGTAGATGTTAAACAGCATTGGTGCCAGCACCGAGCCTTGCGGGATGCCATTCTTAAGATAGAATTTCCTGGAGGTGTAGTTGCCCAGTCTTAAGGTAAATGATCTGTTAGAGATTAGTTCTTGGATAAAGAGGACCAATTTCTCGTTTGGGATGATACGAAGCAGTTTGAGTATGAGTCCTTTATGCCAGACCATGTCATAAGCTGGTCACTCGCTCGCTTTCTTTTTTTCTTGGAAGCATTGTTCGATATCATTGACCATGCAACAGACCTGGTCGGTTGTTGATCTATTTGGCCTGAAACCTGCTTGTTCAGTTGGGAGCTGTGGGTCAATGATAGAGCTTATTCTTTTGTATATTAGCATTTCCATAAACTTGAAGCTGATGCAGAGGAGGCTGATTGGCCGATAGCTTTTTGGGTCATCAAGTGGTTTGTTTGGTTTAAGAATAGCGATGACTTTTGCTGTTCTCCAGATCTTAGGAATTTTGTTTAATAATAGGCAGTTGTTGAAAAATGCTAGTAGCCATTCTAAGGCAGGTGTAGAGAGGTGGGTAAGCTGTTCAGGAAGCAGGTGATCAGGTCCTGGAGCTTTCCCTGCCTTGAGGGTGGAAATTGCTTCAGTTCAGGAAAGGTGAAGCTGCTGTCACTGTTATCATCTGCTGAGCTGGCTCGCCAGCTTTTGTGAATATCTTGTTTAACTTTCCTGGCAAACTGCTTGTCTATGTGGGTTGGTTTGCCATTGTCAACAAACACCTTTGCGACTTCTTTGGCTTTGACCTGGTTTTGGATTTGTGGTTTATGGCTTTGGCCAGTCAGTCGGTTGATGGTTTGCCAGGCTCTTCTACTGGAGTGCTTCATGTCGATTTCAGAGACCGTGTTGTTCCACTCTTGTTTCCTTTTGTTGTCCAGGTATTTTATTAGAGCTGAGCCAATGGATTGTGCTCTTTCTGTTGTGGTTGCTGAATCAAGGTCCGAGGCTAAGTTAGTACATTCTTCGTCCCAGCCGGGAACGTAGGTCTTTCGGAAACCTCTTGGGATATGATTGTTAGATGTGGAGATAATCATATTGCAGAACCTTGAGTACGAGTCATTAACATCAGATGAGTTTGGATCTGGAAGTTTAAGTGGAAAGGGGCTGGTTTCTTTGAATTCAGTCCAATTTGCTTTTTGGAAGTTCCAGCGAGCGGATGGATGACTTGGAGTTGGTGTCACAAGTGCTGGGTGGAACGTGACTACTTGTCTGTTTTGCGAATTCGGAAAGCTGCATTGTGGTGAAGGTATGTGGTTGTTTATTGAGCTGAAAAACACCAAGTCCGGGTTTGTTCTACTTTGCCACCTGGCAGAGAAGAACGTGTTGGCTTATTTCTTATTGAACAGCAAAGTTAAGCCTTGAATGGATGGCCAGTCGGCTAGGGCCTCGCCTTTTGGTAGGCTCTTTTGATAGCCCCAGTTGGTGTGTTGAAAATTGAAATCACCAACATAGATGACAGGATGCAGGTAGCTTGGAAGACTGGAGAACTGGGTTCTAGGTGGTTTGTAGATGTTGACAATATTAAAGCCTTCTATTTCAATAGCAATCCACTGTGTAGTATCTTCGTTCAGTGATTTGGGCTACGTGCTTTGCATTTTTGTTTTACTAGGGTAGCCACTCCATGGTGCGCATGATGGATGGCACCTGTGAGGTGGTAGCCATGTATCTTGATATTGCTGTCATCTTTGGTGTGATCCTTTTGAAGAAGGATCACTTGAGCATTGTGCTCTTGAGCCAGGTGGTTGATAACCACACATTTGGCTCTAGTTAGGCCTTCCAGATTAATTTGCAGGATACACGGACCTGTAGGTTCTTGAAAGACCCTTTGATTACTTCTTGAGGAGTACAATTCATTGCTGGTAAGCGAGGACCTCTTGTACTGCAAATAACAGGGGTTCGAGCCATCTATCCCAATTCCGAGCATATTCTGCACAAATTTATGAATCATATTTTTTAAGGATGACCAAGCCGTCCGTTTGTGGATGGTACACACTTGTCTGAATCTATTTAATACATAGTGTATGTGACATGAAAGTAGTGCCCTGGTCAGTGAGGATTTCATTCGGAATCCCCACTCGGGAGATTATCCTGAAGAGTGCCTACGCAATACTACGTGCTGAGATGTTGTGAAGAGGCACTGCTTCTGGGTATCGCGTTGTGTAGTCCACCAGAACAAACACAAAGCGATGCCTGCATGCTGACCATTCTAATGGCCCAATGAGGTCCATGCCAACTCTGTCAAAGGGAACCCCGATCAATGGAAGTGGGCGCTTTTGGAATGGCCGGTGGATTCATCAGCTGACATGCCCCGGCCAATAGAAATGGGCCATGAGATGGCTTAGTGTTTTCCCCTGTCCCAAGTGACCTGCCATTGGACTATGATGAGCTGCCTGGAACAACATTTCCTGACGGCTCCTTGGTACTAACAACTGGGTTGTATCTTCTTTTGTCTGAGCATCCTGCATAACTCGATACAACCAATTGTTTATAATTGAGAAATATGGATATGTGAGTGCAATGCACTGCTGAAGGTGCTGACCATCAATTACTTTTACTTGGTCAAACGCATGCTTAAGAGTCTCGTCTCGCATCTGCTCCAGAGGGAAATCCCCAGCGGGAATTCCCCTAAGGGGTGGGGAAGCTGGGGAATTCCCCTCCTGTACGTCATCCTGGCGCGGAACTGACGCAGATGGCGCCGGCTCCGCCTCCCCCATCAGAGCATTGCACACCCCACACTGTCCTACTGTATTACAGGACCCATCCACACACAATCCCTTTAACAATTTGGGAAAAGCTGGCCAATTAGTACCTAAAATTAGTGGATGGGTGAGGCGGGAACTAACCACGGCCTCAATGTTATGCTTTTGACCCTGAAATAGAATAGTAACGGTCACTGCAGGATAATCATAAATATACCCATGCACACACCTCACCTTCACCTGATTATTTGAATCCAATACCCCATTTTGAACCAAGCATTGATAAATAGAGGTTTTGTTAGAACCTGAATCCACCAAGGCTTGGTATGTACCCCCCTTAAACTCACAGGTATTTGGAATGTCCCGCTCGATCGGGGGTGGCGTGTGGCATGTAGGGGACCTGGATCACCATCCCCACCTCCATCACCGGGCACTGTTCGCGGACGTATCCCGGCTTCCCGCAACTCCAACAGATCGGCCCAAACCTCACACCCACACCAGTGGCAGCAGCTTTCCCCACCTGAGAGGAAGAATGGATAGAGTCGGGGGAGAGAGAGACAGGAGTGTTAGCACACCCCCGAGGCTGGGGCACCGGTCTCAGGGGATTATTCCACCATTTCCGGGAGAACGGGATAGGTCGGAAAGGAGGATGGGAGGGGGAGGGACAACAGGGAGACAGAGAGGCTCGCCGGCCCCTGGGTATGCCGTTAAATGGTCCTCCGCCAACTGCACTGCTTCATCCAGCAACGCTGGTTGGTGGCACTGAACCCACTCCGCAGTTCCTTTTGGTAGTTTGGCGACAAATTGTTCCAGTACCACGAGATCAATGACGCCCCCGACATCGCTGGGCTCCTTGGCCAGCACCCACCACCAGCAGGCATTGCAGAGCTGTTGAACGAAGACAGACAGGCAGACGACTTCGCTCAGTGTCAGGGTTCGGAACCGCCAGCGATGCTCTTCGGTACTGCGGATGACCAACTGCAGGATGGCTTTCTTCAGCTCAGGGTACCTCAGGAGGCCACGGCTTGGGCCGTGTGCTCAAAGAGCTCCAGAAAGGCCTCCGGCTCATCTTGCGCCCCCAACTTCGCCAGCATCACACGGAGGTTCGCTGCTGCCAGGGTCGCGGCGTGCACCCCCTCAGGATACCAAGCTCCGCAATGCCCATCAGTCCTCCTCTTGGCCTCGAAGGAGCGCCTCGAAGCGCTGTTGCTGCTCTGCCCGCAGATACATGAGGGCCTGGTGTTGCGCCTGGTGGATGCTGGCGAGGGATCTAAACGCTTCCTCCAGTGGCGAAGACGACTCCATAGCAGTGTACATTCCTCCTTATCCTGGGTTTTGGCACCAGTGTAACAAAGGTTCAGCTTGGGCAGATAATGGGGGAAGCAGGAACTGGTTTCCACAGTTCACATTTTATTCACAAATAAACAGCAATCGCTGTACAGCTTCACTCAAATAAATAGTCCACTTTTCAACTTCACACAACACAAGACTGTCTTTCAGGGGACAGACATGAAGACTTTGGTCTGCCTGTCTCTCTTCTCTCTCTGTGAACTGGCCATCTCTTTATCTCCCCCGACTCTCACTGTGAACATAGAGAGGGTAATTAGTCACAATTCATCTCAGGTGGATGTCCTTACTGCTTTCTTTCTCCCCAGATGGGCGCTCGCCCACACCCTCACCTCCACAGTCTCATTTTAAGTGTTCATGTGTTACTAGATGAATGAAGTGACTTTTTCATCAGCTGCTATTTGCAAAATACTGATCACAATGTCTCATGATCTGATGAGTCTAATGGTAAATGGTCTGCACTTATATAGTGCCTTTTTTAACCTTAGTGGTTCCAAAGTGCTTTACAATGTGACTCATTCACCCATTCACACACACACTCACACACCAATGACGGCAGAGCTGCAATGCAAGGTGATAGCCTGCCATTGGGAGCAACTTGGGGTTCAGTGTCTTTCCCAAGGACACTTTGGCATGTGGAGTCATGTGGGCCGGGAATCGAACTGCTAATCCTGCAATTAGTGGCCAACCTGCTCTACCAGCTGAGCCACAGCTGCCCATCTAGTTTAAGTGTAGCAAACTGGTTTATTTCGAAGGACAAAAACAGAGTGTGTTTTAGCCTCTCCCGGGGTTTCCAGGGAGTGTGATCTAACACAGGGGTCATAGGAGATCCCCTGATTTATGACATGTACGAGAAGGGGTCCTCTTCATTCACAGATCTTCTTTTGTTCGTTTTGTTGGCCAGATGTTCTTCATCTCGTTTAGTTGGGCGCGGCCAGACTTTAGGGAGCCATTTTGTCATTCTCTTAGTTTATGGCTTTTGATTAATTTCCAGGGGCCTTTGAACATGGAAATTAAGGATTATTCGGCCTATGAGATCCTACATGTTTTTGTCTCTCACTCCTTGTGTCTTGCAGGTGCCAAGTTGAGTTTGCCAGCTCCAGTTGCCTTGGCAACGATCATTACCCCAATCAGCTGATCATCCGTGGCACCTGTTCTCCCAATCACCTCTCCCTATATCAGCTCCCTTCATGTTCAGTCCTGTGCTGAATTTTGTTTGTTTGTCTGTCTGTTCCTTGAGCCTGTCGGTTTTGCTATAGAGTCTTCGTCAGTTCTAGTATAATACTAGTTCTGTTTTGAGTTCACCTTTTCCTCCATTGAGAGAGTTTTTGTTTGTATTCTATCTTTTGTTTAATAAAGCAACTTTTTGCCTCCATCTCTGCAACTGGGTTCTTCTCTGAAACAACTGTGACAGTAGGAGCTAAAACAGTTATTCTAAACAGCGAAGAGGTACTATAGACGATGTAAATTTTCAGAAATTGTTATAATCAATTGCATAATCAAAGATGTTTACTGTATGTCCAAATGCAGCTTTAAGTGAGTAAGACATTGCGTTCAATAAAAACAGACTGTTCTGGCTCCACATTCTGATATCATTTAAGTGTAGGTGAAAAACACTTGGTGATAGAATCACTTTGGATTACAATCAGCGTTTGTGATATGCAGCTGAGTCTGATCACAGATGAAAACGTTCATGTCAGCTTGAGGTCTTGTCAGTTTTTCAGTAAAAGAAGAACCTCATTGGTCACTTGACGAGAACACAAGACCCTGTCTCATCGACAGAACGATTTGTGTGACGAGAGCCTGATGTGTTCTTTTCAGTTTTTGAAGCCATACATTCAGCAGGGAGTCCCGACGGTCAAGTGATTAACACTACCCGCTGATAGACGCTAATGCGCTTCGTCTCCATGTTAATGAAGCTCACACCTGAAAATCACTGGATAAATTGGCTAGTGTGGCACTGGCTTTACATGTAATGTGGATTATGTGATTAGCACTTGTGGAATTGCACATACAGACCTGATATAATCCACAGTGTGTGTGGAGCTGTATTCCACACATAAATGCAGAACCGATTACATTAGTGCGGTACATTTAGATTTACTAATTGCTTTTGGACTCTGCTTTAAAACTGTACATGAATGTGCATTTGCGATAACTTTTTTTTTTTTGTGACACTGATTTATAAATATAACTGGTCAGATCTGTTACCACACATTGATGGCATTTGCTATGTCAATATTGCCAGAATATGAACATTTTAAGTGCCTATTTATTTCACACAGAAACAGAAATATAACAAGTAAAACACACACAAAAATCATATCAATTCTCATATTTTGATTCAGTTAGTACATTTTTTTGCTTTTTTACATTTATGCAACATTATGTTTAAATGATACTAGCTTATCCTTCTCAAACATGACACTGACATCAAATAAACCATTAGTCAGAAGTAGTCCAAAAGCAATCAGATAAGATTACCTCAAAAATGTATTCCAAGAGATTGCATTGCTGACTACAATTTTAGTCATATAATTTGTAGTACATGTCTAAATAATTGCCAGATGACAATTCAGAATGACTCATTAACTATGGACTCCATGCAGATGTTTAAAAGTAAATATATGAATTTGTAAATGATGTTCAAATGTTTTTTGGTTCATTTTATTTAGTTTTCTTTTTTTTTTTTTTACCATCAGCACATGGTAATTAAACAATTACTTTATATATTGGCATGTACAGTTTAATCATGTTAACTTTTCAGCAATAGAACAGGCATACAAAACGTTTTAATATTGCGGTTGAGGTGAAATTTTCTATTTATACGTTACTTAAAATACTTGAAGCTAACTTCAGAATATGACATAAACGCTGTCATTTTAACAGCTGAAGCGACTTTTATTTTTTTCACCATTACCTGAGATTCACCTCAGGACGTAACAGTGACACAACCATGTCTGGTTTATAGAGCATTCTCTGGCCGAAGGAGAAGCAAAGAGACATTTTAAAACTAATTTACTAGAGGTCCACCATCTCCCCTCTGTCTCTCTCTGACTCATCCTCATGAAGCATTAACAGCACTCTTTCTCGCTCTAATCACCTTCTTCGTCGTGGCTGCGGACTCGCTTTGGGCTTCCCAGTGAAGGTCCGGAACCCAGGTAGGCTCCCCGCGGCCTGCACAGGTAAATTTAGCTCCTCATACATCAGTAGCTGTAGCCAGAGGCAGTGACAGGCCACAGTAATGTTGGATTGTTTCATTAATTAGCTATTGGCTAGTACTGCAGTCATTAGAGAAAGTCCATAAAACACCGACACCTGCCCCTCAGTCAGGTTTCGATACTGGTTTGGGTTGCCACCTGATGACCAAATCTGTGTTCTGAAGCAGAACAAGTTGAAAACCCATGCTAGGTGACACGATCTCGTATATGTTATTGGGACTGTACAGCATCACTCCACCACTGTGATCCAGACGCCTGCATCAACCTGCATCTTTAAAATGCTGAAAGTGTTCTTGACTTCACTGCACTTCTGAATTCATGCCCAGTTATACTGATCATTGGATGAATTGCTGCTGCAACGATCTTTAGAAAATGGACACAAAAGTGTTGCTGTGGAGTTTTTAAAACCAAATTTAAGACTTTTTAAGATCTTTTGCAGACCTGAACAAATAAATAGCATATGTCCATTCCAGAACAAACCCACAACATCTCAATATAAATCATGTATTAGATTTTCTTTAACAGGCTGGGGCAAATATTCAACAAGACCTTAATACTTCGTATCAGCAAAACAGGATTTCTACAAGTTTAAAATACTCAATCCATGTTTTTCACTTACAGTTTTTCATGGAAGAATTATATTTAATCATTAATCATAAACCAAAAACACCAATAATAACCAGAAAAATGAAAAAGTTTTGTACGTAATGTGGGAATTTTAGTTACAAACATGCCAAAAGCCCCTTTTAACGCCTGCTTTTCCTGCCGGTAATAGCGCAAAATAATTTGCGCCAGACAAACAGTGGCTGTCTGTGACTGACTTAATCTATATGCCTCATTTGTAAAGAGGTTGCATGTTTGCCCTAAAAAAAAATGACAGTGAATTAATTTAAATACTCGTGATGCAAATCTGTATCATTTAGTGCCAGGTTAAACTTGATTGTGGGTACTTTTCGGACAGGATTAATTTTCAAGACATATGTCTGTAAAATTATTGTTACTGTTAATTCGCACAAGATGAGCGATGTCTGTAGAAAGTGCCAAAATGGGCTTGTCTTCATCATTAATGAGTTGTCATCATGTTGAAACAGCATCGTGCATCACAAGTAATCTAGTTCCAACATTGCTTCTCGTAAGACAGCATGGCAAAATATTCTGAAACCTAACGCTGTCGATTTAATGCGTTAATTTATTGTGACTAATTATATAAACAAATAATGTGTTAAAGTAACACAATTAATCATAACCCTGATCCTTATTTCAGGGTTAATTATGTAATAGGGATTGTTCCTACCATTGGATCAATTCAAGCTTGCTGTAGCACCTTGATGTTTTTGTGATTCTGAGGCAGTAGGGGGCAGTCAGAGCAACTCCTGCTGTACAGGCAATACGCCTCATTAAACCAAGAGCAGACTCATTCTTCCACAGATGATGAATTCTTGTGCTCAAAGACATCTGGACAGAGAACAACAGAATATAGGGATCTCAAGATGTGTTTTTCAAAGTTTCAAACTATGCTTAACTAGATACAGCATCCTAAATGCACAACGCTTTATGACTAGAGATGCTGAAAACCAGTGAGACATGACGCAATCAAAGTGAAACGCTCCAAAAGCGTCCATCTGAAGCATGAGTACACAGACAAACAATTAAAAATAGATGAAAGAAGGCAGGTCAACAGGGATATGTTCAATGATATGGAAATAAAACAATATTTTGACTTTTAAAGCCACTTTAATTATATATTTAATAATTGTTATATCTTTATTTGGATGTTTTTCTCAGTAAACATTGATATGCGATTAATTTGATTAATTAATGGCCACATCATGTAATTAATTTGATTACAAATTTTAAACGATTGACAGCCCTAATTATAGTATCAACACTACTACCACTCAACAAACTTCCAGTTCAAGGTAAAAAACATGCGATGAGTCGACATTGTCCTGTCGTGGATCTGATGCCAGCATGTCCCTTATTGATGTCCTCAGTGTTCTGTATTCGTGAGATGAAAAGTTGGAAGCTCTAATTAAAACATTGTGAAAATACAGAGAAAACTTATTTTCTCACAGGAGACTGGATAATATTTACCCTTATATCAATTTGAACATGATTTGTATAACCAGGGGTTATTTATAATGAATGTTTTATAGAAGGTAAAAGACACTGCAATCTTTACCGGCGCGGAAACGTGTAGTCCGTAAAAAGTCTGGAAAAATTACTGATATGACTGATTCGCACAGAATTAGAATCACGGAGAAGCTCTGTTAATTGAATTGGCCTCTAAATGTTTTGTACAAGGCTTGCTTATATTTTATGCCTGAATTCACAGTGTTTTCATTCCTGATTTTGCTCCCAGCAGCTCTCATCATACAGTATAAATATCTGCTATTGCAGACTGTAACCCGGCCTGTCCTTACTTGCTTAAGCTCAAAAAAAATTTTTTTCAATCCGCTTGTGAGATGAGTCTGTGAACATCACAGCTCATTATCAGGCCACTCTGGCTGCAGTCTGGGCCTTGATGCAGTGAAATGCACCCAACAGCCAATGGACAGAGGAGAGATGTAATAAATGACACGCCCACCAGAGGGCACTTTTATCAACTGCTAACATGATACTCTATTGATGCCCTCAGAAGGAAGATGTACACATGAAGTCCTGGATTCACAAACATTTCATCCACTAGTTGAAAAGAGAGATTTTTTTTATGTCCTCTTTGAATGCTGCTTGTCAGAATGTACACTAATGGCCCTAGTAGGATCTTGAATATAAGCCAAAACAGATGTACAACATCAACTGTCTTTTATGTCAGACTGTATGACATCTTACATAGCTAAGACTTTGGTCATGATTGACTGCACTTCCCTTCCAAACAATTTAGAGTTCTGGCAAACTTGCCACAAATTTACCACTCATTATTTTCACATGCAAATGAGCATGTGATTCACCGCAAATGTTGACCAGATGTTTGCTGCTCTTCACGGATAGTGGTGAACCTCAGCAAACCTTTGGCAACAATGGACAATTTGCCTCAGGTTTACAGCAAAGCTCATTTGCATGTGAAAATGATCAGTGAATTCTCGATTTTTGTAATACTGTACTTTGACTCATATAACTGCATATAATGCAATATACTGTATTTGAATCTGAATATATTATATATACACCACTTTGGTGAATTAAAGTACCAATTTCCTTCCGAAAAAGCTAAATCTGAACATTATTCCAAACTTTTGGCTGCCGGTGTGTGTGTGTGTGTGTGTGTGTGTGTGTGTGTGTGTATGTGTGTATATATATATATATATATATATATATTAGGGGTGTAAAAAATGTCATATCGTATTGTATCGTACAATTTGATGCTCATTATACAATACAATATGTATCCTACGATACATAAACACGTTATAGTGTTATTAAAACCAATCAGCGCAATATTGAGGGTTGCGGAACAGTCTAATCCAGTGAGAGGTGGTGCTGAGCGCTCACAGGAAAATAGAGCAACACACTTACAAGTACATAGACGAGAAGATCGATGGCAAACGGCAAGTAGATTGTACTGTACGGTACAGCTTGTTGACTTTGCCATACAATGTTGTCATATCCCTGTGCTACAGCACATTAAACATTTAAACAAAAAACAGCTTATTCAAAAAACCAACAACGTAAGAAACCCGCGATTACATGAGACTTATAATTATCTGCTTTTGACTTCAAAATGTAAACAGCTTTTAGAGCAACACTTGCGCACGTGTTATAAGCTGGTAATAACAGAGGTAAAGTTTACATGCAAAGTGAAACGGGAAGAGGGCAAAAAAAAAAAATGTTTTTTTTTTTTTTTTGCTCAAGCCACTAAAAAATATTGGATTTTGGGCATATATTGCAAAACCAGAGGTCAGGTTCCTCTCTAGTTTTTTTTTTTTTTTTCACCACTAAATAACATTGAAAGAAGTTTTTCCTTGCTAAAGTCACTTCAGCTTGTTCACAGGGTTTTCAGACAAGGCATGATTTTCTATAAAGCTGCATTGAATCTATGTGTATTGCGAAAAGTGCTATACAAATATAAATGACTTGAGTGTAGACAAACTTATTTTCTCAAGAAAAACATGAAAATTGTGAGTTCATATTAGTTTTTCTCATTACAGTCAAACAGAATAAATGCAGTGCTGTTGTTTAAGTTACTTAGAGCTCTGCTTTGTGTTGCCAATGTCATATACTTTTGTGGCACTCATGATTTAAAATACATTTATGTCATATCCTTGAATAAGTTTGAGTGGAACATTTGTGGGTGCTCGTATCATATCCTATGTATCATATCGTATTGTGAAATTTGTGTATCGTTACATGCCAAATATATATATGTAAGGCTTTACTGGTTGTTTAGATCAGTGTTACTATCAGAAATAATTAATAATTATTTTTTTTAGTTATTAATATTTAAATTAATTAATTGAATCTAACTCATTAAAACCTCAAATGGGGCTCCAGTAAATGTAGTGTGCTACGTTTAGGAGCGGGTCTGGTTATTAGCAATAAGTAATAATTATCAAAGATAATTATTAATTATTAAAATCAACAGAACATTGATGAGAATCAATGTTAGCTTTTTCTAATCCTTTAAATCAACAATTATCAAAGATAATCATTAATTGTTAACATCGATGAAACAATTAAAATTAACACTAGCTTATTGATCGTTCAAATTCAACAATCATCAGTTATCAATTATCAAAAATCAATAGAATATTAATAAGGATTAATATTGATGGGGCACCACCCTGGAATCAGGGACTAATAACCAGATAGTATAACAGTCTCAATATTAGATTGTTTTCTTAGGAAAATTAACATCCGAAGAATATCGATTTTCGGGAAAAAAACAATGAATGAAGTCTTGAATCCGAGCACTGACATCCCGTCAGCATGACACAGGTGTATGCAAAACAAACCAAAACACTTCTCTTTGTAATATAATAAAGTTTATTTATGCAGTAATAACAATTAATAATTAATACAATGCAGTCAATAAACTTCTGACTTACAACTACAAACTAAACAGTGATATGATTAGATATGGAAACTAAAATAATCCTATAACACATAAGGTGTGTGTGAGAGTGTGTGTGTGTGTAAGGAGGGACGTGCACAAAATGACGGATGTGACTCTCGTGGAGAGTATGTCATGCGAGACTTCCAGCCAGGGAATATGGCCGTGAATGTGGGCGGAGAGAAACCAGTCAATGGTAGCTTAGGGACAAAGCTGAGCTTTATCACGAAGCTATCTACTAGCCAGAAATTTGTGCCAAAATGTTTGTGAGGGGTCGTGTGTGTGTGTGTGGTTAGTATGAGAAAGAGAGAGAGAGAGAATTAAGTGACAGCCCCAAAGCCGATTTCGCGATCGTGGGAGAGAAAGCAGCTGTTAGTTTATCACTCAGAGACGCGGTGGACGGCTCGTAAACCACCCTGCGGTCTTTGATTCTTCAATGGATAAACTCAGTTTGCCGGTCTCACCCGCGATGGCGGAAATGCACAACAGTCCAATGTGGTTGGACCACAATACAGCAAATCAAATTTGTGATAATTAATACCCTGAGTATTAATAATGAGTGGACATGGCGGTCCGTAAACTGTACAAGCAATAACCTTGATACACAAGAATAACACACTATAATATTCTATCTCTGCCCAGATGTAAACCTCTTACTTGAATCGCATGAGGATGCAGAATGTGTGTTCATCCGTCCTTTAACTCAGACTTGGTTCCTCGAGGCTCGGGTGATGACGGAAGGCCGTTTCCTCGCTCTGTCGGCGGGCGGTACGGCTGCTGATTCTCAGGGGGTTGGCGGAGAAATCAGCGATGTTGACTTGATTGAAGAGGGAAGAGAAATCTTTTCACTTCTACAGGTAAACGGATGAAGATGCGGATTGCTCGGAGGTCTCCTTCGGATCCGTTAGAGTGTTCAGTGGAACACAGAGTAATCTCAACTCGTCCAGCGAGATGGAGATTGTATGGCCACAGTTTCAAGTCGGACATTACTTCCTTGTGCCACGAGGCTGCACCTGAGAGCAGCGATATCTGCGTCTACACACGGCGAGCAAAGTTGCTGAAAGCAAATCCCGGAAGCATTTCAGAGGTATTTCTACTCCTGATGATCATGACATGAACCATCATGTCATGGTTGAGGGACTTTCTGTTGTGTACCTCATCCAATAGGAGTTGAGAGTTTGATCCTTTAGTGAGCAAGGCTTCATGGGATTTGTAGTCTGTTTTGGACTCCCTTTGTTTGATTTTGGCGCAGTTTTTATCAGTAAGATTTATGACTTTTTATGTGGGGGCCTGAGTTAGGTTTTACGACTGTGCTAGGCCTGCCTTTGTCTTCTATCTGAATACATGAGGCCCAAAATATACATTATGAAATCGTATACATTATATTACTTATCTTTATTTGGGGGCCTTTGTCAGCAAATATTTATATGCGATTAATTGCGTTAAATTTGATTAATTAATCGGCATCTCATATAATGAATTCAATTAAAAATTTTAATTGATTGACAGCCTTATTATATCATAATAAATTACGTTTGCCTGTTTTTTTCAACAGAGTAAAAGGAACTTTTTTCCTGTCTATAACAGAATGCTAAACAGCTCTACACTTTTTTGCTGTTGGTGGAACCATGATCTAAAATGGCCTTAATCCTTTTTTTTTTAAATGCTGTCTCGTGGAATAATATATGTATCCCGTCACCTCTCATGCGGGTACGGGTGCCTCTGAGCTACGGCTGGACAGCACACACTTCTGCGACTTACAGAGACTTCTATTTGAAGTGGATGATTGATGCCTGCCAGCAGCGGGCCATTTTTTCTGAAAGTCCGACTTGGTATAATTTGAATCTGTAAGGGGCTGTGGATCACTTCAGAGACCGGCTGCAGTGTGAGAGAGATGATGCGCTGTCTTTACGCACTCAGTATCCCTGCTCTCGTGTTGGTTAGCTTACGTTCAACCTCTCTGTTTTATTAGCGTACTGTGCTTGTGATGGTGGTGCACCCAAACTTAAATATAAATGCTAAAAAAAATTATATATTTCTGGTACCAGACAGGTTAGGCCTGTCAAAAAGAAATAATTTACCCTGGATAGCTCTAAAAAACACCCGTTACAAATGAATAGTAACACATTTAACAAGAACACATTAATGTTTGTCTGTGCATATGATCAGCGGTATGTCATTTAGCTGTAAAGATGTGGGCGCAATGCAATGCGAAAAAAAAAAAATAATGAAACTTTTTGAAATGCCACACCGCTAATCTTTTTTAAATAACTTTTTCCAATGAGTAGCAGGAAAAGTTACTGAAAAAGCGACACTATTTTGATACTATATGATGCTACTGAAAAATTCCATTAGATTGGTTGTGTGGCTAATTTGAGTTATTTACTCCCCAGCACTGGTCTGCAATCTGTCATATTGTATGTGCTCTGCTGCAACAACAGCAATATTGTTGTACTGATTAAGCAGTATTGATTTTGGAAGTCTAACAGTCGAGTAGTCATAGCATTATACACAAACTGTTCCTGTAGACTGGCCATGGGCTAGTTTATCCACACTGCTTTTCAGTTATGCTAATTTAGGCTGCTAATTGACTCATAAAAACTAAATTCACTTGTAGAGGGTGCAGTTTCAGTGATTTCACAGCACTGGATGCCAGAGCCCACTGTGCACAGTGTTTATATTTGCCAGCTGGGGATGCCCAAATTATTCACAGCTATCCCATCCTATCTGACACACCAGAGACTGAAAATGAAAGAGAAATAGTCCCCAAATAAAACCCTTTGGTTCAGAAATTGGCCATTGGAACCATGTGTCTCCATTTCTGCAGTGAAAGTCACTGACTATTGTGTGTTAGCTGTCCCACGCTCTGTTCCAAAACCTAGAGAGAAGCCACTTAAGGCATCATTTTAACGCAGATAGTATCACAACATTAGCTTAGCAATATGTTGACGTCAAACTATTGGAATCAATTATGAGTCACGTCTCCTGTGCATTTAGGTTTGCCAACTTTAGCAGAGGAAAATAAGGGACACTCTCTGGTTCTTTATGGGAAAATAAGGGAAAGTATAAGGGACACTGAGGCCCCATTTACACCTTGCATTAACATGCGTTTCATATCCAGATAGTATCTAAATATTCTTGTAGAGCCGAGGAGGGCGGGGCCGGACTGGAATGACGCAAGCCCGGTCCCCAATCAGCCTGATGGGGTGTGCAAGGGATAAAGGTGGCCAGGGACGACAGTTCAAGAGAGAGAGAATTACAGGCAGCTGTACTGTGTGTGTTTATGGTTGTGTGTTTTTGTTTAAGTTGTTCATTAAATTATTATTTAAGTTGTCAAGCCGGTTCCCGCCTCCTCCTTTCCCTCGAAGCCCCCCTTACACTGGTGCCGAAACCCGGGAGGGAGGAGGGATTCCCGTCGCAGAGTCCTTGACACTGCCGTCCACCCAGGGGAGCACCGCTGCCATCCGGCGGGGGACGGAGTAACCCGACCACCCAGATGCGGGGAACGAGTGGGGACTGGACTCCCCAACTGCCTGGAGCGAGGGAGCCGCTGCCGGGGGCGGAGGAGTGCCCTGCCCCCCCCCGGGAACGCGGAGGGTTCGAGAGAAGACCACCGTCCATGGGGGGAGGAGGGAAGCGACTCCCCGACCACCTGGAGTGGTAGGGCCGCTGCCAGGGGCGGAGGAGTGTCCCCACGGGATGCCGGGAACACGGAGGGGCGTTCTGTCCACTGGGGGTCGGAGGTCTGACTCCGGTCCGCCTGGGGAGGAGTGGCTGCCGTCCACCTGAGAGGGTGGAGGAGTGATCGAGGACCAGAGAACCGGTGAGTTTCTTTTTCTCTCTCTCCTCTCTCTCTCTTTACACCTTGCATTAACATGCGTTTTATATCCAGATAGTATCTAAATATTCTTGTAGAGCCGAGGAGGGTGGGGCCGGGCTGGAATGAAGCATGCCCGGTCCCCAATCAGCCTGATGGGGCGCGCGAGGGATAAAGGCAGCCGGGGACGACAGTTCGAGAGAGAGAGAATTACAGGCAGCTGTACTGTGTGTGTTTATGGTTGTGTGTTTTTGTTTAAGTTGTTCATTAAAGTATTATTTAAGTTGTCAAGCCGGTTCTCGCCTCCTCCTTTCCCTCGAATCTCCCTTACAATTCTGTTGCTGGATTGTATTTACACCTTGCAGTCAAAAGCATGGCCACTGTGATCGGCTAGAAATCCGATCAAAGTTACCCATGCAAAACGCAAAACGCTACTTACATATTACCTCAGAGGCTGCGGTTACTGAAAATTCTCCGTCTTTTGGCAAATTTTAAAAACACTGATGGATAATTGAAATGTTTTCTATCACTTTAACATTCAGGGTTTTCCCACATTTAAAATTTTTTTTGCCGGCCGCCAAAGCTAATTTTCGGGTAACTGAAGCACATTTTATGATATTCATGCGTTCTGCGCTGTGCAAATGAAGCCTGGTTTCACATGTGACGCCCATGATTAGAAAACAGGAGAGAGATGCAAGCGAGTGGAGATTTGAGGAGAGAGACAAGCAGTGTTGCCAACTTAGCAACTTTTCAGACCCCTTTAGTGACTTTTTTTCAAAAAAAGCACAAGGTAACAAATCTAGCGACTTTTTGGAGAAACCTTAGCTACTTTCCATAGAAGAGTCTGCAGAACTTCTGCGCGAGCGTGAGGTCTTGCTTTCCTACTGCAGGCACACCTCTCTCTGCATCTGCTCTATTCAGTGAGTGGTAGACAGAGGAGCAGCACATTCAGTTGACCGCACGGCAGCTGACACAGACATGAATGAGCTGTGCATGTGCAAACAGTGTTGCCAAGGACCAATCACTAATCTGTATTGTTTGCTCCTCCTTTGTTGGAATTTAAACTATTTAATTTGACCATTATTTTTCTTCTCATGTGCTTATCACTCACTATCACAGGGGTTTAGTTCATTCCCGTTTCTGAACTCTCTGAATTCAGATCATTTATTTAGACAAGTCTGTGCTTGTACTGTATTCAAACACATAATAATAAACTTTATACTTTATTAAATTTATATGCACAAAATACAAATATAAATACAAATACACACAGCCTTGGACATTACACACACACACACATTAATAAACATAAACATGTCACACTCTAAAATATACTCCCAAAAGTATAGAAAAGAATTGGAGTTAATCCCTGAATTCAAGGGGTGGCTGAAGGGCTTATTGTCTTTCCTGCAAGACAGACTTCTGTGCAAAGTTGTCTGACATTAAGAAGCATGTGTCAACTCAGAAGCACACTGAAAAGTCCAAGTCATATAACCAAGCAAAGCAATCTACATTACCATTTTCTACAAAAACATTCACTCTGAAACAGGCAGAGGCTACAATGGCAATGACTATTGCAAAGCATTGTTCCATTCTCTGTTGTGACCACATTGGTCAGGCATGTAAGGCTGCTTTTCCTAATTCCACTGCAGCCAAACATTTTTGGATGCACTGGATCAACCGTGCTGAAATGATCAACAGTGTGTTGGCCCCATATTTTCCTAAAAGACTGGTGGCTGATATTGGTGACAGCCAATACAGCCTCCTTCTTGATAAAACCACCGATGTAAGTGTCTCAAAGTACCTTGGGATCGTAATTCGGTATTTTAGTGAGGACAAGGGAAATGTGGTGGCCATTTAAATAGGCCTTGTTGAGCTGGAGGGAGGGGATGCTAGATCAATAGCCAGAGCAGTTCTAGATTTTCTTGGGAAGTGTGGCCTCAAGAGGGAGAACCTGTTTGGCATTGGCACAGATAATGCATCTGTGATGACAGGAGTATACAATGGTGTGCACAAAATTCTGAGGGATGAGAGTGATTTAAAATATCTGGTCCTCATCCGCTGGGTGTGTCACTCACTACAATTAGCTGTAAGCTCTGCCTCCAAAAACACACTTCCGCGTAGTGTGGAATTCCTTGTTAGAGAAACCTATAATTGGTTCTCTATTTCACCAAAGCGCAGAGAGGCATACAAGCATACAAGTCTTTGCTGATAACTTAAGGTCTGTGCCACATGTTGGCTTTCAATAGAGCCTACCGTGTCCAGAATCCTGGATCAGTGGGAGGAGTTAAAATTGCATTTCAGCCTCAATCATTGCTAGTTAACACTGCTACATGGCAGATGTTCTACATTCCATGTACAGTGACCCACAGAACCTCCTGTACCTCATTTTTAAAAAATCTATAATTAGTGAGGTGCAGTCTAATGTTAAGGCTTTTGAGGGGGAACAGACAGATCAGCTCAAGCTGCTTGACTGTTTAATGAGGCTTATCAAGTCTGTCTGCAGCAGAGTCATTAACCCAATGGCAAAAATTGATGTGCTTAATAGATGGATATACACTATATTGCCAAAAGTATTCGCTCATCTGCCTTATGACGCATATGAACTTAAGTGACATCCCATTCTTAATCCATAGGGTTTAATATGACGTCGGCCCACCCTTTGCAGCTATAACAGCTTCAACTCTTCTGGGAAGGCTTTCCACAAGGTTTAGGAGTGTGTTTATGGGAATTTTTGACCATTCTTCCAGAAGCGCATTTGTGAGGTCGGACACTGATGTTGGACGAGAAGGCCTGGCTGGGAGTCTTCGCTCTAATTCATCCCAAAGGTGCTCTATCGGGTTGAGGTCAGGACTCTGTGCAGGCCAGTCAAGTTCTTCCACACCAAACTCGCTCATCCATGTCTTTATGGACCTTGCTTTGTGCACTGGTGCGCAGTCATGTTGGAACAGGAAGGGGCCATCCCCAAACTGTTCCCACATAGTTGGGAGCATGGAATTGTCCAAAATCTCTTGGTATGCTGAAGCATTCACAGTTCCTTTCACTGGAACTAAGGGGCCAAGCCCAGCTCCTGAAAAACAACCCCACACCATAATCCCCCTCCACCAAACTTCACAGTTGGCACAATGCAGTCAGACAAGTACCGTTCTCCTGGCAACTGCCAAACCCAGACTCATCCATCAGATTGCCAGATGGAAAAGCGTGATTCGTCACTCCAGAGAACGCGTCTCCACTGCTCTAGAGTCCAGTGGCGGCGTGCTTTACACCACTGCATCCGACGCTTTGCATTGCACTTAGTGATGTATGGCTTGGATGCAGCTTCTCGGCCATGGAAACCCATTCCATGAAGCTCTCTACGTACTGTTCTTGAGCTAATCTGAAGGCCACATGAACTTTGGAGGTCTGTAGCGATTGACTCTGCAGAAAGTTGGCGACCTCTGCGCACTATGCGCCTCAGCATCCGCTGACCCCGCTCTGTCATTTTACGTGGCCTACCACTTCGTGGCTGAGTTGCTGTCATTCTCAATCGCTTCCACTTTGTTATAATACCACTGACAGTTGACTGTGGAATATTTAGTAGCGAGGAAATTTCACAACAGGATGCCACCTGTGCAACAAGTCCAATCACAGTACCACGCTGGAATTCACTGAGCTCCTGAGAGCGGCCCATTCTTTCACAAATGTTTGTAGAAGCAGTCTGCATGCCTAGGTGCTTCATTTTATACACCTGTGGCCATGGAAGTGATTGGAACACCTGAATTCAATTATTTGGATGGGTGAGCGAATACTTTTGGCAATATAGTGTATGCCATGTCGGTGTGTATGTCTGCAGCTATGTATGTGTATAAAATGTCTCAACTGAAATAATTGCTAAAATGAATCTAAGATACAGTATATCCGGAAAGTATTCACAGCGCTTCACTTTTTCCACATTTTGTTATGTTACAGCCTTATTCCAAAATGGATTAAATTCATTATTTTCCTCAAAATTCTACAAACAATACCCCATAATGACAGCGTGAAAGAAGTTTGTTTGAAATCTTTGCAAATGTATTAAAAATAAAAAATGAAAAAAATAAAATAAAAAAATAATCACATGTACATAAGTATTCACAGCCTTTGCCATGACACTCAAAATTGAGCTCAGGTGCATCCTGTTTCCACTGATCATCCTTGAGATGTTTCTACAACTTGATTGGAGTCCACCTGTGGTAAATTCAGTTGATTGGACATGATTTGGAAAGGCACACACCTGTCTATATAAGGTCCCACAGTTAACAGTGCATGTCAGAGCACAAACCAAGCCATAAAGTCCAAGGAATTGTCTGTAGACCTCTGAGACAGGATTGTATCAAGGCACAGATCTGGAGAAGGGTACAGAAAAATTTCTGCAGCATTGAAGGTCCCAATGAGCACAGTGGCCTCCATCATCTGTAAATGTAAGAAGTTTGGAACCACCAGGACTCTTCCAAGAG